>NC_137796.1:105897215-106322215 GCF_963383645.1 Muscardinus avellanarius
GCTGGGATTACAAGCATGAGCCACCACGCCCAGCTCCAGCCCTATTTTTTTTATTCTTCCTTTCTTTCTTTCTTTCTTTCTTTCTTTCTTTCTTTTTCTTTTTTTTTTTTTTTTTTTGTGTGTGTGTGTGGTTCTGGGGATGGAACCCAGGGTCCTTCTACCTTTGAGCTATACCTCCAGCCCTATTTTTTATTTTTATTTATTTATTTATTTTTGCGGATTTTGGGATGGAGCCCAGGGGCATTTGACCTCCAAGCTACACCCCCTGCCCTTATTTTTTTTTTATTCTTTATTTTGAAACAGGGTCTCACTAAGTTGCAGAGGGCCTCACTAAGTGGCTGAAGCTGTCCGCGAACCGTGATCCTCTGGTCTCAGCCTCCCGAATGCTGGGATTACAAAGTGTGTGCCACCACACCCGGTTTTATTTATTTATATTTATATTTATTAATTTTTTTTGCAGAACTGGGAATTGAACCCAGCATCTTTCTACACCCAAGCTACACCCCAGCCCTATTTTTTATTCTTTATTTTTGAAACAGGGTCTCAGTAAGTTGCGGAGGGCCTCACTAAGTAGCTGAGGCTGGCTGCAAACCTGCGATCCTCCTGTCTCAGCCTCCCAAGTACTTATGAGAAGCAGGTGCCACTACGCCCAGCTTTAATTGTGTGATTTTGGACAAGTCATTCAAGCCCCCGGTACCTCAGCTGAGTCATCTGTACAGTGGAGATATAATAACAACACTAATAATAGCACATTCTATTCTAATAATAGTAGGCCTGTTTGCAGGATTAACTAACTAGCCTCAGTATCCAGTGAGACATCAGGAAAGGCTGGCTATGAGTAGGGATCAGGAGTGAGATAAAGCTGGGCGTGGCGACGTATGCCTGTGATCCTAGTACTTGGGAGGCTGAGACAGGAGGATCACATGTTCAAGGCCAGCCTCCTTAACTTAGGGAGACTCTCTTTTAAAATAATAATAATAAAAAAAAAGACTGGGGGAAGCTGGGCATGGTGGCACACTTCTGTAATAACCAGTATTTGGCAAGAAGTGCTTCTTTCCAGCCAAGATAGGAGAAGTACAGAGGGTTTCAAAGTCAGTCTCATCAACTTAGACTCTCAGCAACTTAGGGAGACTCTATTTCCAAACAAAAAATAAAATAGGGCAGGGATATAGCCTGGGGGTAAAAGGCCCCTGGATATTCCATCCTCAGAGAGAGATAAAGAAAAAGATAGATTTTATCCCAATATGATGTATGTATATAATGCACCAATAAAAATTTAAAAAAAGAAAAAAATATAAAGAAATAAAAAAAATAATTCAAAAAAAGACAAAGGTAGAGAAAGACAGACAAGAGACAGAGAGAGAGACAGACAGACTGCACGGAAAGAGGGAGACAATTTGAGGGAAGGTTCCAGAATGTGACAGTGAGTCAAAGCCTTATTATTGAAAAATGGTGCTTTGAGACAAATGTTTGATCGTTCAGAAAAGGAAAAAAGGGTTTGGGGTGGCAAGCCACAACAGATGCTGTCATTAAAGCAGAATCAGTACAGGTCTTAAATTCCAGAGGTTACAAAACAGCTGAGGTCATTCATGCCTAATTGTTGGGCCTAATAATTATCATGACTAATTAGAGAAGAGTCTTGAGTACGTTTCCATCCCCGGCCTCTGAGTCACCAGCAGCCCAGAACGTATCATTTCGCTCCATTTGTGTCTCGGATGCCCTCTTAGGAGAGCGCCCTCAGGGAAATTTCGAAGGCTTCATCAATTAATATTTGGAAAACAGTGTGACGTGTGTACGCCAGGCTTACAGAGACATGGCAGTCGTATGTTTTGTGTGTTAGGTTAATTTATTTAATTATTCAGCTGCCGCACAGGTGCACTTAATGTTTATTAGACTCTTACCCTGTGCCAGGTCCTGAGACAGGAATTGGGGATGTGCGGACGGGCCCCCACCTTAAACTAGTTTACGGTCTAGTGCAGGAGATGATAAATGAACCAGATAACAGCCATACAAACTGTTAAGTGCTAGAAAGAAAACCGAGAAAAGTCTGTGCTAACTTTTGTTTTTTTATGGTGGTACTGAGGATGGAACCCAGGGGCCTTCTACCTCCGGGCTACACTCCCAGACCTATTTTATATTTTATTTGGAAACAGGGTCTCTTAAGCCAGCTGAGGCTGGCTTCGAATCTGCAACGATCCTCCTGTCTCAGCCTCCCAAGCACGGGGATTACAAAAGTGCGCCACCACGCCCAGTGGAGGTCTACTTTTTTTTTTTGTGTGTGTGTGTGTGTGTATGTGTGTGGTACTGGGGATTAAACCCAGAGGCATTCTACCTCTGTGCTACACTCCCAACTCTTTTTATTTTTTATTTTAAAACAGGGTCTTGCTAGGTTGCTGAGGTTGACCTCAAACCTCAACCCTCCTGTCTCAGCCTTCCAAGTACTGAGATCACAAGTATTCACCACCACAGCCAGCAGAGGTCTGTTTGTTTTTTGTTTGTGGTATTAGGGATTGAATTCAGGGGCATTCTACCTGTAAGGTACAGCCCCAGCCTGTTTTATTATTTTATTTTGAAACAGAGTTTCACTAAGTTGAAGAGGGCCTTGCCTTGCTGAGACTGGCCACAAACCTGTGATCCTCCTGTGTCAGCCTCCCAAGTACTGGGATTATAAGCATGTGCTACCAAGCCCAGCTATGGGTCAACTTTGATAGGATGGTCATGGAAGGCTGATCATCAACCCAGAACTAAAGAATGAGAAGGAACTGGCCAAGTAGAAGAGGGGAAGGACATTTTATTTTATTTTATTTTATTTTATTTTATTTTGTGGTACTGGGGATGGAACCTAGGTATCTTCTACCTCTGAGTTATACTCCCAACCCTATTTTGTCCTTTTGCCTTTGAAACAGGACTCACTAAGTTGCAGAGGGCCTAAGTTGCTGAGGCTGGCCTCAAACCTGTGATCTTTCTGTCTCAACCTCCCAAATATTGGGGTTATAAGCATGTGGCATCGTGCCCAGCTTGAGAAAGGCAATTTAGCCAGAGGGAAGAGTCAGTACAAGATGTGCAGTGAGGAGGAGGTTTCCACTCCCAGGAACTATAGGGGCCAGTATACCTGGAGCACAGTGACGAGGGGAGGGAGGGTGAGGTCAGGCCCAGATGACACAAGGCCTCCTAGGAGGTTGAATAGACCAAAAGCTGGGGGTGCCTCTTCCATGGCATGTGGTGGACTACGTTTCCCAATACCCTTTGCTGTTAGGGTGGCCGTGTGCCTGCATTCTGGCCAATGGGGTACAAAGAGAAGCAAAGACCACCTCTTTCAGAGGTAGCTATTGTCAGCCTCCTGGGATGTCTTCCTAGCTCCTCTTACCCTGATGGAGAAGGTAGAGCCACAACAGAACAGGTGCATAGGTCCCTGTATGAGGTCTCAGAGGAGAACCACCTGCCTGTTAGAAATACCCATTTTGGACTTGGCATGAGCAATAAATAAATTCTTGCTGTGTTAAGCCACTGAGATATGCCAGTTTCTAGATATAAAAGTTAGTATTCCCTCAAGGAACCCACAGCCATTATGCAAAATCCACCTTTAAAGACTGAGCTCAGCCAGGCGTGATGGCACATGCCTGTAATCCCAGTACTTGGGAAGCTGAGACAGGAGGATCACAGATTTGTGGCCAGCCTCAGCAAGGCAAGGCCCTCTTCAACTTAGGAGACCCTGTTTCAAAATAATAAATAATGCTGGGGCCAGCCTGGCTGGGATTGGGGCCTGCCGTGAGGCAAGGCCGGTACTGGGGCCTCTGAGACCAGGATCAAAGCCTGCCAAAGGGTGAGGCCGATGCCGGGGCCAGCAAGGCTGGGATCGGAGCCTGCCCTGAGGCATGGCTGGTGCTGGGGCCTCCAAGGCCAGGATCGTAGCCTGCAGAGGGGTTAGGCCAGTGCCGGGGCCACCGAGGCCGGGATCGGAGTCTGATGTGAGGCAAGGCCGGTGCTGGGGCCCATGAGACCGGGATCAGAGCCTGTGGAGGGGTGAGGCTGATGCCGGGGCCAGCGAGGCCGGGATTGGAGCCTGCCGTGAGGCAAGGCCAGTGCTGGGGCTTCCGAGGCTGGGATCGGAGGCTGCTGAGGGGTTAGGCTGGTGCCAGGACCAGCAAGACTGGAATCGGAGCCTGCTGTGAGGCAAGGCCAGTGCTTGGGCCTCCAAGGCCAGGATCAGAGCCTGCCGAGGAGTTAGGCCAGTGCCGGGGCCACAGAGGCCGGGATCAGAGCCTGCTGTGAGGCAAGGCCGGTGCCGGGGACAGCGAGGCTGGGATTGGAACCTGCTGAGGGGTTAGGCTGGTCCTGGGGCCAGCGAGGCCAGGATCAGGGCCTGCCTTGAAGCAAGGCCAGTGCTGGAGCCAGCAAAGCTGGGATCAGAATCTGCCGGATGGCCAGGCCGGTGCCGGGGCCTTCAAGAGTGGGATCGGAATTTGCATTGTGGCATACACAGAAAAATATCACAGAAAATAAAAATCCAGATGCTTTCCCTAATATGCAAAAACTAGGAAGAAATGGGAAATAGGAGGAGATCTAGTTGAAGAAAGGGCCCTATAGAGGAGCAATTAAGGTGACCAATCAAAGGGGACGGGATGGGAGAGGATGGAATCTCTTTAAAACTCATGATGTACGTAAACAAATGTATGAAAGTTAATCACCAATCAAGCATGGGATAGAGGGAGGGGGAGGGAATGGGATGGGGATTGGATAAAGGCTAATTGGATGATGTGTGCTTGTATATCCTCACAAGTCTTGTATTCCATTGTGATGTATGACTACAATGCACCAATAAAAATATATATAAAAAATAGGTCTGGGAGTGTAGCCCGGAAGTAGAAAGGGTGGGAGCATTGGGTGGTGCACACTTGTAATCCCAGCATTCAGGAGGCTGAGACAGGAGGATCACGGTTCGAGGCCAGCCTCAGCTAATTAGTGAGGGCCTCTGCAACTCGGTGAGACCCTGTTTCAAAAATAAAGAATAAAAAATAGGGCTGGGGGTGGGTCCCAGAGACAGAATGCCCCTGGGTTCCACCCCCAATACCACAATAAAAAAATGAAAGGAAGAAAGAAAGAAAGAAAGAAAGAAAGAAAGAAAGAAAGAAAGAAAGAGAGGGTAGGAGCATGCTATCCAGGAGGAACCATATCCAAAGATTTCTTTTGATAATTGAATATTTGAATATTTTTTAGTTGTTTTTACATTTCAGACAATAAACTATTAATGTTTTTTTCTTTTTTTTGGGGGGGTGGTGGTACTGGGGTTCCTGGAAGCCTGTCTATCTCCGGGCTACACTCCCAGACCTATTTTATTTTTGGAAACAGGGTCTCCTAAGCCAGCGCGGCTGGCTTCGAACCTGCGCGATCCTCCTGTCTCTGCCTCCCAAGCGCGGGGATTACAAGCGTGCGCCACCACGCCCGGCAAAACTATTAATCTTTTTGAATTATCAATAATATTAAAACAACACATCCCAGGAAATGTCTGACATCCCAAATGATGGAGTAAGAGCAGCCGTCGACCCAAGAGTTGCCTGTCACACCTCACCTAGCTCTTCACTGATGGCTCAGAGCTAAGGCTGTGTCATTAACAGTTTTGGTGATTAGGCAGGCCAGCTGATTTATTCGAATATAAGCCCCTACCATTAACCAGGGGATGGTCAATAAAATGGCTGATAATCCTGCAACAAGACGGGAGACCAGAGATGTAAGTTGCTATCACAGGCAGAGGGTAGGGAGCCTGTGACCCATGAAAGAATTGATAACAATATTCCAAGTTTGCCAACATAACTACAACCCTGAGATCCTTTGGGAATGGTGGAATAAGAGAAACTAAAACCAAAGCCAGACCAACCTGAGGGTGGGCTCATCTCTGCTGTTGGGACCGGGCTCCTTACAGTGTGATTACACTGAAGGTTACATGACACTGGTCCTATATGCAGACAGTCTCCTCGAACAACCATTGAGATTGGAATGGGTTTCTGTGAACGCGCTGTCTTTCTATGAATATTATGGGTATGGCCATTAAAACCCAAGAGGGTCAGGCATGGTGGCCCAGGCTTGTAATCCCAGTACTTGGGAGGCTGAGACAGGAAGATCGCAGGTTCATGGCCAGCCTCAGCTACTTAGTGAGCCTCTCCACAACTTAATGAGACCCTGTTTCAAATTATAGAATAAAAAACAGGGCTGGGAGTATAGCTCAGAGGTTGAATGCTGCTGGGTTCAATTTCCAGCACCACAAAAAAAAAAAAAAAGAAAAATGAGGTCATTAGATTAAGTTTTGTCTGATTTTGGGTTTCTCTTTCTGTTGAGACAAGACCAATTAGATGTGAGGTCAGGACCTGTTTGGCCAAATTAAATATACAGAAGGAAGATGTGTTTAGTACATTTTCTTCCATGTAATTCCAGAAATGAGCACTATGGAGCGCAGAAGTGGGGGTTGGAATAACTTGGACAATATAGGAGGTGATTTTTTTTTTATGTATCAAAAGAGTACCCCACCAAAAGTCTCCTCCTGGTGGGGTCGACTCAGTTTTTGTTTTTGTTTTTGTTTTTGTTTTTGTTTTTGTTTTTGTTTTTGTTTTTGTCGTTTGTTTGTTTGTTTTTCTGGTACTGAGGGTAGAATCCAGGGGCTCTCTACCTCCAGGCTACACTCCCAGACCTATTTTGTATTTTGTTTGGAAACAGAGTCTCACCTAGTTGCTGAGAGCCTCACTAAGTAGATGAGGCTGACATTGAACCTGTGCGATCCTCCTGTCTCAGCCTCCCAAGCGCAGGGATTACAAGCGTGCGCCACCACGCCCGGCTTAGACTTAGGTTTTTTTTTGTTTTGTTTTGTTTTGTTTGCGGGTCTGGGGATGGAACTCAGGGGCATTTGACCTCCAAGCTACATCCCTCCTGCCCTACTTTTTATTCTTTATTTTGAAACAGGGTCTCACTAAGTTGTTGCAGAGGGCCTCACTGAGTAGCTGAGACTGGCCACGAACCATGATCCTCTGGTCTCAGCCTCCAGAACGCTGGGATTACAAGCGTGCACCACCACACCTGGCTCGAGACTCAATTATTTTTTTCCCATTGATATTTTACACACTTACAGGTAAACAGTGTCTAGTAGAGTAGACTATGACAAGAGGCTAGAGAAATTTTGGTTGTTTTATCTAGTTTGATCTGTTAGGTTATATATATACACATACATATATATGTATGTATATATGTATATATATGCATGTGTATGTGTGTATATGTGTATATATATATATATTTATATATATGTATATATATTTATATTTCCGGTACTGGGGATGGAACCCAGGGACATTCTACCTCTGAGCTACACCCCCAGCCCTATTTTTTATTATTTATTTTGAAACCAGGTCTCACTGAGTTGTAAAGGGCTTTACTAAGTAGCTGAAGCTGTCCTTGAACTGCGATCATTTGGTCTCAGCCTCCCAAATGCTGGGATTACAAGTGTGCGCCACCACGCCTGGCTTTGTTAGTTTTGTGTGTGTGTGTGTGTGTGTGATACTGGAGGTGGAACTCTTCTACCTCCGGGCTATACTCCCAGACTTATTTTATACTTTATTTGGAAACAGGGTCTCACTAAGTTGCCGAGAGCCTCACTAAGTAGCTGAGGCTGGCTTCGAACCTGTAGAAACCTCCTGTCTCAGTCTCCCAAACGCAGGGATTACAAGCGTGCGCCACCACGCCTTGCTCTGTTATTTTTAGGTTTTTGTTTTGTTTTGTTTTTTTGTTTTTGGTGGCGGTACTGGGGTTCCTGGAAACCCTTCTACCTCCAGGCTACACTCCCAGACCTATTTTATATTTTTATTTGTAAACAGGGTCTCTTAAGCCAGCGAGGCTGGCTTCAAACCTGTGCGATCCTCCTGTCTCCGCCTCCCAAGTGCTGGGATTACAAGCGTGCGCCATCACGCCCGGCTAGATTTTTAAACCTGGCTCTTTGATCCACCGAGGTAGATTCCTTTGTCCATATGACAGGACCTTCAGGCAAGCTGCACTCAGTCCCACAGTGGAGCATCAAGGGAGCACCCACAGTTACTTTTAGGAGACAGCACTTAGCCATTAGGCCCATAATAGAGGAAAGAAGAATTGATGAAGATAAACCCATTACTGAGCTGATGCCCCAGAAAGGGATTTTTTGAGAAATTTTTAATCTTTTTATAGATTTTGAACTTTTTCCAAAATGATAAAATAGGAGTGGAGTCCTCTTTTGGGTTTCCTAGGATTCCTTTTACTCCAACAGAGGAAGGGTGCAAAGGTCCAGAGAATTCTGTTAAAATACATAGATTTGCCCCAGGATCTAGAAGAAAGGAGATAATCTTACCAGACACCGTCTTTTTTTACCCAGGATTTCCTGGGCTCCCCAGCAGCCGTGGACTCGGGTCCTGTCAATCAGAAGTTGGTAAGGCTATTAGAGAAGGGCGATCCTGAGGAGGTGGCCTGGGGCCCTGAGCGCGGGATGGACTTGAACTAGGAGGGCGTCCTTGTTAAGGAATTCTCACTTCCACTGGCCGCCTCATCCACACGTCGGACAGGGGCTCTTTGGTGGCCACGAATTATGGCATTCCTTAGTCCAATGCCCACCTTTGCCACAACAGAAACAGTTATGGGGGTGGGGAGCTGTGTGAGGAAGGCTTCCTTGGAGCAGACACCCTGGGGATTATCTAGGCCTCTCTGCTTTCTGGACTAGAGAGGCACGTATGTGACATCTTAGGTGCAAATGCCTTTCCTTCTATTCTTTTGTTATTGTTGTTGTTGATTGTTTTTTTCTCCTCTCTCTTGTTGAAAATCTTAAAAGCTGCCTTTAGGAGAACTTCTTGAGTGGTCTGAGGACCCTCTTCCATCTGCTGTAACTTTTTTCAAATATCGATAGCAGATTGTGAAATCAAATATAGATGTAAGAGCCGGGCGTGATGGCGCAGGCTTGTAAGCCCAGCATTTGAGAGGCTGAAACAGGAAGGTTGCGGTTCGCGGCCAGCCTCAGCTACTTAGTGAGGCCCTTTGCAACACAGTGAGACCCTGTTTCAAAATAAGGAATAAAAAATAGGGCAGGGGTTGTAGCTCGGAGGTTGAATGCCCCTGGGTTCCATCCCCAGTATGCAAATTATATACATTTGTAAATATAAGCCAGGCGTGGTGGCTCAGGCTTGTAATCCCAGCATTCGGGAGGCTGAAACTGGAGGATCATGGTTCGCGGACAGCCTCAGCTACTTAGTGAGGCCCTCCGCAACTGAGTGAGACCCTGTTTCAAAATAAAGAATAAAAATAAGGCAGGGGGTGTGGCTCGGAGGTCAGTGCCCCTGGGTTCCATCCCTAGACCCGCAAAAATATATATATATAAATATAAATATATACATATATACATATATGTAAGAAAGTCTGACCTGTAGATTGGGTGATCCCTATTGGTGTATTTAGGCATTGCCTCTCTGAGACAGGAAGACAGCAGGGATTTCACTGGCTCTGTGTTACCTAAGTTTATCATAATTTACCTCCTTACAGGTATTTTTGTCCATTTGTCCCAAAAGGCAGATCATATGGTTTCCGCTGTCTAGAGAGTTGTCTCCCTGTTGGTAAGTCCAATCAGGCTCGATTCTAGGAACAGCACTGACGTCCACCGAGTAAGTGCCGGGGCCATTGATAGAGCTCGTCTTCGTGAGTTTCAGCAGCCCGCCAGATGAGATTCTTTTCCTCGGAGTTAGGGGTAGATGGAAGAATGACATAAATATCATCCCAGGTTACATTGTATTGTTAAGCTGCTCGAAGGAAACCCCAACAGAATTTGGCAGGGTCCTCAGAAAAAGATTCTAGTCACTCTTCCATTTGGACAAGGTCCGTCATGGAAAAAGGCACATAAATGAGGATGATTTCCTGAGGCCCCACAGCCTCTCGCAGGGGCAAGATGGCACGGGAGCACGTGAGGGATGGGGGAGAAGAGGGAAGGTGCTGGGATGCCTGGGCACAACGACTGCAGCACAGCAGCAGGGATGGCAGAAGGTGTAGCATCGGCAGCCCTGAGAGATGGCAGCCAGAACACAGTGTAGCAGAAGAGACGGCAAAAAACGTGGGGGCTAAAGCACTGAACGGCCGCGCAATGTAAGTGGCAGAAGTGGGTGACGATGTGGCAGAAGCAAAGAGAGGGACCAGAGCAAGAAAGCAGGTGGGAGCCGGGCGTGGTGGCGCACGCTTGTAATCCCCGCGCTTGGGAGGCGGAGACAAGAGGGTCCCGCAGGTTCGAAGCCAGCCGTGCTGGCTTAAGAGACCCTGTTTCCAAATAAAAATATAAAAAATAGGTGTCTGGGAGTGTAGCCCGGAAGTAGAAGGGTTTCCAGGAACCCCAGTACCACCAAAAAAAGAAAGAAAGAAAGAAAGAAAGAAAGAAAGAAAGAAAGAAAGAAAGAAAGAAAGAGGAAGGGAAGGAAGAAAGAAAGAAAGAAAGAAAGAAAAAGAAAGAAAGAAAGAAAGAAAGAAAGAAAGAAAGAAAGAAAGAAAGAAAGCAGGTGGGGCTGGCCAAGCCGGCAGTGACGGTGAGGGTGAGGGTGAGGGTGAGGGTGAGGGTGGATCCAGGGAGGTAGCAGCTCTGAGGGCTCTTTTCCTGGATTCAAATAGATAAATTGAATTGAGAAATGAAAACTAATAGTTGCAGCGTCAACTAATCTTTATTCGAAAGTCATTGGGAAATAGAGAGGGTAGAGAAGAGCAGCGTGCCTGGCAGACACGCTGCAGAGCCCCAAAATGGAACTCTGTCCCCCTCTCCGACTGGGGTCCTTAAATACAGTTTTCTTATTGGTTTGTTCTTTTCAGCATTATCAAGGCAACGGGCTAGTAACTTATTTCTTAGCCGGGTAGTACCTCCTTGTCTCCGAGCAGTGCACTTACTAAGTGCAGGTTCAATAATCTACCTTGTTTTTATCTCTTGTACTGGACTGCACTGGCTGCCCATCAACTATGGGCACTTTGCGGTAACACATGCAGTTTACATTTTCCATACCAAGCCTGGGTCCCAGTGAATAGGCGGGAAACAGAGGCACTAATTCCAGCCAGTGTGGCTGTGTGTCGGCTCTAAGAGCAAGGCAGAAAGTCCTTGCTATCGCCAGGCAGGCTCAGTGTGATCTTAGGGCTTTTGGTGGTACTGGGGTTCCTGGAAACCCTTCTACCTCCGGGCTACACTGCCAGACCTATTATTTTATATTTTTATTTGGAAACAGGGTGTCTTAAGCCAGTGTGGCTGGCTTTGAACCTGCGGGATCCTCCTGTATCTGCCTCCCAAGCGCGGGTATTACAAGCATGCGCCACCATGCCCAGCGATCTTAGGGCTTTTAATTGTCTCTACATATTTCCAAAGCTAAAGACCTCTATGCCAAGTCATCAAACCTGGGCCCTTGTTTTCCCAGAGCTCCTGGGGGTGAGGCCAGGGCCTCTGACTGTCCCTGGCTCCTTTCTCTCCTGACCCTCCAGGCTGCCCTATTGGCTGGGTCAGCCCAACTCAGACACAGGCACATGTGTGGTGCAGGCCAGCCATCCCCAGAAAGCCCCGCAGACCCGAGGCTGCTGCAAGCTCTGAGCACCAGCGGCCAGGAGTCCCCGCTAAGGGCACCCAAGATGAACTTTTCTCAGATGGATGGGTGCCTGTAGCATCTCGACTTAAAACATGAATTAGATTTAATTTTTTTTTTGTGTGTGTGTGTGGTACTGTGGATGGAACTCTGAGGCTTTCTACTTCCAGGCTACATTCCTAGACATATTTTTATGTTTTATTTGGAAACAGGGTCTCACTATGTTGCTGAGAGCCTCAATAAGTAGCTGAGGCTGGCTTCGAACCTGTGCGATCCTCCAGTCTCAGCCTCCCAAGCGCTGGGATTACAAGT
Organism: Muscardinus avellanarius; assembly: GCF_963383645.1. Classification (NCBI taxonomy): domain Eukaryota; kingdom Metazoa; phylum Chordata; class Mammalia; order Rodentia; family Gliridae; genus Muscardinus; species Muscardinus avellanarius. The sequence goes on from NC_137796.1 coordinate 105,909,122, forward strand.
GTGCACCACCATGTCCAGCTTAGATTTAAATTTTAAGAAAGAAGCTGAGCAGGGTGGCACATATCTGTATCCTAGTACTTGGGAGACTGAACCAGGAGGATCACAGCCTCAGCCGGGTGTGGTGGTGCACACTTGTAATCCCAGTGCTTGGGAGGCTGAGACAGGAGGATCACACAGGTTCAAAGCCAGCCTTAGCAAGGCCAGTACTGGGGCCTCCGAGGCCAGGATAAGAGCCTGCCAAGGGGTTAGGCCGGTGCTGGGGCCAGCGAGGCCGGCATCGGAGCCTGCCGTGAGGCATGGCCGGTGCTGGGGCCTCCGAGGCAGGGATCAGAGCCTGCCGAGGGGTTAGGCCGGTGCTGGGGCCAGCGAGGCCAGCATCGGAGCCTGCCGTGAGGCAAGGCGGTGCTGGGGCCTCCGAGGCCTGGATAAGAGCCTGCTGAGGGGTTAGGCCGGTGCTGGGGCCAGTGAGGCTGGCATTGGAGCCTGCCGTGAGGCATGGCCGGTACTGGGGCCTCCGAGGCCAGGATCGGAGCCTGCAGAGGGGTTAGGCCGGTGCTGGGGCCAGCGAGGCCAGGATCGGAGCCTGCCGTGAGGCAAGGTCGGTACTGGGGCCTCCAAGGCCGGGATTGGAGTCTGCCGAGGGGTTAGACTGGAGCTGAGGCCAGTGAGGCCGGGATCGGAGCCTGCCTTGAGGCAAGGCCGATACTGGGGCCTCCGAGGCCAGGATAAGAGCCTGCCGAGGGGTTAGGCCGGTGCTGGGGCCAGCGAGGCCAGCATCGGAGCCTGCCGTGAGGCAAGGCCGGTACTGGGGCCTCCGAGGCCGGGATAAGAGCCTGCCGAGGGGTTAGGCCGGTGCTGGGGCCAGCGAGGCCAGCATCAGAGCCTGCCGTGAGGCAAGGCCGGTACTGGGGCCTCCGAGGCCGGGATAAGAGCCTGCTGAAGGGTTAGACTGGTGCTGGGGCCAGCGAGGCCAGCATCGGAGCCTGCCGTGAGGCATGGCCAGTGCTGGGGCCTCCAAGGCCGGGATCGGAGCCTGCCGAGGGGTTAGGCCAGTGCTGGGGCCAGCGAGGCCGGCATCGGAGCCTGCCGTGAGGCATGGCCGGTACTGGGGCCTCCGAGGCCAGGATAAGAGCCTGATGAGGGGTTAGGCCGGTGCTGGGGCCAGTGAGGCCAGCATCGGAGCCTGCCGTGAGGCATGGCCGGTACTGGGGCCTCCGAGGCCAGGATAAGAGCCTGCTGAGGGGTTAGGCCGGTGCTGGGGCCAGTGAGGCTGGCATCGGAGCCTGCCGTGAGGCATGGCCGGTACTGGGGCCTCCGAGGCCAGGATAAGAGCCTGCTGAGGGGTTAGGCCGGTGCTGGGGCCAGTGAGGCCGGCATCGGAGCCTGCCGTGAGGCATGGCCGGTACTGGGGCCTCCGAGGCCAGGATAAGAGCCTGCCGAGGGGTTAGGCTGATGCTGGGGCCAGCAAGGCCGGCATCAGAGCCTGCTGTGAGGCAAGGCCGGTACTGGGGCCTCCAATGCTGGGATTGGAGCCTGCTGAGGTTTTATGCCGGAGCTGGGGCCAGCAAGGCCGGCATCAGAGCCTGCCGTGAGGCAAGGCCAATGCTGGGGCCTCTGAGGCTGGGATCAGAGCCTGCCAAGGGGTTAGGCCGGTGCTGGGGCCAACAAGGCCGGCATCGGAGCCTGCCGTGAGGCTAGGCCGGTGCTGGGGCCTCCGAGGCCGGGATCGGAATCCTGCCAAGGGGTTAGGTCGGTGCAGGGGCCAATGGCCAGCATCGGAGCCTGCCGTGAGGCAAGGCCACTCCTGCGGCCTCCAAGGCCAGGATCAAAGCCAGCTGAGGGGTTAGGCCGGTGTAGGGGCCAGCGAGACCAGAACCGGAGCCTCCCATGAATCAAGGCCGCTGCTTGAGCCAGCGAGGTCTGGATTAGTCCACTGAGTAGCCAGGCCACTACTGGGGCCGTCAAGAGTGGGATCGGTACTTGCAACGCAGCATGCACAGAGAAATATCGCAGAAAATATAAATCAGACGCTTCTCTTAATCAGCAATAACTAGGAGGAAAGGGGCAACAGGAAGAGGTTGACCTATAGAAAGGGCCCTATAGTGAAACAACTAATGTGACCAATCAGAGGGTATGTAATAGTGGAGGATGGAGCCTCTTTAAAATGCAGGAGGTACATAAATGTATCAAAGTAAATCACCAAAGAAGCTGGGATGGAGGGAGGGGGAGGGAATGGGATGGGGGCTGGAGGAGGGCTAATTGAATGTGTGCTTGTATAACCTTTCAAGTCTTGTACTCCAATGTGATTGATATATGACTACAATACACCAATTTTAAAAATAAATAAATTAATTATAAAAAAAAGAAACATCTTTAAGGGGGAAAAAACCAAAAAAAAAAAAAACAAAAAAAGCCAGCCTCAGCTACTTAGTGAGACTCTATTTCCAAATAAAGTATAAAATAGGTCTGAGAATATAGCCCAGAGGTAGAAAAGCCCCTGGATTCCACCCCAAGTACACACAAACAAAAAAAAGAACAGCCTCAGCAACTTAACTAGACCCTATTTAAAAATTTAAAAAATATATTAAGCCAGGTGTGGTGGCAAACACCTGTAATCCCCAGTATTTGGGAGGCTGAGACAGGAATATTGCAGTTCAAAGACAGCCTCAGCAAGTAATGAGACTCTCATCAACCGAGTGAGACTGTTTCAAAATAAAAATAAAATAGACTGAGGTGTAGCTTGGAGGTAGGATGTCCCTGGGTTTAATCCTCAATATCAAAACATTTAAAGAAAATAAAGAAGAAAGAAAGGAAAGAAGAAAAGGGGGGGAAGATTTTTTTTAAAGGGCTGGGGAGCCGGGCGTGGTGGCGCACGCTTGTAATCCCAGCATTTAGGAAGCGGAGACAGGAGGATTGCTGTTCACGGGAGGCCTCAGCTACTTACTGAGGCCCTCTGCAACTCAGTGAGACCCTGTTTCAAAATAAAGAATAAAAATAGGGCTGGGGGTGTAACTTGGAGGTAGAATGACCCTGGGTTCCATCCCAGGTATGACGGTGCACACTTGTAATCCCCACTCTTGGGAGGCTAAGACAGGTTCGAAGCCAGCCTCAGCTACTTAGTGAGGCTTTCAGCAACTTGGTGAGACCCTGTTTCCAAATAAAATATAAAATATGCCGGGCGTGGTGGCGCACGCTTGTAATCCCCGCCCTTGGGAGGTGTAGACAGGAGGATCGGGCAAGTTCGAAGCCAGCCTCGCTGGCTTAAGAGACCCTGTTTCCAAATAAAAGAATATAAAAAATAAAAAGGTCGGGGAGTGTAGTACAGAGGTAGAAGGGTTCCATCCCCAGTACCACCAAAAATAAATAAATTTTTAAAAATTATATATATATACATATATATATATATATATATATATATATATATGTCTGAGAGTGTAGCCCAGAAGTAGAAAGCCTCTGGGTTCCATCCCCAGTACCACCAAAAAATAAAATAAAATAGAAAGAGCTGGGCATGGTGGTGTACACTTGTGATCCCAGTGCTTGGGAGGCTGAGACAGGAGGATTGCACAGGTTTGAAGCCAGCCTCAGCTATTTAGTGAGGCTCTCAGCAACTTAGTGAGACCCTGTTTCCAAATAAAGTATAAAAATAGGTCTGGGAGTATAGCCCGGAGGTAGAAAAGCCCCTGGGTTCCACCCCCAGTACTACACACACACACACACACACACACACCAAAAAAAACCAAAAAAACAAACCAAAACAAATATATATATATATGGTCTGGCGATGTAGCCCAGAGGTAGAAGGCCCATAGATTCCATCCTCAGTAGGACAACAGCAAAAAAATAATAGAAAAAAAAAAAAAAGCCGGGCGTGATGGCTCACGCTTGTACTTGTAAGGCTGAGACAGGAGGATTGCGCAGGTTCAAAGCCAGCCTCGGCTGGTTTAAGAGACCCTGTCTCCAAATAAAACAAAAAAATGGGTCTGTGAGTGTAGCCCCTGGGTAGAAGGCCCCTGGGTTCCATCCCCAGTACCGCCAAAAATAAATAAATAAAAATAAACTAAAAACTCATCAGGGCTGGGGTGTAGCTTGGAGGAAGAATGTCCCTGTGTTCAACCCCCATCATAGAAAGAAGGAAAGATTAGAGAGACAGACAGACCGACTGACCCAGCCAGGCACGGTGGCACACGCCTGTGATCCCAGTGACTCTGGAAGCCGAGGCAGGAAGATTACAAGTAGGAGGACAGTCTGGGCGGCTTAGCAAGACCCTATCTCAAAATAAAAATAGTTTATTTTGGTTTGAGAAGTGGAGACATGAAGACGGCAGGTGGGGGCAGTGCGTGGAATCTTAGCAAGGCCTTGTTTCAAGATAAAAAATAAAATAGGGCTGGCGGTGTGGCTCAGTGGTAGAGCTCCCCTGGGTTCAAGCCTCAGGATTCCTCCTAAAAAGGACAATGCCTGGCCTGGCAGATCCTTCAGATTTTCTTTCTTTCTTTCTTTTCTTTTTTCTTTCTTTTTTTTTTTTTTTTTCAGTATTGGGGACGGAACCCAGGGGCATTCTACCTCTGAGCTACACCCCCAGCCCTATTTTTTTATTCTTTATTTTGAAACCGGGTCTCACTAGGTTGCAGAGGACCTCACTAAGTAGCTGAGGCTGTCCTTGAACTGTGATCCTCCTATCTCAGCCTCCAGAATGCTGAGATTACAAGCGTGCGCCACCATGCCTGATTTACTTTTTAAAATTATTTGTGTTGGTGGTGGTGGTGGTAGGAATTGAACCCAGGTTCATTTTACCTCCCAGGTACATCCCCAGCACTATTTTATTTAATTTATTTAATTTATTTATTTTGCGGGTCTAGGGATGGAACCCAGGGGCATTTGACCTCCGAGCTACATCTCCCGCCCTATTTTTTATTCTTTATTTTGAAACAGGGTCTCACTAAGTTGCAGAGAGCCTCACTAAGTAGGTAAGGCTGTCCGCAAACCATGATCCTCCAGTCTCAGCCTCCCGAATGCTGGGATTACAAGCGTGCGCCACCACGCCCGGCTTATTTTTATTTATTTATTTTGTGTGGGTGGGTAGTATTGGGGATTGAACCCAGAGGCATTCTACCTTTGAGCTATACTCCCAGCCCAATTTTATTTCTTATTTGGAAACAGGCTCTCACTAGGCTAATTGGAGTCTCACTACATGCTCGGGCTGTCCTCAAACCTGCCAGCCTCCTGTCTCTGTCTCCCAAGCACTGGGTTGACACTAGGTTTAGATAGATAGATAGATAGATAGATAGATAGATAGATAGATAGACAGACAGACAGACAGATAGATGGATGGCCCGGAGTGGTGGTACATGCTTGTAATCTCAGGCTGAGACAAGAAGATTGTGAGGCCCTGTGCAACTCAGTGAGACCCTGTTTCAAAGTAAAGAATAAAAAATTAAGAAGAGGGTTGTAGCTTAGAAGTAGAATGCCCCTGGGTTCCATCCCCAGTACGGTAAATACATACAATACATACATACATACATACACACACACATGAACGAATGGGTGAGTCTTTGAGGTCCAGCTAACAGCACTGGCAGCAGAGTCGAGCAGACCTTCCCAGTGCCTTCTCCGCCTTGGGCTTTCTTGCTTTTCTCCCTTGGGGTGCGGGGTGGCGAGGTGCGGGGTGGCGGTCCCCGGGCTGGTGGCTGTGTGTGTGTGTGTGTGTGTGTGTGTGTGTGTGTGTGTGTGTGCAGTGAACCACAGCTGTCTCTGAGGAGAGGCTCCTGCACGGCCTTTGAATAACTGCCTTTGAATTCTGATTTTTTCGCTTTCCTAATTAAAATGACCGCTCTTGAGATTCAGTGCGGGTCCCCAGGCTGGGACGGGCTGCGGAGAGCTGATAAGGCAGGAGGGGGCAGCCCGGCGGCCAGCCCCGCACCGCTAGGGACCGGCCGGACCCCCACCTCCCGGCCGCTCCGTCTCTTTCTCATGAGCTGTAAAATAAAGGACCCAGGCTCAGTGTCACCGCCCAGCTGTGGACCTCGCTCACGGATGCTGGGGGCCAGATGTTCAGAGCCAGCGCATCCTTGGAGGCACCTGGTCCCTTTTCCTCTGGGTCCAGGGCCTCAGAGGGAAGCCCCGGAGGCGCTCCGCCCTCCATCCCTCACACCCGCGGGATGTGCTGCGGCCGGCCTCGGTTCTCGGTTCTCGGTTCTCGGTTCTCGGTTCTCGGTTCTCGGTTCGCGGCCAGGGTCAGTCCGGATATTGGCAACTGGGTTCCTGAAACAGAGAGAGGCCAGCCGCAGAAGCCCTGCCGCCTGGCATAGCTTGGTTTGAGAGGCTGAAGGGCACCTCTTCCTCTTATTTTCTGTTCATTGTGTTGGTCAAACTGCTCCTGGTCTCCAGTCCTGAGCAGTTTGTGTAAAGAAAAATAGGTTCTGCTTCTTCTTCTACTACTAGGGATGGAATCCAGGAGCTGGGTTTACAAGCATGTGCTACCGTGCCCAGCTGAATCCAGGGGCATTCTACTTCTTTTTCTTATTTTTATTTTTTCTTCTTTTTTTTTTTTCCTGCAGTACTGGGGGTGGAACAGGGGCATTCTACCTCTGAGATACACCTCCAGTCCTATTTTTTATTCTTTATTTCGAAACAGTCTTACTAAGTTGTGGAGGGCCTCACTAAGTAGCTGAGGCTGGCTGAGAACCTGCGATCCTCCTGTCTCAGCCTCCCGAGTGCTGTAATTACAAGTGTGCGCCCCACGCCTGGCTGGCGTTCCACTTCTCAGCTACATCCTCGCCCCTTTTTTATTTTTTAGCTTGAAACAGGGCCTTACTAGGTTGCTGAGAGTTTTGCTAAGATGCTAAAGCTGGCCTCGAATCTGTGATCCTCCTGTCTCAGCCTCCCAAGTCCTGGGATTAAAGGCGTGCACCACCATGCCCGGCTTAGATTCTGCTTCTTGATGATATGATGAGGCTGTTCTGAAAGGGCAAATGGGACTGAAGTACTGTTGTGGTGATTTTCTTTTTTTTTTTTTTTTTTCTGGTCTGGGGATGGAACCCAGGGGCACTCTGAGCCACACCCCATGCCTATTTTTTAGTCTCTCTCTCTCTCTTTCTCTCTCTTTTTTTTTTTTTTTTTTTTTTTTTTTTGGTGGTACTGGGGTTCCTGGAAACCCTTCTACCTCCAGGCTACACTCCCAGACCTATTGTATACTTTTTTTTAAATTTGGAAACAGGGTCTCCTAAGCCAGCACGGCTGGCTTTGAACCTGCGCGATCCTCCTGTCTCCGCCTCCTGAATGCTGGGATTACAAGCGTGCGCCACCACGCCTGGTTTGTGGCCATTTTTTGAAATAGCAGTCTGCCATATTAACCATGTGAGATCCTGGGCAAGTTACTTTACCTCTCTGTACCTGGGTTAACTCTTTGGTAAAAATGGCAATAATAGCAGTGTGTGTGGTGTGAAGAATTATATGAGATAATGCGCTCAGAACAAGTTCGGCATAGTGGGCACACCTGTAACCCCAGTACTCCTGAGACTGAGACAGGAGGATCGCAGGTTCAAGGCCAGACTCAGCAACTTTTTGAGACCCTGTTTCAAAGTAAAAAAAAAAAAAAGCCAGGTGTAGTGCACACCTGTATTTCTATTTTTTGGGAGGCTGAGACAGGAGGATTGCAGGTTCAAGGCCAGACTCAGCAATTTAGCAAGACCCTGTTTCCAAATAAGATATAAAAAGGGCTGGAAGTGTAACTCTTTTTTTTTTTTTTTTTTTTTTGTCGAACTGGGGTTCCTGGAAACCCTTCTACCTCCAGGCTACACTCCCAGACCTATTATATATATATATATATATATATATTTTTTTTTTTCTTTTTTGGAAGCAGGGTCTCTTAAAGCCAGCATGGCTGGCTTCGAACCTGCGCCATCCTCCTGTCTCCGCCTCCCAAGCTCGGGGATTACATACAAGCGTGCGCCACCACACCCGGCCTGAGGTGTAACTCTAAGGTAGACTATCCCTCGACCCCAGCACACCCAACACACTTGGCACACAAGAAAGTCAGCAATAACCCCCTGGGTTCAATCTCCAGTACCACCAAAGAGAGAAAAGTAAAAAATAAAAAGGGCTAGGGACAGCCCAGCATCATGGTGGATGCCTAAAATAGTACGTGGGAGCCGGGCGTGGCGGCGCACGCTTGTCATCCCAGCATTCAGGAGGCTGAGACCGGAGGATCGCGGTTCGCGGACAGCCTCAGCGACTTAGTGAGGCCCTCCGCCACTCAGTGAGACCCTATTTTAAAATAAAGAATAAAAAAGAGAAATAGAGCAGGGGGTGAAGCTCAGAGGTTGAATGCCCCTGGGTTCCATCCCCAGACCCGCAAAAAAAAAAAAAAAAAAAAAAAAAATAGTACTTGGGAGGCTGAGAAAGGAGGATCAGAGTTTTGAAGCCTCTGCAACTTAGTAAGACCCTGCCTCAAAATAAAAGAATAAAATAGGATTAGGAGTATGGCTTATAGGTAGAATGCCCCTGGTTCAATCCTCAGTACCACAAAACTAATAATAATAATAATGAAGAAGAAGAAGAAGGAGGAGGAGGAGGAGGAGGAGGAGGAGGAGGAGGAAGAGGAAGAGGAGAAGGAGAAGGAGAAGGAGAAGAAGGAGGAGGAGGAGGAGGAGGAGAAGGAGCCACCAGGCATGGTGGCACACACTTGTAATCCCAGTATTTGGGAGGCCGAGACAGGAGGATCGCTGTTTGTGACCAGTGTCAGCTACTTAATGAGGCCCTTTGCAACTCAGTGAGACCCTGTTTTAAAATAAAAAATAAAAAATAGGTCTGGGGGTACAGCTCGAAGGTAGAATGCCCTGGGTTCCATCCCTAGTATTGCAAAAAATAATAATAATAGCCGGGCGTGATGGCGCACGCTTGTAATCCCTGCACTTGGGAGGCTGAGACAGGAGGATCACACAGGTTCGAAGCCAGCCTCAGCTACTTAGTGAGGCTCTCAGCAACTTAGTGAGACCCTGTTTCCAAATAAAATAGAAAATAGGTCTGGGAGTAGAGCCCAGAGGTAGAAAGCCCCTGGGTTCTACCCCAGTACCACCAAAAAATAAATAAATAAAAATCATCATCATCATCATCATCATCATCATAATCTAAAAAAAAGTAACCAGAAAAAGAAGACCAACAAAACTTGTGGTGCAGGGCTTGGTAAGTGCAGGCTGCAACCCAAGTGTGGCCCACCATCTGTTTTTATTCAGTCTGCGAGCTGAGAATGATTTTTGCATTTTTAAATGGTTGCAAAATCTAAAGACATGTGGGTGCAATCTGAAACTCCAATTTAAGGCACCATAAATAAGCTTATATCGAAGCCTGGCCACGCTCGTCCGTGTGTGTGGTGTGTGGCTGAACTCACACTACACGGGCAGAAAGAGTCATTACCACAGCCACGCAGGGCCAAAAACGTAGCTACGACCTTGCCCTTTCCTGGAAAAGGTCACTGGCCATCGTCAGGGAAGAATATCCGAAAGCAGGCAAATAAAATCTTGTGTACGATACACGATTACTTTGATTCTGTGTGTGTGTGTGTGTGTGTGTGTGTGTGTGTGTGTGTGTGTGTGTGACTGGGGTTGGAACAAGAGGGATTTATTTTATTTTTTATTATTTATTTATTTATTTATTTTTGGTGGTACTGGGGCTCCTGGAAACCCTTCTACCTCTGGGCTACACTCCAGACCTATTTTTATATTTTTATTTGGAAACAGGGTCTCTGAAGCCAGCGAGGCTGGCTTCGAACCAGCGCGATCCTCCTGTCTCTGCCTCCCAAGCGCGGGGATTACAAGTGTGCGCCACCATGCCCGGCTTAATATTATTTATTTATTTATTTATTTATTTTTGTGTGTATGTGGTACTTGGGGTGGAACCTAGGGGCTTTTCTACCTATGGGCTATACCCCAGACCTATATTATATTTTATTTTGGAAACAGGGTCTCACAAAGTTGCTAAGAGCCTCACTAAGTAGCTGAGGCTGGCTTCGAACCTGCGCGATCCTCCTGTCTCCGCCTCCCAAGCGCGGGGATTACAAGCGTGCGCCACCACGCCTGGCTTAATATTATTTATTTATTTATTTATTTATTTGTGTGTGTGTGTGTGTGTGTGTGTGTGTGTGTGTGTGGTACTGGGGGTGGAATCTAGGGGCTTTTCTACCTATGGGCTATACCCCAGACCTATATTATATTTTATTTTGGAAACATGGTCTCACAAAGTTGCTGAGAGCCTCACTAAGTAGCTGAGGCTGGCTTCGAACCTGTGCGATCCTCCTGTTTCAGCCTCCCAAGCGCGGGGATTATAAATGTGCACCACCACCCAGCAACCCAGAAGCATCTTACTTCTGAACTAAACCTCCAGCCCAATTTTATTTATTTGGAAACAGGGTGTCACTAAATTGCAGAGAGCCTCACTAAGCTGTCAAGGCGGCTTCAAACCTGCAATCCTCCTGTCTCAGCCTCCCAAGCGCTGGGATTACAAGCGTGCGCCACCGTGCTTGACAACGATGGCTTTGATAACAGAAAAAACAAACATGTAGCCCGGGCGTGGTGGCGCACGCTTGTAATCCCCGCTTGGGAGGCGGAGACAGGAGGATCGCGCAGGTTCGAAGCCAGCCGCGCTGGTTTAAGAGACCCTGTTTCCAAAAATAAAATAGGTCTGGGAGAGTAGCCCGGAGGTAGAAGGGCTTCCAGAAACCCCAGTACCACCAAAAAAAAACAAAACAAAAAAAAAAAAAAACAGATATGTAGTATATCCAATGCCTTATTGTACAGGAGGGAAAAAAATGGCTGGAAGGAATACATCTAACATCGCCACTTGTCTCTGGGGCGTGGGGTCACTGGCGATTTGTTTTTGGTTTTTGGTTTTTTTGCGGGTCTGGAGATGGAACCCAGGGGCATTTGACCTCTGAGCTACACCTCCTGCCCTATTTTTTATACTTTATTTTGAAACAGGGTCTCGCTAAATTGCGGAGGGCCTCACTAAGTAGCTGAGGCTGTCCACGAACCGTGAACCTCTGGTCTCAGCCTCCCGAATGCTGGGATTACAAGCGTGCGCCACCACGCCCGGCGTCACTGGCGATTTCTATCTCCGTATTTGCACATGCTATGATTTGAATGCCTTTGCCACCTGAGCTGGCAACTCCTGCTGCCATGGTGTTGGGAGATGGGGTCGGACCAGGAGATGTCCAGCTCCGGAAGGTCCTGCCTCCCGGATGGGCCAATCCTGGGAGGAAACGGGCTTGCGGGAGCAGAACCTCTTCCCCAAGCTCTGCTCCAGGTGAGGACACTGCGTTCGTCCCCATGTCCCCTCCTGCCCTCCGCCATGTGGGGTGCAGCAAGAGGGCCTTGGTCAGCACCTGATCTTGGACTCTCCTGCTTCCAAGGCTGGGAGAAATAAATTTCTGGGTCTTTTTTATATTTGTTTTCTTGTTTTTGTTTTTTTTTTTTTGGTACTGGGGATTGAACCCAAGGGATCTCTATCTCCGATCTACACCCTTAACCCTTTTTATTTTTTATTTTATTTTTTAGTTTTAATTTTATATTTATTTATTTATTTTTGCGGTACTAGGGATTGAACCCAGGGACACTCTACCTCTGAGCTACACCCCCAGCCCTATTGTAATGGTTTGAGATGTCGACGTGGGTTCTTGTTCTTGGCTAATTTAGAAAAAATAGCCAGAACTATACTGTTGTGAGCTTAAGCAAATTTTATTATTACAGAGGTAGAACGAAGAGGCAGAACAATCAGTAACTGCGTCAGAGGGGCGCAGTGGAGCGCCTCGAAATAAGACACTTGACGTTTTTGAACACGGAACAGTTTTTATAAGGATTCATCATCTCCTTCCTCCCATCCTGCTTGGGCCAACAGTCTTTACCTCCCCTGATCCAATGCAGCCCAGGCCACCAACTATCTCCGCGGTGCCAGCCTTTCTTGTTAGATTTATGACCAAGATGTGTTACTTGGTCATCAAGGTCAGGGGTTCCATGGTTTATGCCTGCTTTGGAGAAGGCCTGTACCATCCACCCATGTCCTTGGGGAGTCTTTAGCCTTTTTCTATCTCTGTCTGCTATCTACCACTGTCCTTCTGTCTCAGCCTCCCAAATGCTGGGATTATGAGCCTGTAACACCACGCTCAGCTCCAAATTTAGTTTTTATTTATTTATTTATTTATTTATTTATTTATTTGGTGGTACTAGGGGTGAAACCCAGAGGCTTTCTACCTCCGGGCTATACTCCCAGACCTTTTTATATATATATATTTTATTTGGAAACAGGGTCTCACTAAGTTGCTGAGAGCCTCACTAAGTAGCTGAGGCTGGCTTTGAACCCGCGCGATCCTCCTGTCTCCGCCTCCCAAGCGCGGGGATTACAAGCGTGCGCCACCACGCCCGGCTTTAGTTTTTATTTTGAAATAGGGTCTCACTAAGTTGCTGAGACTTGAGTTAAACCTGTGCTCCTTCTGTCTCAGCAGCCTCCTAAGTACTGGGTGCCTCCACACCCAGCTAGAACTACGTTCTGGTTTTTTCCTATCTTTCTTCCTTTGTTTCTCTTTCTTTCTTTTTTGTGTGGTGCTGGAGATTAAACTCAGGGGCATTCTACTTCTGAATAAGCTACACTCACAGCCCATTTGCTGAGAGCCTCATGAAGTTGCTGAGGTTGGCTTTGAATTTATGATCCTCCTGTCTCAGCCTCCCAAGCACTAAGATTACAGGATCACTCTGGACTTTTTTTTTTTTTTTTTTTTTTTTGGTGCTGGGGATGGCACCCAGGGGTATTCTACCTCTGAGCTACAACCCCAGCCCTATTTTTTTTTTTAATTTGGACTCAAGATCTCACTAAATTGCAGAAGGCCAAAGTTGCTGAGGCTGGCTGCAAACCCGTGGTCTTCCTGTCTCACCTCGCAAGTACTGGGATAACAAGCATACACCACCACACCCAACTTAGAACTACATATTTTTATGTGTGCAGAATGTGCTTATAAATGCGTACAGAGATGGTCTGTCCAGATATCTGGGCGTGATGATGCACGCTTGTTATCCCAGTGTGTGGGAGGCTGAAACAGGAGGATCCCAGATTCGCAGCCAGCCTCAGCAACTTAGTGAAGCCCTCTGCAACTCAGTGAGATTCTGTTTCAGAAAGAATAAAATAGGTCTAAGGATGTAGCTCAGAGGTGAAATGCCCCGGACTTCCATCTGCAGTACTCAAAAAAAAAAAAAAAGGTCCAGCACAATGCTTCAGTGACATATATCCTGCGCCCTGTGTTAAACATTCCTCCTGCTCTGTCTCCACTAAGCCTCCTAACCACGTTTATCCTCTTATTTTCCCCTCCTACCAATCGAAAAACGAACTCTCAGAAAAATGACTTAAAGCCGGGCGTGGTGGCGCACTATTGTAATCCCAGCATTTGGGAGGCTGAGACAGGAGGACCGCGGTTCGCCGACAGCCTCAGCTATTTAGTGAGGCCCTTTGCAACTCACTGAGACCTTTATTTCTTTTTTTTCTTTCTTTCTTTGTTTTTTTTTTGGGGGGGGGTGGTACTGGGGTTCCTGGAAGCCCTTCTACCTCTGGGCTACACTCCCAGACCTATTTTCTATATGTTTTTGGAAACAGGGTCTCTTAAGCCAGTGCGGCTGGCCTCGATCCTCCTGCCTCTGCCTCCCAAGTACGGGGTTACACGCACCCGCCACCACGCCCGGCTGAGACCTTTATTTCAAAGTAAAGAATAAAAAATAGGACTGGGGGTGTAGCTTGGAGGTAGAATGCCCCTGGGTTCCAGTCCCAGGACCGCAAACAAACAAAAAAGAAAAATGAATTAGCAGGAGTCTCAGAGTTTCATGACCTTCCAAGTTCGTGTATTGTCTACTAAGCAACCCCACCTGCGTGCTTATTTGGGGGCAAGATTTCCTGGGGCCGGGCACCCACCTTCAGCGACTGGCCTGGGGGCTAAAACGCAGTCTCCTGGCAGGATTGTCTTGTTTTGCGCCTCCTCCAGGCCCACCGCGCCTGTCGCGCCCCCTGCCGTCTGCCTTCCGCACTGCAGCCATCCTGACTTCTTTTTTCTTTTTTTCTTTTTCTTTTTCTTTTTTTCTTTTTGCGGGTCTGGGGATGGAACCCAGGGGCACTTGACCTCAAAGCTACACGCCCTGCCCAATTTTTTATTCTTTATTTTGAAACAGGGTCTCACTGAGTTGCAGAGGGCCTCACTAAGTAGCTGAGGCTGTCCGCGAACCCCGAGCCTCCAGTCTCAGCCTCCCGAATGCTGGGATTACAGGCGTGCGCCGCCACGCCCGGCCAGCCTGACTTCTAATAAACCCACATCGGACAAAAGCTCTTCAGTGACGACCCTTGGTTTTAGGGGTTTTAGTCAAAATCCCTCGGCCCAACCCAGCCTGGTTTTAAGGTTCCTTTATGTGGACGGGACCGACCCAATTTGCACGCTGCGGCGGAGGGCGCCACACAGCTGCAGGGACTTTCCTGCTCTCTGCTAGTGCCCTGCCGAAGCTGGCCTGGCTCTCCACAGGGACGGGGGTTCTCGGTGGCTCCTGGCAGCCCTTCCAGCCACAAACACCGACTCCCAGCTCTCACCACCATTACCATTAATAGTGGTAGGACCACGGGAGTTCAAGGCCGGCCTGGGAAACTCTGGGAGACCCTGTCTCCAAACAAAAAAATAAATGAAAACAGTTGAGGACTTGGGAGGCTGAGACAAGAGGATTGCAGGTTTGAGGACAGCCTCAGGAAGTAGTGAAACTCTGCAATTTAGTGAGTCCCTGTTTCAAAACAGAATAAAACAAAATAGGGCTGAGCGTGTTGCTCAGAAGTAGAATGCCCCTGGATTCAATCCCCAGGACCACAGAAAGAAAGGAAGGAAAGGAAAGGAAGAAAGAAAGAAAGGAAGAAAGAGAGAAAGAAAGAAAGAGAGAAAGAAGAAAGAAAGAAAGAAAGAAAGAAAGAAAGAAAGAAAGAAAGAAGAAGAAAGAAAGAGAGAAAGAAAGAGAATAAGCCGGGCGTGGTGGCGCACACTTGTAATCCCCGCGCTCGGGAGGCTGAGACAGGAGGATCGCGCAGGTTCGAAGCCAGCCTCAGCTACTGAGTGAGGCTCTGTTTCCAAATAAAATACAAAAAAAAAAAATAGGTCTGGGGTTGTAGCCCAGAGGTAGAAGGCCCCTGGGTTCCATCCCCAGTACGAAAGAAAGAAATAAAGAAAGAGAGAAAGAAAGAAAGAAAGAAAGAAAGAGAGAAAGAAAGAAAGAAAGCAAAATCCCACAGCGAGGTGCTACTTGAGACCCACTAGGGTGGAGACCAGATATACATATACATATACATATAAGTATGCGTATACATATATTTGTGATTGTGTGGTACTGTGGATGGAGCCCAGAGGCTCTCTACCTCTGAGCTACACCAGCAGCCCAATTTTATTCTTTATCTTGAAATAGGGTTTTACTAAGTTGTGGAGAGATTCACTAAGTTGCTGAGGCTGGCTTCAAACCTACGATTGCCCTATCTCAGCCTCACAGGAACTGGGATTACGAGTGTGTACACCCACGCCCAGCTTCAGCTTAGGTATAGATAGAGATTACATAGACACAGATATAGGCCTAAATATATGTGCTGGGGATTGAACTCAGAGGCATTCTACCTCCAAGCTACACCTCAGCCCTTTTTATTTTATTTATTTATTTATTTATTTATTTAGTGGTACTGGGGATGGAATCCAGAGGCTTTCTACCTCCGGGCTAAACTCCCAGACCTGTTTTCTATTTTATTTGGAAACAGGGTCTCACTAAGTTGCCGAGAGCCTCACTAAGTAGCTGAGGCTGGCTTCGAACCCGTGCGATCCTCCTGTCTCAGCCTCCCAAGCGCGGGGATTACAAGCGTGCGCCACCACGCCCGCCTTATTTATTTATTTATTTTTGCAGTACTGGGGATGGAACCTAGGAGCATTTATCTCTGAGCCACACCCTCAGCCCTATTTTTTAGTTAGTTAATTAGTTTGTTTGTTTGTTTGTTTGTTTATTTATTTGTTTATTTATTATGGCAGGTTTGGGGACAGAGCCCAGGAGCATTTGACCTCTGAGCTGAGCTATACCCCCTGCCCTAGTTTTTATTCTTTGTGTTTGTTTTTGTTTTCTTTTTTGGTGGTACTGGGGTTCCTGGAAACCCTTCTACCTCTGGGCTACACTCCCAGACACCTATTTTTTATATTTTTATTTGGAAACAGGGTCTCTTAAACCAGCGCCACTGGCTTCAAACCTGCGCGATCCTCCTGTCTCCACCTCCCCGGGACGGGGATTACAAGCGTGCGCCACCACGCCCGGCTTATTCTTTTTTTTGAAACAGGGTCTCACTCAGTTGCGGAGGGCCTCACTAAATAGCGGAGGCTGTCCACGAACCGCGATCCTCCGGTCTCGGCCTCTGGAATGCTGGGATTATAAGCGTGCACAACCAAGCCTGGATTAGCCCTTTTTATTTTTAAACAGGGTCTTGCTAAATTGTTGAGGCTGCTTAAATTTGTAATCTTCCTGTCTCAACCTCCCAAGTACTAGGAGTAGAGGCACATACCACTATACTATACCTCTGAGCTATACCCCCAGCCCTATTTTTTTAGTCTTTTAAAATTGTGAAACAGGGTCTCACTGAGTTGCAAAGGACCTCACTAAGTAACTGAGGCTGTCCATGAACTGTGGTCCTCTTGGTCTCCGCCTCCCAAATCCTGGGATTACAAGCATGCGCCACCACGCCCAGCTTTAGATACACTCATTTTTAAAAATTCGGTAGAGCCAGGTGTGACGGTGCACACTGGTAATCCCAGCGCTTGGGAGGCTGAGATAGGAGAATCGCACAGGTTCGAAGCCAGCCTCAGCTACTTAGTGAGGCTCTCAGCAACTTAGTGAGACCCTATTTTAAAATAAAGTATAAAATAGGTCTGGGAGTATAGCCTGGTGGTAGAAAAGCCCCTGGATTCCACTCCCAGTACCACAAAAATAAATAAATAAATAAATAAATAAATAAATAAATATTTCAATACAACCATTTGAAGTGACATATACCTGTAATCCTAGTACTTGGGAGACTGAGAAAGAAGAATCTTGAGTTCAAGGCCAGCCTCAGTAACTTCGTGAGACCGTCTGGGAAAAAAAGGGGGGGGGCTGTGCGTATATCTTAGAGGTAGAATAACCCCAGCTTTAATTCCCAATACCAAAAAAAGAAAAAGAAAGCGGGGCGTGGTGGCGCACACTTTTAATCCCCCGCGCTTGGGAGGCGGAGACAGGAGGATTCATGCAGGTTCGGAAGCCACCCCTCGCTGGCTTAAGAGACCCTGTTTCCAAATAAAAAATATAAAAAATAGGTCTGGGAGTGTAGCCTGGAGGTAGAAGAGTTTCCAGGAACCCCAGTACCACCTGAAAAAAAAAAAAAAAAAAACAGAAAAAGAAAAAAATGCATGTTACTTTACTATAAATTTCTGTTTTTTAGCCAGGTGGTGCATGCTTGTAATCCCAGTACTTAGGAGGCTGTGATAGGAGGACCTCAGGTTCACAAACAGCCTCAACTACTCAGTGAGTCCCTCCATAACGTATGGTGAATCCTGTTTAATAAAGAATACAAAATAGGGTTGGGGGTGTAGCTTGGAGGTAGAACGGCCCTCGGTTCCATCCCCAGTACTGCAAAAAAAAAAAAAAAATCACTGTTTTTATTTTGCCTTTTCTAAATATAGTTGCAACACTATAATGATTTTTACAAATCATGTGGTAAAGAGAGGCTGGAGTATTCATGAGTTTTCTTTTAGTATAGTAGAGCGGGTTTATAAAATATTTGTGTTAGAAGAGAATGTCCAGCCTGAAGAATCGTGGCTCAGCCTCGCTCCCCTATTGGTGTTTGAAGGACTCGGGTGCTGGGATGAAAGTCAGAGCTTTGTGCCTGCCAGCCCAGTGCCCTATCGTGTGTGTGTGTGTGTGTGTGTGTGTGTGTGTGTGTGTGTGCGCGCTCACACATGCCAATGCAGTACTGGGAATGGAACCCAGGGGCATTCTACCTCTGAGCTACATCTTCAGCCCTATTTTTATTTATTTATTCATTCATTCATTCATTCATTCATTCAATTCTACCTCCAAGCTACACTCTGGTTCTATTTTAATCTTTTATTTTGGAACAGGGTCTCTCTAAGCTGCTGAGGCTGGCCACCAACCTGCCATCCTCCTGTCTCAGTCTCCCAAGTGCTGGGATTACAAGCCTGTGCCACCATGCCCGGATTTTTTTTTTTAAAACAGGGTCTCACTAGGTTGATGAGGGTCTCACTACTTGCTGGGCAGGCTGTCCTGAAACCTGTGATCCTCCAGTCTCAGCCTCCCAAGTGCTGGGCCGCTACCCCAGCCCCTTATCTGGCTCCCTACCTGTTTCTCCAGTGTTTACTATGACTGACTTTGATAATTGTTCCAAACAATTATCTCTAGGAAGAGAATCCAGAATCCAGCCAGGAAGGGCCTTGAATACATTCCTAATGGTTTTGAACTTGACCTTGCAGCCCAAGGCAGTGGGGAACCATGGCAGCAGTCTTTATTCCTTGTTTTAGTTTATTTCAAAACTCTCCTGCCCAGCTGGGCGTGGTGGTGCAGGCTTGTAATCCCCACACTTGGAAGGCGGAGACAGGAGGATCGCGCAGGTTCAAAGCCAGCCTCTCTGGTTTAAGAGACCCTGTTTCCAAATAAAATATAAAACAGATCTGGGAGTGTATCCCGGACATAGAAGGGTTCCATCCCCAGTACCACCAAAAAAAACCTCTCAGGTCCAAAGCCGGGCGTGGTGGCACACGCTTGTAATCCCAGCATGCAGGAGGCTGAAACGGGAGGATCGCGGTTTGCAGACAGCCTCAGCTACTTAGTGAGGCCCTCTGCAACTTAGTGAGATGCTGTTTGAAAATAAAGAATAAAAATAGGGCAGGGGGTGTGGCTCAGAGGTCAAATGCCCCTGGCTTCCAGCTCCAGACTGGCAAAAAAAAATAATAATAAAGAAGCTGGGAACTCTCTCTACTGTTTTTGCAACTTTTAGCAAATGTAAACTTATTTCAAAATAAAGAGTTTAAGAATAGGAGAGGGAGTGAAGAGTGACTTTGGCATGAGTGTGTGTGTGCACGCGCGTGTGTATGTGTGTGCGCGTGTGTATGCGTGTGTATATGTGTGTATGTGTGTGTGCGCATGTTTGTATTGTGTGTATGTGTGCGTATGTGTGTGTATGTGTGCATGTGTGTATGTGTGTGTGTATGTGTGTGTGTGAGTGTGTGTGTATGTGTGTGAGTGTGTGTGTGTGTGTGTGTGTGTGCGTGTGTTACTGGAAATTGAACCCAGGGACATTAATTTTTTTTTTCCATACTGAGGATGGAACCCAGGGGCATTCTACCTCCGAGCTACACCCCCCGTCTTATTTTTATTCTTTATTTTAAAACTGGGTCTCGCTGAGTTGCAGAGGGCCTAAGTAGCTAGGCTGTCCACGAGCCGCGATCCTCCGGTCTCAGCCTCCCGAGTGCCGGGATGACGAGCGTGCACCCCCACGCCGGGCCTGAGACATTTATGTTTGAGCTAATCAGACTGTCGGTACTTGCTCTATATCAACTTGGAGCAGGAACGGGGGGGGGGGGGGCTTTGCACGCATGGTTGTGAGCAGGAGCTGAAGTTGGACCGAGGCTCGGGGCATGGTCACCAGGCTGCTTTCTCTCCACTTTGGCATATTTTGGAATTTTTCTTAAGAAAACTTTAAAAAAAAAAGTGTGTATGTGGGAAGAGGGAGAATATATAGAACTCGTTGCTAGGAGATGCGTACACGCTCTCCCGAAGGACAAAAGGGCCCAACGATGCTGGCATCTGGAGAGAGAGCTGGGGTGGGGGACCAGGGAGGGCGGGAGGCTTCACCATCGCCTCGGCGTCCTTGGAGCAAGTAAACATCCTACTCACAAAGATGTCTGTGCTCCTAAACCGGGCGTGGCGACACGCTTGTAATCCCCATGCTTGGGAGGCTGGCTTGTAATCCCCGCGCTTGGGAGGCTGAGACAGGAGAATCGCACGGGTTCAAAGCCAGCCTCAGCTACTGAGTGAGGCTCTCGGCAACTTAGTGAGACCCTGTTTCCAAATAAAATAGAAAATAGGTCTGGGAGTATAGCCTGGAGGTAGGAAGCCTCTGGGTTCCACCCCCAGTACCACACACACACACACACACACACACACACACACAAAGTCTGTGCTCCTAAAGCCACAGAAGCAGACTGCTTTTATCTGACAGGCAGATAAAGATTTGCTTTCTCAGAAGGCAGGAAAGATAAGAAATGAGTCTATCAGAGAAGCCTGACACCGGAGGCTCGTGGTTCGGGGACAGCCTCAGCTACTTAGTGAGGTCCTTCTGCTACGGCGGAATATGCTGCGGTGTGGGAATGTTATGGTTTTGGGGAAACTGTCCCCGGGGACCCCTGTTAGGGTCCCAGACACAATTTCCCTGAAACCACAACAAAACCCAAACAACCAAAAACAAAACCAGAAAAACCGCGGGTTCTTGTCCTGAGCTAAGGATAAGTATACATAGCTCGGACACTTGCCGAAGAGTTAAAGAAGTTTATTAAAAAGATAAAAATACAGAAGAAAGTTACAGCCCCATGCCAGAATGGCACGGGGGAGGGGTCCGAGCCAATTCACCGCCCAAAGATACAGCACGCGGACCGACTTTTTATACCCGTGACCTCCATCTTGTTTACGTGACTCTGACGTAGTGAACGTCCCTGTAAAGTGCCTCCCCCAGCAAGGTGTGGCAAGGTGTCTCCTTTCGAAGGTCGACCCCTCCTCCCATCCTAGCTCGCTTCTCTAATCATGTAGATCTGTCTTTAGACAGAGGAAGCCCTCGCTCCCCTCTCCTATGACTTGCTAATTACTTTTAGCTAAGTCAATCTAAGTAGCTGTTTGCTTCCTGACCGAAGCCAAGCCTTTCTCTCTCCAGGTCTGCCATTTTGACACAATTATTTCTGAAATATATCTATTAATAATCAGAGCTTTCTCAAATCTTCCTAAGCCATTCCCAGTACTGGTACACTTCGCAACTCAGTGAGACCCTGTTTTCAAAAAAAAAAAAAAGTAGGGTTGGGGGTGTGTGGCTTGGAGATAGAATACCCCCGGGTTCCATCCCCAGCACCACCACAATAACAAAATAATAATAATAATAAATAGGGCTGGGGGTGTACCTTGGAGGTAGAATGCCACTGAGTTCTATCTCCAGGACAGCCAAAAAATAAAATAAAGAATAAAGAATAAAAGCTGGGTGTGGTGGTGCACGCTTGTAATCCCCGCACTTGGGAGGCCGAGACAGGAGGATCACGAAGGTTTGAAGCCAGCCTCAGCTGGCTTAGGAGACCCTGTTTCCAAATAAAATATATGGGAGTGTAGCCCAGAGGTAGAAGGCCCCTGGGTTACATCCCCGGTACCACCAAAAAAAACTTTTATTTTTGGAAACAGGGTCTCACTAAGTTGCTGAGAGCCTCACTAAGTAGCTGAGGCTGGCTTCAAACCTGTGCGATCCTCCTGTCTCAGCCTCCCAAGTGCAGGGATTACAAGCGTGCGCCACCACGCCCAGCTTCACCAAAAAAAATTACAAAATTAAAAAAAAAAAAGAGCCAGGCTCATGCTTGTAATCCCTGCACTTGGGAGGCTGAGACCTGAGGATCATGGTTTGCCAACAGCCTCAGCTACTAAGTGAAGTCCTCCCCAACTCAGTGAGACCCTGTTTCAAAATAAAGAATAAAAAATAGGGCTGGGGGTGTAGCTCAGAGTGAGGAGGTAGAAGGAAATAGGCAGATAGGGAAGAGGCCTTGGTAGAAAAAAGCTAATATTCTGAGTTTTCTGAGGGGCAACAAATACCTGAAATTCCAAAGGCTCAGAGATAAGAAGGCCAGAGCTTCACAAAGCCATCTGTTTACTAATCAACAAACCCAGGAGCCAGCACAGAGCAAGTGGACACTCCTACTGAATGAAAGGAGATTCTTCAAAGGACTTGCAAATACCCTATGCAAATCCTGAGAGCTGCTTCCCAGAATTCTCCTTGGAAGTCACCCTAACCAAAATGAACTTGCAAGCGGTCAGGCCTTTGCCTTACTCGATGGCAAAATTGGGACTTTCCTGCTTGGGACCCCCTCCCCTTTTGGGGAGCTGTTCTCTCTTTCGCAGGTCGTGTTGGCCCTGAGAGAAGGCAGAGTGCATCTGAGGGCACGTGGCTCAAGTGACTCTCGAGTAGTGACCTGAAGGCCTCTGCTGGACATCATGGCTGGCCAGGCCCCTAGGGGTGACCTGCACCTCTTTTCTGGCAGATCGCGTGGACTCTGGGAGAAAGTAGTTTGCAACTGACGGGCACTTGGCTCGGGCGACACTCGGGTAGTGACCCTGAAGGCAGCTACTGGACCCCGGAGTTCCGACCGCCCCTATGGGGTGTTTGGCCACTTTTCTCTATTCCCTTCTGGCAGATCGCATGGACTCCGGAAGAAAGCAGCCTGCACCTGAAGGCAATTCGGCTTGGGCTACTCTCAAGTATTGTCCTGAAGGCAGCTGCTGGACCCAGAGTCCCAGCCCCTTTGGGGTGTTCAGCCACCCTTGCCCCATTTCCCTGCTGCTTCCAATAAACCTTTTACTCCCCTTCCTGAGGTCTTCTTCGCTCACCGTAGACAAGAACTCGCCAGGTTTCCTCTCGAGGAAACCCCCGTTTCAAGAGGTTGAATGCCTCTGGGTTCCATCCCCAGACCTGCAAAAAAAAAAAAAAAAAAAAAAAAGAATAAAAAAAGAATAAAAAATAGGGATGGGGATGTAGCACAAAGGTAGAAAGCCCCTGGGTTCCATAAAAAAGAAAATAAAATAGGGCTGGAGGTATAACTCCAAAGTAAAAGGCTTTGCAAGTCAGGCAAAAATTTCTAGTACTTGAAGGCCCAGACAGGAGGATAACAGGTTAGAGGCCAGCCTTAACAACTCAGTGAGATCGGCAGCAATTTAGCAAGATCATTTCAAAATAAAAAATAAATGGTGTGCCAGTATTGGAAACAGCCTAGGAAGATTTGGGAAAGCTCTAATTATTAATATATTTCAAAAGAAGATGACTGATATTTCAAAAGAGTTGTGTCAAAATGGCGGCAGACATGGGTAAAGAAAGGACTTGATTTCTGCCTAAAACAGGCAGCTATTCCAATGTAAATTAACCTAGCTCAAAGCAGTTAACCAGTCAATAGAGGAGAGGTAGGGCTCCTGCTTTCTAAAGAGATCTACATGATGATCTAGGGAGGATAGGGCAGGGTTTGACCTTGCCCTTCACGAAAGGAGACACCTTGCCACACCTGGTTGTGGGAGGTACCTTTCAGGGTTAAGGGGAGGTACCTTACAGGGACGTTCACTACGTCAGAGTCACGCAAACAAGATGGAGGTCATGGGTATAAAAGGCCGAGTCCACGTGTGAGCCCTTTGGTGTGCTCATTCGAGTCATCCCCTCATGCCATCTTGGCATGGGGCTGTATTGCTATTTTTTGTATTTCTCTCTTCCTAATAAACTTCTTTGAATCTTCAGCAATGGTCCAAGCTATGCAGATTTATTCTTAGCTTAGGACAAGAATCCACGGGTTTTTTTCTTCTGTTTGGGGTCATTTTGGGTTTTGTTATGGGTTGGGGGAAAGTGTGTCCGGGACCCTTGCAGGGGTTTCCAGGGAACAGTTTCCACCACCATCTTCTCTCAATTCGTAACAAAAGGGACTGGGAGCGTATCTCAGAATAGAATGCACCTGGGTTCAATAAGAAAGAAAGAAAGAAAGAAAGAAAGAAAGAAAGAAAGAAAGAAAGAAAGAAAGAAAGAAAGAAAAAGAGGGGGAGAGGGAGGGAGGGAGGAAAGCCAGGCATAGTGGCTCACGTTTGTAATCCCAGCATTTGGGAGGCTGAGACAGGACAATCTTGGTTCACTGACAGCCTCAGCTACTTAGTGAGGCCCTTTGCAGCTCAGTGAGACCCTGTTTCAAAATAAAGAATAAAGAAGCCGGGCGTGGCGGTGCACACTTGTAATCCCAGCATTCGGGAGGCTGAGAACGGAGGATCGCGGTTCGCGGACAGCCTCAGCTACTTAGTGAGGCCCTCCGCAACTCAGTGAGACCCGGTTTCAAAATAAAGAATAAAAAATAGGGCAGGGGGTGTAGCTCAGAGGTAGAATGCACCTGGGTTCCATCCCCAGACCCACCCAAAAGAAAAAATAATAATAAAAAATAAAGAAAGAAAGAATAAAATGTAGGGCCGTGGTGGTGGGGGTCTAGCTCAGAGGTCGAATGCCCCTGGGTTCCATCCCCTGTACCGCACACACACACACAAAAAATGCTGGGGCTGTAGCTTAGAGGTAGAAAGACCCTAGACTCGATTCCCAGTATTCCCCTCTCCCTGCAAATAAATAAATAAATAAATAAGAAGGAAGGAAGGAAGGAGTGCCTGGAAGAGAAGGCACTTAGCACATAACGCGCAGGGTCGCCAGGAGGGTGGCTGCCGCCCTCTCTTGGGCTGGACTGCATTTCAAAGCCTTGCAGCAGACGGGACAACGTGGAGGACATCCGGGCCCCTTTCACCTCCCAGGCCCCAGAACCTTCCTGCGGCCTCCCCTCCCCGCTCTCTCCCTGTTTGCCAATAGACTGGAAAGGACCTAGAACCCAGGACAGGCAGAGCCAGGGACCCAGGAGTCTCGTTAGCTGCCTGCACCCTAGGAGCAACGAGCTCTTTCTCTCTGGTATCGGGGATTGAACATAGAGGCCTTCTACCTCCAAGCTATGCCCCCAGCCCGATTTCTATTATTTTTATTTATGTAATTTTGAGGTACTAGGCATTGAATCCAGGGGCATTCTGCCTCTGAGCTACACCTCCAGCCCTATTTTTTATTCTTTCTTTCTTTCTTTATTTATTTCTATTTTATTTGCAGTACTTGGGATGGAACCCAGGAGCATTCTACCTCCGAGCTGCACCCTCAGCCCTATTTGTTATTCTTTATTTTTTGGTGATACTGGGGGGTGGAACCCAGGGGCTTTCTACCTCTGGGTTATACTCCCTGCCCTATTTTTTATAATTTATTTGGAAACAGGGTCTCAGCAAGTTGCAAAGGGTCTCACTAAGTAGCTGAGGCTGTCCCCGAACCGCGATCCTCCTGTCTCAGCCTCCCAAATGCTGGGATTACAAGCATGCATCACCATGCCCGGCTGTTATTCTTTATTTTGAAACAGGGTCTCACTAAGTAGCTGAGGCTGTCGGTAAACCGCAATCCTCTCTCAGCCTCCCAAATGCTGGGATTACAAGCATGCACCACCATGCCTGGCCCTCAACCAACCCTGTTTTTATTCTTTATTTTGAAACAGGGTCTCACTAAATTGCAGAAGACCTAAGTAGCTGAGGTTGACCACAAATCCTTGATCTTCCTGTCTCAGCCTCCCAAGTACTGGGATCACAAGCGTGCGCCACCACACCAGGGCACAGTTTTTAAAAAATGAGAAAAGACTCCTTTTAGAGCAAACATGGCACAGCCGTTTGATAAGGTCCTGGGCACCTGAGCTGGGTTGTTTTTTTTTGTTTTTTGTGGGGTTTTTTTTTTTTGTTTGTTTGTTTTGGTGGTACTGGGGTTCCTGGAAGCCCTTCTACCTCCGGGCTACACTCCCAGACCTATTATTTTTATATTTTTATTTGGAAACAGGGTCTCTTAGCCAGCTGAGGCTGGCTTCGAACTTGACTGATCCTCCTGTCTCCGCCTCCCAAGCGCGGGTATGTTTTGTTCTGGTTTTCCGGTTAGAGTCTTGCTCTGTTGTCTAAGCTGGTCCCCAAGTCCTAGGCTCCAGAGGTCCTCCTGCCTCAGCCTCCCAGAAGCTGGGATTACAGGGGGCACACCGCCGCGCCGGCTTAGACACCTGTGTTAATTCCGCGCCATCCTTTAGAATGAGGTGTCTGAAAGGAGCCTGGTCCCTGAGATGTCTCTCCTTACCTGGGAGGCGTGAGAACACAGACCTAGGTTCTGTGATGCCAGCTGGGCGGGACTTCGCTGGTCGGTTCTCCCCATGGCCACTGGAGGGAGCCCGGACCGCGAGGAGGGCTGCGTCTGGGTGTCAGGGGTCAGGGCCCTGCAGAGTGGCAGGTGGCCCTGGGGACCCAGAGCTGCAGGTAAACGCCCCCTCGGAGTGGTCGTGGGGCGCACTCAGAGGCTGGCGGCCCCAGGAGCCCCTAGAGTACCCTCCGCTCCGTATCCTAGCCCCCAACCCAGCAGGGCAGCCGAGACCCTCCGGTGCCTCTGCGGACGGCCTGGCTGGGTCTGAAAGCGCAGGTACATTACAGGCTAGAATGACCCTGCAAGGATCAGGCTGTGCTGCTGTGCAAGTTTCGGTTTTCACTTTCTGTAAGCAATCCTGCTTTCCCGCTGAGCCATGGGGCCCGGCCCGAACGACCGAATCCGGCCATGAGTTGCTTCCAGCCGGTGGCAATGCTCCACCAACTGGCTCCGCAGTGGTGGGACCAACCTAGGCCTCCAGGTGGAAATAAAAGAAATACAAGAGGAAGGCCAGCCTGGGGGCCCCAAGGGCTGGGCCCCCGCTACCTGGCTGCCAGCAGAGCTACTCACCCCGCCCCCAGCACCCTAACCCTAACTGGAATTGGAAGTGTGTGTGTGTGTGTGTGTGTGTGTGGTACTGGGGGTGGAACCCAGGGGCATTCTACCTCCAAGCTACATCTCCAGCCCTTTTTTTTTTTTTTTGTGGGTCTGGGGATGGAGCCCAGGGGCATTTGACCTCCGAGCTACACCCCCTGCCCCTGCCCTATTTTTTATTCTTTATTTTGAAACCAGGTCTCACTGAGTTGCAGAGGGCCTCACTAAGTAGCTGAGGCTGTCCGCGAACTGCGATCCTCCAGGTCTCAGCCTTCCGAATGCTGGGATGACAAGCATGCGCCACCACGCCCGGATTTTTTTATCCTTTATTTTGAAACAGGGTTTCACTGAGTTGCAGAGAGCCTCACTCAGTAGCTGAGGCCTCCTGTCTCAGCCTCCAGAAGGCTGAGATTACAGCGTGCGCCACCTGATTTGTATGACATAAAGTTTCCCCAGCAGCCGGTGGCTTCAATTCGTGGTGGCTAAAAGGAGACGGTGGATGGTTAACATGGCCACAGAACAATCACGTTACCGTCTCCTGGGTTCTGCAGGTGGACTGGACTTGGCTGGTCTCTTGTTGGTCCTTCTCGGGTCTCTCTTACAGTTACCGTCTGATGGATGGGAGTCACCTGGAGGTTTCAGGGGAGGTCAGGAGGTCGGGAGGCAGGGAGGCCGGGCCTCTCTCCACACCAAGCCTGAGGGCCGTGCCTCTCCACATGGCCCCTTGAGCAGGATTGCTGAGCTGTGTGCCTGCCTCGTGGGACTCCCCAGAGCGGTCCTGCTAAATGCCTGGTCGGAAGCCAACGCCATCACATCTGTCATCATCTGGTGAGTTCCCAGGCCACCCAGACTACGTGGGAGGGGACCCCAGAGGGGAAATGCCAGGGATGTGGCTCATGGATTAGACACTAGAGGTGACATACGGTGTCCTATGACCTCTCTTTAAATTTTATTTTTAAGCCGGGCGTGGTGGCGCACGCTTGTAATCCCAGCATTCGGGAGGCTGAGACCTGGAGGATCACGGTTCGCGGACAGCCTCAGCTACTTAGTGAGGCCCTCTGCAACTCAGTGAGACCTGGTTTCAAAATAAAGAATAAAAAATAGGGCAGGGGGTGTAGCTCAGAGGTCAAATGCCCCTGGGTTCCATCCCCAGACCTGCAAAAAAAAAAAAATAAAATAAAATAAAAAATAAATAAATAAATAAATAAATAAATAAATTTTATTTTTATTTTAGCCAGGCATGGTGGCACATGCTTGGAATCCCAGCAGTTAGGAGGCTGAGACAGGAGGATCGCAGTTCAAGGCCAGGAACCCTTTGCAACTCAGTGAGACCTTTCAAAATAAAGAATAAAGCCTGCCGTGGTGGCACACTGTAATCCCCGCCCTTGGGAGGCGGAGACAGGAGGATCGCGCAGGTTCGAAGCCAGCCACGCTGGCTTAGGAGACCCTGTTTCCAAATAAAAAATATAAAAATAGGTCTGAGAGTGTAGCCCAGAGGTAGAAGGGCTTCCAGGAACCCCAGTAGCACCAAAATAAAATAAAAGAAAGAAAGGAAGAAAGAAAGAAAGAAAGAAAGAAAGAAAGAAAGAAAGAATAAAAACATAAGGCTGGAGGTATAGCTTGGAGGTAGAACGCCCCTGGGTTCCACCCCCAGTACCTAAATATATAAATAAATAAATAAATAAATAAATAAATAAATTTTATTCTGTGTGTGTGGTACTGGGAATGGAACTCAAGGGAATTCTATCTATTAGCCATACCCCCACTTCTATTTCATTGTTTATTTTATTTTTGCAGAACTGGGGATTGAACCCAGAGGCCTTCTACCTCCAAGCTATACCCCAAGCCTATTTTTTATTCTTTAATTTGAAACTGGGTCTCACTGAGTACCTGAGGCTCCTTTGGAATCTCTGATCACCCTATCTCAGCCTCCCAAGTCCTGGGATTTCAAGTTCACACCAGCGCACCTGGCCTTTTCATTCTTTATTTATTATTTATTGCCGTACTGGGGATTGAACCCAAGGGCATTCTGCCTCAGAGCTGCACCCCAGCCCTACTTTTCAATTTTTATTTTGCAACAGGGTGTCGCTAAGTTGAGGAGTCTCACTATTTGCTGAGGCTGTCCTCTAACCTGGGATCTTCCTGCCTCAGCCTCTCAAGCACTGGGATTACAGGCGTGTGTCACCACGCCCATGACTTCTGCAATAGAGTCCCACAAACTTAGTGGCTAAACCTACTTACTGTCTTATAGTTCTGGAGCTCAGAAGTCCAAAATGAGTCTCACGAGGCCGGGCTTCCTGTGTGGTGGAATATGTCTGTAATCCCCGTACTCTGGAGGCCGAGACAGGAGGATCGTGGTTTGCGGCCAGCCGCAGCTACTTAGTGAGGCCCTGTGTAACTTAGTGAGACCCTGTAGGCGACCTACCTGAGGGGTTGGGAGAGGGGAAGAGGGAAATCCTCTAACGCACGTGCTGTACATTAATAAACATGGCAATGTCCATCACTCAGCCAAGCAGGAGAAGGAGGGGGAGGGGATGGGGCCGGGACTGGGGAAGGGCTCATTAGGTGATGTGTGCATGTGTGCCTCCACCATCTTGCACCCCATTAAGAGGTGTGACTACAAGGCACCAATATTTTTTTTTTTTTTGGTACTGGGGTTCCTGGAAGCCCTTCTACCTCCGGGCTACACTCCCAGACCTATTTTATTTTTGGAAACAGGGTCTCTTACGCCAGCGCGGCTGGCTTCGAACCTGCGCGATCCTCCTGTCTCCGCCTCCCAAGCGCGGGGATTACAAGCGTGCGCCACCACGCCCGGCTCTAAATTTTTTTTAAAAAAATACCCTGATTTTGCTTTGTTTTCTTTTCTTTCTGGTACTGGGGATTGAATCTAGAGGCATTCCCCAAGTCCTCTCTTATTTTTATTTTGAAACAGGGTCAGAGTCTCACTATTTGCTGAGGCTGTCCTCGAACCTGCGGTCCTCCTGTCTCAAGTACTGGGATTACAAGTGTGTGTCACCATGCCCAGCCAAATACACTTTTTTTTTTTTTTTTTAGTGATACTGGGGATGGAATCCAGGGGCATTCTACCTCCAAGCTACATCTCCAGTCCTGTTTTTTATTCTTTATTTTGAAACAAGCTCTCACTAAATTGCAGAAGGTCTCACTAAGTAGCTGAGGCTATCTGTGAACAGCAATCTTCCTGTCTCAGCCTCCCAAGTACTGGGAGTGCACCACCACACCCGGATTTTTTTTGTGTGTAGTACTGGGGATGGAACCCAGGGGCATTCAACCTCCAAGCTATACCCCCAGACCTATTTATTTATTTATTTATTTTGTGATACTGGGCTACCCTCCTAGACCAATTTATATTTTTATTTGGAAACAGGGTTTCACTAAATTGCTGAGAGCCTCAGTAAGTGGCTGAGGCTGGCTTTGAACCTGCACAATCCTCTTTCAGCCTCCCAAGTACTAGGATTACAAGCAGGCACCATCATGCCCAGCTTGTATCCTTTATTTTGAAACAGGGTCTCACTAAGTTGTGGAGGGCCTCAATAAGTAGCTGAGGCTGTCCACAAACGAGATGCTCTGGTTGCCAGGATTACAAGTGTGCGCCACCACACCCAGCTTTTTTTTTTTTAATTTATTTATTTATTTTATTTTATTTTTTTGTGTGTGGTACTGGGGATGGAACCTAGGGGCATTGTATTTACGAGCTACTCCGCCAGCCCTAACTCTTAGTCCCTTAATTTTGAAACAGGGTCTCCCTGGGTTGCAAAAGTCCTCACTAAGGAACCGTGATCCTCCTGTCTCAGCCTCCCATGTACTGGGATTACAAGCGTGCGCCACCACGCCTAGCCAAACACACAGTTTTTAAAAAGTGAGTTCGAATTGAGTGTCTGTCGTGTACATCCAGAAGCTTCCTAATCAATCTAGTGGGTGCCAGGTACCAATATATCATCTGTCTCAAAGGTCACCCTTTATACCTGCTCTCTGAAAATGGATCTGGGCCCTTTAAATAGTGTTCATTCTGACGCGTTGTAACTAGGGGGCGCCGGAGAGCGGCTGGCCGCAGGGTTTTGCTTCCTGGTCGCAGTGCCAGCCTGCCAGGCGGGGAGCCCTCCTGCTTTTTCCTGCACCCAGTTCTTCCAGGATCCCGGGCTGCAGCCCGCGGCTCGCAGAGGACGCGTCTTCCCGGGAGCAGCTTTCCCGGGCACCCGGGAGAGTGGATTTCCAGCCCCTTCCAGAAGCAGAGTTCTAGAAAGGTCAACCATTTCACTACCAAGGTCTGGAGCCCAGCCCCGGGATGGGGGCGGGAGGGCCAGAGCAGTCATTCTCTGTATTACACTGTCTCGTCATTACTCTGTGAGTTCCCTCCTGCTTAGACCCAAACTACCATTCATACACATATAATACGAGTTATATCTATATATGCGCGCGCACACACACACACACACACACACACACACGTATATATTTGTATACATAAAGCATCATAGGTAAGGGTTGCTATTTATTTATTTATTCATTTATTTATTTATTGTGGTCCTGGGGTTGGAACCACCCAGGGGCATTCTACCTCCAAGCTACATCCCCAGCAGTTTTTTTTGTTTGTTTGGGTTTTTTTTGTTTGTTTTTTTGCAGTATTGGGGATGTCTACCTTCGGGAGGCACCCCCAGTCGTCGTCGTCCTCCTCCTCCTCTTCCTCCTCCTCCTCCTCCTCCTCCTCCTCCTCCTCCTCCTCCTCCTCCTCCTCCTCCTCCTCTTCTTCTTCTTCTTCTTCTTCTTCTTCTTCTTCTTCTTCTTCGCGGTACTGGGGATGAAACTCAGGGGCATTCTACCTCCAGCCCTATTTTTTATTCTTTTTATTTTTGTATTGTGTGTGTGTGTGTGTGTGTGTGTGTGTGTGGTACTGAGGATGGAACCCAGGGGCAATCTACCTCTGAGCTACATCCCCAGCTCTATTTTTTATTTTGAAACAGGGTCTCACTGAGTCTCACTAAGTAGCTGAGGCTGTTAGTGAACCCCGATCCTCCTGTCTCCGCCTCCCAAATGCTGGGATTACCAGCGTGCACCAAGCCCGGCTTTTATTCTGTGTGTGTGTGTGTGTGTGTGTGTGTGTGTGTGTGTTACTAGGGGTGGAACCCAGAGGCTTTCTACTTCAGGGATATACTCCCAGACCTATTTTATATTTTATTTGGAAACAGGGTCTCACTAAGTTGCTGAGAGCCTCACTAAGTAACTGAGGCTGGCTTCGAACCTGTACGATCCTCCTGTCTCAGCCTCCCAAGAGCGGGGATTACAAGCGTGCACCCCCACACCCAGCTTATTTATTTTGAAATAGGGCCTCACTAAGATGCAAAGGGCCTCACTAAGTAGCCTAAGCTATCTGCGAACCAAGATCCTCCTGTCTCAGTCTCCCAAATGCTGGGATTACAAGGGTGTGCCACCACACCCGGCTTCCATTTTTTATCCTTTATTTTGAAAAAAGGTCTCACTAAGTTGCAGAGGGCCTCACTAAGCCTCACTGAGGCTGTGGGAGAACCTGAGATCCTCCGGTCTCAGCCTCCCAAGACCTGGGATTACAACTGTGTGCCATCACGCTCGGCTTCACTTGTAGACACTTTGACAGTACATTAACTTCTTGCTTTTGGTGTGTGTGTGTGTGTGTTACTGTTCAAGGACAGCCTCATCTACTTAGTGAGGTCTTATACAACTCAGTGAGAGCCTGTTTCAAAATAAAGAATAAAAAATAGGGCTGAGGGGTGTAGCTTGGAGGTAGAATGCCCCTGGGTTCCATCAAAACACAAAGATAATTTATTTATTTACTTATTTATTTATTTATTTATTTATTTATTGTGTGTGGTGCTAGGGATGAAACCCAGGGGCCTTCTACCTCCGGGCTACACTCCCAGACCTCTTAGTGAGGCTCTCAGCAACTTAGTGAGACCCTGTTTCCAAATAAAGTATAAAATAGGTCTGGGAGTGTAGCCCGGAGGTAGAAGGGCCCCTGGGTTTACCCCCAGTACCACCAAATATATATATATAGATAGATAGATAGATAGATAGATAGATAGATAGATAGATAGATAGGGATGGGGGTATAGTTTAGAGGGAGAATGTTCCTAGGTTTAATCCCCAGTGCCACAAAAAACAAAAAAAGGAGGAGGGCGGGAGAGAAGGAAGGAAGGAAGGAAATTTGCCGCCATACAAACATCCTTTCTTCCTCCGGGGAGTATAATTCTAGGGTCACTGTGAACAGTGAGTCCAGATCCCTAGGTTCAGATCCCTGCTCTGCTCCTGTGACCGTGGACATCTGCTTCCTTGCTGTGCCTAAAGGTGGATGACAATGGAGGCGAGGCAGAGGTCGCAGGGAAGTGCCGTGACTCACTTAGAACCTGCCTGGCCCCGGGGCGAGGCGGCCTTCAGACCTGACCCCGGACATGCACCTGTTTTCCCTCCAAAGCGGAGGACGCCCAAGAAGAAACGGGCAGCAGATAAATGTACAGCCAGCTGGGCCCCTGCGCTTCCGAGGAGAGGGGAGGAGGAGGCAGGCGGTCAAGAATGCAGCGCCTTTACAGGGGTGACAGAAGGAGGTGGGCGGCACTGCAGATACGAAAGCAAACTGGGAAAAGTTAGCCACCAAGAAGAACACGCCCGGGAATAAATGGACACAGGCAAATAATAGCCACCATTTTTTTCTGCCTCCGGCTGGAAACTCTCAGGTCAACACGGGCGTGGTGGCACATGCCTGTAATCCCAGGTCTTGGGAGGCTGAGACAGGAGGGTTGCAGATTGGAGGACAGCCTCAGCAACTTGGCTAAACAGGCAAGGGTCTGTTTCGAAAATTAAAAAATAAGCCCGGCGTGGTGGCGCACACTTGTAATCCCCATGTTTGGGAGGCTGAGGCAGGAGAATCGCACGGGTTCGAAGCCAGCCTCAGCTACTTAGTGAGGCTCTCAGCAACTTAGTGAGACCCTGTTTCCAAATAAAATATAAAATAGGTCTGGGAGTATGGCCCGGAGGTAGAAAGCCTCTGGGCTCCACCCCAGTACCACCAATAAAATAAAATAAAATAAAAATTAGCCAGAGGCATAGTGGGGCATGCTGTGGTCCCAGTACTTGGGAGGCTGAGGCAGGATTGTGCAGGTTCAAAGCCAGCCTCTGTTATTAGTGAGGCCCTGTTTCTAAATAAATAAATAAGCCAGCAGCGTGGTAGGGCACACCTGTAATCTCAGTACTTGGGAGGCCGGGGCACAATTGTGCAGGTTCAAACCAGCCTTAGCTACTTAGTGAGGTTCCCAGGACCTTGTGAGACCCTTTCTTCTTTCTTTCTTTCTTTCTTTCTTTCTTTCTTTCTTTCTTTCCTTCCTTCCTTCCTTCCTTCCTTCTTTCTCTCTCTCTCTCTCTTTCTCTCTCTCTTTCTTTCTTTTTTTCTTTGTGGTTCTGGGGATGAAACCCAGGGGCATTCTACGTCCAAGCTATACCTCCAGCCTGATTTTGTATTCTTTTTTTTTTCTTTTTTTTTCTTTTTTGGTGGTACTGGGGGTGGAACCCAGAGGCTTTCTACTTCCGGGCCATACTCCCAGACCTTTTTTATATTTTATTTGGAAACAGGGTCTCACTAAGTTGTTGAGAGCCTCACTAAGTAGCTGAGGCTGGCTTCGAACCCGTGTGATCGTCCTGTCTCAGCCTCCCAAGCGCGGGGATTACAAGTGTGCGCCACCACGCCCGGCTTTGTATTCTTTATTTTATTTTATTTTTATTTATTTTTTTGTGTGGGTCTGGGAATGGTACCCAAAGGCATTTGATCTCTGAGCTACATCCCCTGCCCTATTTTTAATTCTTTATTTTGAAACAGGGTCTTACTGAGTTGCAGAGGGCCTCACTAAGTAGCTGAGGCTGTTTGTGAACCACAATTCTCCAGTCTCAGCCTCCCAAATGCTGGGATTACAAGCGTGCGCCACCACACCTGGTTTGTATTCTTTATTTTAAAACAAAAAAAAAAGAACATTAAAAAATAAAATAAGCCAGGCATGGTGGCACATGCTTATAATCCCCGCGCTTGGGAGGCTGAGATAGGAGGATCGCGCAGGTTCGAAGCCAGCCTCAGCTACTTAGTGAGGCTCTCAGCAACTTAGTGAGACCCTGTTTCCAAATAAATTATAAAAAAATGGGTCTGGGAGTATAGCCCGGAGGTAGAAAGCCTCTGGATTCCACCTCCAGTACCACAAAAATAAATAAATAAATAAATAAATAATAAAATTAAATTAAAAATAAATTAAATAAATCTCCAGTACCAAAAAAAAGAATGAAGGACAATAATTTAGAATAGGGTGTGACATGTAGTAAATATAGCAGCTACCATCATAATCATCGTCACTGTTATTATTATTATTATTGTTATTAATTTTGGTACTGAGGATTTGAACCTAGGGCATTTTACCTCTGAGCCTAGACCCCCATCTCTGTTTGTTTATTTCTGTGATACTAGGGATGGAACCCAGAGGTGTTCTACTTTGGGCTACATCTCAACTGTGTTTTGTTTTGTTTTGTTTTGTTTTGTTTTTTTGGAAACAGGGTCTCCCTAGATTGATGAGAAGAATCTTACCACTTGCTGAGGCTCTGAGGATGTCCTCAAACCTGGGATCCTCCTGTCTTAGCCTCCCAAGTAAGCCTTGGGCTCACAGGTGTGCACCACTGCACCTGGCCCATTATTGTGACTCATATTATTGGTTGCCTTGTAGAAATAAGGGTGGTGGAGCCGGGCGTGGTGGCGCACGCTTGTAATCCCTGCGCTTGGGAGGCTGAGACAGGAGGATCGCACAGGTTCAAAGCCAGCCTCCGCTGGTTTAAGAGACCATTTCCAAATAAAATATAAAATAGGTCTGGGAGTCTAACCCGGAGGTAGAAGGCCCCTGGGTTCCATCCCCAGTACCCCCCCAAAAAAAAAAGAAAGAAAGAGAGAGAAAAAGAAAGAAAGAAAGAAAGAAAGAAAGAAAGAAAGAAAGAAAGAATAGCAATGGGACTGGGGGTGTATCTCAGAGGTAGAATGCCCCTTGGATCCATCTCCAGTACCGCAAATAAAATAAAATAAACTAGGGATAGGGGTGTAGCCCTGAGTACAATCCCTACCTCCAAGTCATTCCCCCAGCCCTATTTTAGTAGTGAGTGTGTGTGTGTGTGTGTGTGTGTGTGCGTGCGTGCGTGCGCGCGGTACTGGGGATTGAGCCCAGGGGCATTCTACCTCCAAGCTACATTCCCAATCCTATTTTTTATTCTTTATTTTGAAACAGGGTCTCACTAACTTGTAGA
Source organism: Muscardinus avellanarius (assembly GCF_963383645.1). Taxonomy (NCBI): domain Eukaryota; kingdom Metazoa; phylum Chordata; class Mammalia; order Rodentia; family Gliridae; genus Muscardinus; species Muscardinus avellanarius. Next base: position 105,945,113 of record NC_137796.1, read on the forward strand.
GGGCCTCACTAAGTAGCTGAGGTTGTCGGCGAACCTGTGATCCTCCTGTCTCAGCGTGCGCCACCATGCCTGACTTCTGTTTTAATATTTCTATTTGGAAACATGTTCTCACTAGGTTACTGAAAGTCTCGCCAAGTTACTGAGAGTGGCTTTGAACCTGCGATCCTCCTGTCTCAGCCTCCTACCTACAGGTGTGCGTCACCATACCTGACCTTGAATCTACATACTTTTTGTTCATATCCAGTAAGGAATAGAGAGTCTCCCACCTCCAGCACAGAATAACATTCCTTCCTTTTTTTTCTTTTTTTTTTTTTTTTGCAGTACTATGGAGCCCAGGTGCATTCTACCTCTGACCTAAACCCCCAGCCCAATTTTTTTATTATTTTTTTAATTGGTGCATTATATTCATACAATTTTTTATTCTTTATTTTGAAACAGGGTCTCACTAAGTTGCAAACAGCCCCACTAAGTAGCTGAGGCTGTCAGTGAACCAAGATCCTCCCATCTCAGCCTCCCAAATGCTGGGATTACAAACGTGTGCCACCATGCCAGGCTAAGTTCCTTCCTTTTCATGTGACACTGGTCCAATTTAAGTCTCATACCTCCCTTAATATGAAAACCCATTCAGTTGGGATTGCTCAAGGCTAATTGGCTTAGGCCTGGACTCCCTAGCCAATCACAGACAGAGAACCAGAATCCTCCGTTTAGACCAATGGGAGCCCTCCCTGGAGCTGGTCCCCCGCCATCATGGGGTTCCATGCTGGAGCCGGGTGTCCTTAGGAGAAATGTTAGTACATGGCAAGAAGGAGGCAGTCGACAGTGACCCGGCACTGCCTCCCTGGGTTATTGAGATTAAATAAGAAAATGTCTTTAAAGCAGTTAGCGCCGTGCCTCACACCTATTACTAAGCTTATCTGTGTTGTTAGTCGGAGCAGGAATGGTGCCTGTGAACTGCTAAATTGGTTTCCAACCAAGGGAACAGAGAGTACCAGTGGGATTGAATTTTTTTTTTCATTTTTCTCTTTTTGGTGCACTTAAAAGAGAAAGAGTATAGATATTCTTAACCATTTGCCAGCCACTGGGTACCTTGTAGACACATGCAGAGGCTAATGTAGCCAAGAGGCAGTGTTTCAGCTGAATCTGATATTACATCCAGAAAAAAAAAGAAGAAAGCAATCTATAGATAAAAATGAAATCACTCCTTCTCGGGTTGCAAAAGGAGCTTCCTTCAGGGAGACGCAAGAAGCTTGAGCTTGGAGACCTAACTTGTCCCCATACGGACCCCGCAAGTTGTTTGTTCAGTGCAGGTGTTGTGTTTACAAACCGTATGTCAAGCCTGGCGTGGTGGCGCACGCCTGTAATCCCCGCGCTTGGGAGGCGGAGACAGGAGGATCGTGCAGGTTCGAAGCCAGCCGTGCCGGCTTAAGAGACCCTGTTTCCAAATAAAATATAAAATAGGTCTCAGCAAGTAGTGAGACTCTCATCAACCTAGTGAGACCCCGTTTCCAAGTTAAAATAAATAAATAAAATAGGGCTGGGGGGGTGTAGCTCAGAGGTAGAATGCCCCTAGATTCAGTCCCCATACCACAAATAACAATAATAAACCCTATTGCCCTTGGTTGTGTTAGGCCAGGAATCAGCCAACCAGAGCTCTTAGGTTAAGTCCAGTTTCTGCTCAGTTTCCTAGTTCTACAATTATTTATTTATCTACTTAAATAGATAAACTAGGGATTGAAGCCAGGGACGTTGTGCCTCTGAGCTATACCCCCCAGCCCTATTTTATTTTTTAATTTTGAAACAGTGTCTCTAAATTGAGTATGATGGCACTTGCTTATAATCCCAATACTCGGGAGGCTGAGATAGGAGAATTGCAGTTTATGGCCAGCCTCAACAATTTAGTGAGGTCCTCTCCAACTTAGACTCTGTTTTGAAAATAAAGAATGAAATAGGTCCGGGGTAGAGCTCAGAGGTAGAATGTCCCTGGGTTCAATCCCCAGTACAGAAAGAAAGAATGAATGAATGAAAGAAAGAACAAAAGGAAGAAAGAGGGGGAAAAAAGATTCTCACTAGGTGGCTGAGGCTGTCCTTGAACCTCCCATCTTCCTGTCTCAGCCTCCCAAGTACTGGGATTAAAGTGTGCACCACCACTCCCAACATCTTTAGAGCAACCCTAGAAAAGATTCTGATTGGTCCAGAGCAAGTCACATGCCTATCTCATGAGCCAATCCAGTGGTCGGGAGGATGCACCACACTGGGTAGCTTCCGCCTCTGGAGAGGAGAGGGCCAGCCCAGGAAGACAAACTCTCCTGGAGCCTGGAGGAAGGGAAACGCAAGTGTGTATTTCGTCATCTCTACCCGGCCAGAGTTACTTCCTCCATCCCTGTGTATTATCAGTGAGGGTACAGTGACCCAGAGACTGTGTGTGTGTGTGTGTGTGTGTGTGTGTGTGTGTGTGTGTTACCGGGGATTGAATCCAGGGGCATTCTACCTCCTAGTTACACCCCCAGCCCTATTTTTTTTATTCTTTATTTTGAAACAGGGTCTCAGTTGCAAAGAGTCTCACCAAGTAGCTGAGACTGTCCACGAACCCGGATCCTCCTGTCTCAGCCTCCCAAATGCTGGGATGACAAGCTTGCGCCACCACGCTCGGGAGAAGGGACATTTTGATTGACACAAGTTTACACCGGTCTTTGCACAATATAGGGATCAGCGTTACAAAACCATAGACCTGATATAAAACATTCCCACGCTCGCTGCCCTGTTGGAGGAACTCGCGTGGACCACCACACGGGCGCGGATGCGGTGCTCGGAGGAAAACTGTCTAGCAGGACGCTTTCAGGGCTCATCAAAGGGGTTTCTTTTAATACACCCACGGAGCCTGCGCAGTGCTGTCTGAGCCTCTTGCCTAGAATAGCTGCAGCTCGGGGTGGGGGTGGAGGCGCGGAGATTCTCATCCATCCACCGCAGAGAGCCAAGCATCATTTCTCATGAGTACCTCCAGGACACCAGCACCGCCGGCTTCCCCATCGCTGGCCCCTCTGGGAACTGGGCCTTCCCGGGATCTCACCCCCGGGTGCTTGGCAGAAGTCACCTAGGAAAACAACAGCAGAACCTAATGCCTCCTCCGTCCTTGGGTGTGCGGAGCAGGAACGCAGCTAGCTTAAGCAAAAAGGGTTGGAGAAAGACGCCAGGCGTCACGCAGTGGGAAGGCCCCAGGAGGGCCCCTGAAATGGAAAGCCATCAGAAATAGGGCATAGGTTCTCTTCTCCAGAAGCTCCTGGGAGATTGAGGTGTGCGGCTCGCACCACCTGGAATGCCCCAACCCCGGGGTTCAATCCCCAGTACTGTAAGAACAGAACAAAAAAACCCAAAAGGGAACTTGCGTGGGGTTGCCGGGTACAGTGGCTCCTGTGTGTATCCCTGTATCTGGGAGGCTGAGACAGGAGGACCAGAGATTTGAGGACAGCTTCAGCAATTTAGCAAGGCCCTCAGCAACTTGGCAAAACCCTGCTTCAAAATAAAAAATAAGCTGGGCATGGTGGCGCACGCTTGTAATCCCAGTACTTGGGAGGCTGAGACAGGAGGATCACAGGTTCTTGACCAGGCTCAGCTACTTACTGAGGGCCTCCACAACTTAGTGAGACCCTGTTTCAAAACAAAGAATAAAGGCCAGGCGTGGTGGCGCACGCTTGTAATCCCAGCATTCGGGAGGCTGAGACAGGAAGATCTCAGTTCATGGATAGCCTCAGCTACTTAGTAAGGTTCTTTGCAATTCAGTGAGACCCTATTTCAAAATGAATAATAAATATAGGGCTGGGGGTATAGCTCAGAGGTAGAATGCCCCTGGGTTCCCCCAGTACACAGAAAAAAAAATAGATTAAAAAATTATAAAAAAAAAAAACAGAAGCCGGGTGTGGTGGCACATGCTTGTAATCCCAGTACTTGGGAGGCTGAGACAGGAGGATCTGGGTTCATGGCCAGCCTCAGCTACCTAGTGAGGCCCTCTGTAACTTAGTAAGACCCTGTTTCAAAATAAAGAATTAAAAACTGGGCTGGGGGTATAGCTCAGAGGTAGAATGTTCCTGGTTTCAATCCCCAGAAAACACACACACACACACACACACACACACACACACACACAGAAAAAAAAAATAAAAGATAGGGCTGAGAGTAAAGCTTGGAGGTAGAATGTCCCTGGATTCCATCTCCAGTACCAAAAAAATTTTAAAAAGGGCTGGGGATGTAGTTCAGAGGCAAAATGCCCCTGGGTTGAAAGAGAGAGAGAGGAAGGAAAGAAGGAAGAAAGAAAGAAAGAAAGAAAGAAAGAAAGAAAGAAAGAAAGAAAGAAAGGCTGAGGGGATAGCTCAAAGGTACAGTCTCCCGGAGTTTAATCTCCAGTACAAATCGAAGCCAGCCTCAGCTACTTAGTGAGACTCTGTTTCCAAATAAATTATAAAATAGGTCTGGGAGAATAGCCCTGAGGTAGAAAGCCCCTGGGTTCCACCCCCAGCACCACACACACACACACACACACACACACACACACACACCCCAGCATGGTGGCAGAGCTCAGTCCTCTGTACTAAAAAGTAGAAAAGAGTCTCTTGGTCTGCTTCTCTGCAGGCTGGATTTCTTCTTCCTTGTCTCTCCAACCTGACGTGCTCGCTCCCTGGACCCTGCGAGGACTGGGCTGGCTCCAGGGCCTAGTCCGGGACCATGCTGTCTTTTGCCCGTCTCTTCTGTTACTTAGAGGAGGCTGCCGCAGCCCTGGAAGGTTGGGCAAGTTCCGCGTTGCGCAAGGGCCTCCGAGCAAGGAGGCGCCTGGCCCAGCCTGGGCCCTGGCCTGCTGGTCAAGCCCTGAGCCCGACTCAAGGATGCGCCCTCCCCAGGTTGTGGGGTGTCAGAGGTAGAACACCCCTGGGTTCAATCTCCAGTACCACACACACACACACACACACACACACACACACACACACACACGACTAGAGGTAAGCTGGTGTGGTGGCGAGCGCTTGTAATCCCAGCACTTGGGAGGCTGAGACAGGAGGATCGCACAGGCTCAAAGCCAGCCTCAGCTACTTAGAGAAGCTCTCTGCAACTTAAGTGAGACCCTGTTTCCAAGTAAAATATAAAATAGGTCTGGGAGTATAGCCCAAAGGTAGAAAAGCCTCTGGGTTCCACCCCCAGAACCACAAAAATAAATAAATAAATAAATGAATAAATAAATAAATATAAAATCGAGCTGGGCTGGAGGTAGAGTTCAGCGTAGAATCCCCCTAGCTTCATTTCCCAGTACCACAACACAATAAATAAATAAATAAATAAATAAATAAATAAATAAATAAAAAGTGGCTGCTTATAGTGCCACATACCTATGATCCCAGTACTTGGGAGGCTCAAACAAGACCATCACAGATTCAAGACCAGCCTCAGCAATTTAAGGAGACCCTCGGTAACTTAGTGAGACCCTGTTTGTTTGTTTCTTTTTTTTTTTTTTTTTTTTTTTTTTGCGGGTCTGGTTATGGAACCCAGGGCATTTGACCTCTGAGCCACACCCCCCTGCTCTATTTTTATTCTTTATTTTGAAACAGGATCTCACTAAGTTGCAGAGGACCTCACTAAGTAGCTGAGGCTGTCTGTGAACTGCGATCCTCCGGTCTCAGCCTCCGAATGCTGGGATTTCAAGCGTGCACCGCCACACCCGGCTGAGACCCTCTTTCTAAACTAAAAAATAAAACAGGGCTGAGGGCATAGCTCAGAGGTAGAGTGTCCCTGGACTCAATCCTGTAATCTCAGCACTTTGGAGGCTAAAATAGGATGATCACAGGTTCACTCCAGCCTCAGCAATTTAGTGAAGCCCTCTACAATTTAGTGAGACCCTGTTTCAAAAATAAAGAATAGGCCGGGCGTGTAATCCCCGCACTTGTAATCCCCGCACTTGGGAGGCTGAGACAGGAGACTCTGTTTCCAAATAATAATAATAATAGCCAGGCACGGTGGCGCATGCTTGTAATCCCTGCACTTGGGAGGCTGAGACAGGAGGATCGCATGGGTTCGAAGCCAGCCTTAGCTACTTACTGAGGCTCTCAGCAACTTAGTGAGACCCTGTTTCCAAATAAAATATAAAATAGGTCTGGGAGTATAGCCTGGAGGTAGAAAGCCCCTGGGTTTCATTCCCAGTAACACAGAAAGGAGAGAACGAACGAACGAACGAACAAAATAAATAAATAAATAAATAAATAAATAAATAAATAAATAAATAAATAAATCAGGCTGAGCATATAGCTCAGAGGTAGAATGCCCCTGGGTTCCATCCCAAGTACTGCAAAAATTAAAAAAATAATAATAATAATAGCCAGGCACGGTGGCACATGCTTGTCATCCCAGCATTTGGGAGGCTGAGACAGGAGGATCCTGGTTCGCGCAAAGCCTCAGGTACTTAGGGAGGCCCTTTGCAACTCAGTGAGACCCTGTTTCCAAATAAAATATAAAATAGGTCTGGGAGTATAATCCGGAGGTAGAAAGCCCCTGGGTTCCATCCCTAGTACAACCAAAAAAAAAAAAAAAAAAAAAAAAAAAAAAAAAAAAGCCCCTGGGTTCTATCCTCAGTACCACAAAAATAAATAAATAAATAAATAAATACTAAAAATAGGGCTGGGGGTGTAGCTCAGAGGTAGGCCCCTGGGTTCCATCCCCAGTAGAAGACAAAGAAGAAGACGGAGACGAAGACGAAGACGAAGACGAAGAAGAAGAAGAAGAAGAGGAGGAGGAGGAGGAGGAAGAGAAGAAAGGAAGGAAAGAAGAAAGGAAGGAAAGAAGGAAGAATTAAGTCAGGCGTGATGGCACATGCTTGTAATCCCAGTACTTGGGAGGCTGAGACAGGAGAATCATAGGTTCGAGGACAGCCTCACCAAGTAGTGAAACTTTCAGCAACCTAGTGAGACCCTCTTTAAAAATAAAACCTACAATCGGATGCCGGGCCTGGTGGCGCACGCTTGTAATCCCCGCGCTTGGGAGGCTGAGACAGGAGGATCGCTCAGGTTCGAAGCCAGCCTCAGCTACTTAGTGAGGCTCTCGGCAACTTAGTGAGACCCTGTTTCCAAATAAAGTATAAAATAGGTCTGGGAGTAGAGTCCGGAGGTAGAAAAGGCCCTGGGTTCCACCTCCAGTACCACACACAGACAAAAAAAATACCTGGAGCCAGTCGTGGTGGTGTACGCTTGTAATCCTAGTACTGGGGAGGCTGAGACAGGAGGGTCACAGGTTCACAGCCAGCCTCGGCTACTTAAGGAGGCCCTCTGCAACTCAGTGAGACCCTGCTACAAAATTAGAAATGGCCGGGCGTGGTGGTGCATGCTTGTAATCCCAGCATTTGTGAGGCTGACACTGGAGGATCGTGGTTTGCGGACAGTCTCAGCTACTTAGCGAGGCCCTCCGCAACTTAGTGAGACCCTGTTTTCAAATAAAGAATAAAAGCCGGGCTGGGAGTAAAGCTCAGAGGTAGAATGTCCCCAGGTTCAATCTCTAGTACCACAAAATAAATATAAATAAATAAATAAATAAATAAATCGATATAAAATAGGACTGGGGGTATTGCTCAGAAGTAGAATGCCTCTGTGTTCAGTTTTCAGCACTAAAAGAAAAAAGAGTAGCTGGCTGTGGTGGTGCACCCTTGTAATTCCAGCAAGCTAAGACGGGAGGATTGAGGTTCTTGGCCAGCCTTAGCTACTCAGCGAGGCCCTTTGCAAATCAGTGAGACCCCGTTTCAAAATAAAGACTAAAAAATAGGGCTGGGGGGTGTAGCCTGGAGGTAGAATGTCCCTGGGTTCCATCCCCAGACCCATCAAAATTTAAAAAAATATATTTTTTTCATTGAAAAAAAAAAAGAAGCCGGGCGTGTGGTGGCACATGCTTGTAATCCCAGCATTCTGGAGGCTGAGACAGGAGGATCGCGGTTCGAGGACAGCCTCAGCTACTTAGGCCCTCTGCAACTTAGTGAGACCCTGTTTCAAAATAAAGAATAAAAAATAGGACAGGGGGTGTAGCTCAGAGGTCGAATGCCCCTGGGTTCCATCCCCAGACTCAAAAAAAAGGGGGGGGGGAGACCGGGGGTATAGTAGGAGGTAGAATACCCTGGGATTCCATCTCTAGTACCCCCAAAACAAAGAGTTTAACTGACTCAGATGAGCTCTGGACACCCTACCACCTCCCGTAGCTCTCAGCTGCAGAAAGGATGCTGGACTTGTTTTATCCTAAGTGCCTTGCACAAAGCCAGGCACATAGAAGTTTCCAGAAAATGTTTGTCAAGGAAATCCATGCGTGAGGAAAATGATTCTAGTCTTTTCTCTTACTGCTATATTAGTTGCTTAAAAAAATTTTTTTTTCAGAGTTGAGGATTAATCCAGGGCTTGCATGTGCTAGGCAAGTGCTGTAGTACTGAACTATATATAGCTCCAGTCTGTTTAATTATTGCTATTATTATTTTCTGGTACTAGGGATTCAACCCAGGGACATTCTACCTCTGAGCCACAGCCCCAGGCCTATTTTATATTTTTACTTTGAAACAGGGTCTCACTAAGTTGCTGAGTTCCTCAGTGAGTTGCTGAGGCTGGCCTCAATCCTGTGATCCTCCTGTCTCAGCCTCTCAAATACTGGAATTACAAGCATGTGCCACCACACCGTAGTGAAGCTTTTATTTATTTATTTATTTATTTATTTAGTGGTACTGGGGGCAGAACCCAGGGGCTTTCTACCTCTGGGCTACACTCCCAGACCTATTTTATATTTTATTTGGAAACAGGGTCTCACTAAATTGCTGAGAGCCTCACTAAGTAGCCGAGGCTGGCTTCGAACCTGCGCGATCCTCCTGTCTCAGCCTCCCAAGCGCGGGGATTACAAGCGCGCGCCACCTCGCCCGGCAAAGCTTTTACTTTTTTACCTTTGCTAAGGTATTATGTATATACCATAAAATGAACCCAGGTTAAGCATATAATTCGATGATTGTTAGTAAGTTTGTACAACCATCCCCATAATCTCATTTTAGAGCCTTTCCCGGGCTCTAAAGTGATCCCCTGGGTCTGTTTACAGTTAATCCTGTTTCTTCACCAGCCCCCCGGGCAACCACTAATCCACTTTCTGTCTCCATGGATTTGACTCTTCTGGACATTTGGTAGAATGGAATCATATCCTACGTGGCTTTTGCATCTGGCAGCTTTCACGGACCATACTGTTTTCAAGGTTGATCTCATGGAACCATGAATTAATGTGTGTGTGTGTGTGTGTGTGTGTGTGTGTGTGTGTGTGTGTGTGTGGTGTGTGTGTGTGTAGGGATGGAACCTAGGGGCATCTACCTCTGAGCTACATCCCCCACCCTTTCCCCCCCACCCTTTCCTTTTTTATCTGGAAACAGGGTCTCGCTAAGTTGCGGAGGGCCTCACTAAGTAGCCGAGGCTGGCTGCGAACCCAGGTCCTCCTGTCTCAGCCTCCCGAGTACACCCTAAGTTGCTGAGAGCCTGGCTAAATGGCTGAAGGTGGCCTTGAACCTGCAATTTTCCTGTCTCAGCTTCCCAAATACTGGGATTACAGGCCTGTACCACCACGCCCAACTATGCCAATCTGTTTTGGAAGTGACTTTTTTAACCAGGTGGTACATAGCTACGATGCCAGTATTTAGGGTTTTTTGCTTGTTTGTTTTGTTTCGTTTGTGGTACTAAGAATCAAACCCAGAGGCATAGTACCTCTGCACTATACGCCCAGGTCTATTTTTTATTTTGAATCAGGGTCTCACTCAGTTGCTGAGATTGGCTACAACCTGGAATCCTCCTGTCTCTGCCTCCCAAATACTGGGATTATAGGTGTGAGCCACCACGCCTGGCTAATCCCTGTAGTTAGCCAGGAGGCTGAGAGAGGAGGATTGCAGGTTCAGGAACAGCCTAAACAATTTAGTCAGACTTTCAGCCACCTAGCAGGGCCCTGTTTCAAAAAACAGAAAGAGCCAGGCGTGGCGCCTCACGCCGCACGCTTGTGATCCCAGCCTTCGGGAGGCTGACACCGGAGGATCGCGGTTTGTGGCCAGCCTCAGCTACTTAGTGAGGCCCTTTGCAACTCAGTGAGACCCTGTTTCAAAATAAAGACTATAAGATAGGGCTGGGGTGCAGCTCAGAGGCAGAATGCCCCTGGGTTCAATCACCAGTAGCAAAAAAAAAAAAAAAAAGAAAAAAAGGTGCTTAGCATTTGGAAGTTGCAGAGGAGCGCTTCCCAGGAGCCATTTGTTTTAACCAGGTGACGGGGATGCGCTCAGGGCTGCAAACTTGCCAGGCCAGGCAAGCCAGCGCTTTGCAGGATCTAAATGCCCAGCCAAGCCTGTTTGTAACTATTGAGAATTTTGTTATTTATTTCGTAGGACAGTGTCTTGGCATACAGAAGGCACTCAATCAATGTTTGTGAAGTGAATGGGGACTTATTATGCTCTCAGTAGACAGAAAGAAAAGAGAGATTTAAGAAGAGCGCTGGCAACCAGTTTACTCTATTCCTGAAAACGTGTTGGATAGCACGTTTTTCTGATAGCCAGAGACGCACATTCCTATCCTTCCTCTTTTCTTTTCTCTCTCATTTTATTTTATGAAAATAGGGCTGGGGATATAGCTTGGAGATAGAATGCTCCAGGGTTCAATCCCCGGTACAAGAAAGAAAGAAAGAAGAAAGAAAGAAAGAAAGAAAGAAAGAAAGAAAGAAAGAAAGGAAAAGGAAGGAAGGAAGGAAGGAAGGAAGGAAGGAAGAAAGAAAATAAAATAAACCAGGCGTGGTAGGGTACACTTGTAATCCCAGCTTTCGGGAGGCTGAGACAGGAGGATCACAGTTCAAAGACAGCCTCAGCTACTTAATGAGGCCCTCTGCAACTCAGACCCTGTTTCAAAATAAAGAATAAAAAATAGAGCTGGGGGTGTAGCTCGGAGGTAGAATGCCCCTGGGCTCCATCCCCAGTACTAAAAGAAAAAAAATTAAAAAAGGAATAGTCTAAGTTGCTAGGCGTCTCATTAAGCTGCTGAGGCTGACTTTGAACCTGTGATGCCCCTGTTTCAGCCTCCAAAGTACTAAGATTTCAAGCATTAACAACAACCACACCTGACTTTTTTTTTTTTTCTTTTTCTTTTTGAGGTACTGAGGATTGAACCCAGGGTCATTCTAGCTGTGAGCTACAACCCCAGCCCAATTTTTTATTCTTTTTTTTTTTTTTGGTGGTACTGGGATTGGAACCCAGAGGCTTTCTACTTCCGGGCTATACTCCCAGACCTATTTTATATTTCATTTGGAAACAGGGTCTCACTAAGTTGCTGAGAGCCTCATTAAGTAGCTAAGGCTGGCTTCGAACCTGTGCGATCCTCCTGTCTCAGCCTCCCCAGCGCGGGGATTACAAGCGTGCGCCACCACACCCGGCTTTTTATTCTTTATTTTGAAACAGGGTCTCACTAAGTTGCTGAGGGCCTCAGTAGCTGAGGCTGGCCTTGAACCCAGATCCTCCTGCCCAGCCTCCCAAGTACTGAGATTACAAGGGTGTACCACCATGCGTGACTCACCACACCAGACTTCTAAACACCTTTGTTATTTATTTATTTATTTATTTATTTATTTATTTATTTATTGCAGTACTGGGGATGGAACCCAGGGGCATTCTACATCTGAGCTACACTCCCAGCCCTATTTTTTATTCTTTATTTTGAAACAGCGTCTCACTGAGTTGTAGAAGGCCTCACTAAGTTCCTGAGGCTGGCTGCCAACATGTGATCCTCTTGTCTCAGCCTCCCAAGTACTAGGATTATAAGCATGCGCCACCACGCCCGGCTTTTATTCTTTATTTTGAAACTGGGCCTCACTAAGTTGCAGAGGGACTAAGTAGCTGAGGCTGTCCGGGAACCTGCGATCCTTCTGTCCCAAATCCCAAGTACTGGGATTACATGTATGCCACCACACTCTAGACACCTTATTTATTAATTAATTTATCTATCTATTCATTTATTTTTGCAGTACTAGGGATGGCACCCAGGAGCATTCTACCTCCGCACTAAATCCCCAGCCCTATTTTTTATTCTTTATTTTGAAATAGGGTCTCACTGATTTGCAGAGAGCGTAAGTAGCCGAGGCTGGCTGCGAACCATGATTCTCCTGTCTCAGCTTCCCAAATGCTAGGATTACAAGCGTGTGCCACCAGCCACCACGGCCAGCTCTTATTTATTTATTTAGTTAGATAATTTTTTTAGTACAAGGGATTGAACTCAGAGTCATTCTACCTCTGAGCTAAACCCTCAGCCCTGTTTTTTTTTATGTATTTATTTTTTTACTTTTGTTTTTGCAGTACTGGGGATGGAACCCAGAGGCATTCTACCTCCGAGCTACACCCCCAGCCCTATTTTATATTTAGTTTGAAACAAGGCCTCACGGGGTTGATGAGAGCGTCAGTAAGTTGTCAAGGCTGTCCCGGAACCTGTGATCCTCCTGTCTCAGCCTCTCAAGTCCTCGGATTATAAGCATGGGCCACCAAGTCTGGCTTTGTATTTATTATTTATCTATCTAATCGTCAGCGTGTTAAAGTGACGCTTTCAGAGTGTCTTAAGCTGGTGTGGTGGCACACGCTTGTGATCCTAATACTTGGGAGGCTGAGACTGGAGGATCACAGGTTCCGGAAAAGCCTCGACAACTTACTGAGCCTCTCAGCTACTTAGTGAGGCCCTTTGAAACTCAGTGAGACCCTGTTTCAAAATAAAGAATAAAAAATGGGGCTGGGGGTGTAGGTCAGAGGTAGAATGCCCCTGGGTTCCATCCCCACATCCCCAGTACTGTGGGGGAAAAAGTGAGGGTCTTTGTGCCGTGTGTGTGTGTGTGTGTGTGTGTGTGTGTGAGAGAGAGAGAGAGAGAGAGAGTTGCTGAGAGCCTCACTAAATTGCTAAGGCTAGGTCTTCTTTTATTTTTTATTTTCTGTGGTACAGGGGATTGAACTCAAGGGCATTCTACCTCTGAGCTACACCCCCAACCCCATTTATTTATTTATTTATTTATTTATTTATTTATTTATTTACTGGGCATTGAACCCAGAGGTATTCTACCTCCAACCTACACTTCCAGCCTGATTTTATTTGGAAGCAGTCTCACTGGGTGGCCGAGAGCCTTGGTAAATTGCCGAGGCTGGTTTTGAACCTGCACTCCTCCTGTCTCAGCCTCCCAAGTATTGGGTTACAGCCCGTGGCCATCATGTCCGGCCCTTTGTGTTATTTAATAATTTGTTTGTTTTTTTTGTTTTGTGTGTGTGGTGTCAGGGACTGATCCCAGGGGCATTCTATCTCCAAGCTACACCCCTAGCCCTATGTTTTAATTTTTAATTGAATCATGGTCTCACTGGGTTAAGAGCCTCACTAAGTAGCTGAGGCTGGCGGCAAACCTGCGATCTTCCTGTCTCAGCCTCACAAGTACATTACACACTTGTACCACCATGCCCAGCTTTATTTATTATTATTATTATTATTATTATTATTATTATTATTATTATTATTTTGGTGGTACTGGGATGGAACCCAGAGGCTTTCTACCTCCGAGCTATACTCCCAGACCCATTTTATACTTTATTTGGAAACAGGGTCTCACTAAGTTGCTGAGAGCCTCACTAAGTAGCTGAGGCTGGCTTCGAACCTGCGCGATCCTCCTGTCTCAGCCTCCCAAGCGCGGGGATTACAAGCGTGCGCCACCACGCCCGGCTTATTTATTATTTTTTTTAAACAGGATCTCATTAAATTGCCGAGACTGGCTTCAAACCTGTGATCCTCCTATCTCAGCCTCCCAAGTATTAGGATGACAGAACCGGGCCACCAAGCCCTCTGGGGAATGTGGGTTTTAACACGTCTTCTCATTCTATACTGGAAAAAAGTCCCAGTTCTGGAAATTACTGCCATGGTCTATTTTTTTTTTTGGGGGGGGGGTTACTGAGGATGGAACCCACGGGCTTTCTACCTCCAAGCCACACCCCTAGCCCTATTTTTTATTCTTTATTTTGAAACAGGGTCTCACTGAGTTGCACAGGGCCTAAGTAGCTGAGGCTGGATGCAAACTGCGATCCTCCTGTCTCAGCTTCCTGAATGCTGGGATTACAAGCTTGAGCCACCAAACCAGACTAGTCTGATCTTTTGTTAGGGGACCACACCCTTAAGTAAACCTAGCAGTCATACCAAAGAGCAGGGATTTCAGATCAGCCCTAGAGGCTTGGTGGGAGGGAAGGTGGGTGGGGAGGTGAGAGGGACAGTGGGCGGGAGGTGGGGCTGGTTATAAGGGTCTGCAGTGTGAGCGATGCGGACCTTAAGTCCTCTTCTCTGCTAGCACCCAGCGGACTCCTGAGCGGCCATGAGAGCCAAGAGGTCCAGACGCCCGCCACACCCCAGGTGCCACAGATCCTGGCTGCTCCCCAAGTGTCTGATGGAGCTTCCCCCAGATGTCCCCAGCACCAGCCGCCGGTCCCTGTGTCTCCTGGCTCAATTTTCCTGGAAGAAACCCAGCAAAAACCAAGGTATGTTTTTGTTTTGCTTTTTCTTTTTTGTCGTTGCTGCTGCTGCTGATTTTGAGACGGGTTTTGCTTCAGGCTGGACTGAAGTTGTAGAGTTATAGGCTGGCCCACACCTCCTTGGGCTGAAGCAGTCCTCCCAGGGCCTGAGCCTCGATCGTTGGCATTATGGGTGTACTCTACCGCACCTGGTTTAAGGGCTTTTTGTTGTTATTGTTGTTTTCGTCATTTCTGCAGGTTGTGATGATGCATGTCAGTAATCTTAGTCCTTGGGAGGCTGAGACGGGAGGCTCACAGGTTAGAGGTCAGCCTCAGCAACTTATTGAGACCCTATCTCCAAATAAAATATAAAAACAGGGCTATGATTTTATTTTATTTATTTATTTTATTTATTTATTTTTTGCGGGTCTGCGGATGGAACCCAGGGGCATTCTACCTCCGAGCTACACCCCCTGCCCTATTTTTTATTCTTTATTTGGAAACCGGGTCTCACTGATTTGCAGAGGGCCTCACTAACTAGCTGAGGCTGTCTGCGAACCGCAATATTTATTTATTTATTTATTCATTTATTTATTTATTTATTTGGTGGTACTGGGGGTAGAACGCAGAGGCTTTCTACCTCCGGGCTATACTCCCAGACCTTTTTTTTAATATTTTATTTGGAAACAGGGTCTCACTAAGTTGCCGAGAGCCTCACTAAGTAGCTGAGGCTGGCTTCGAACCCGTGCGATCCTCTTGTCTCCACCTCCCAAGCGCGGGGATTACAAGCGTGCGCCACCACGCCCGGCTAATAAGTAAATTTTAAAATAACAATAATAATAACTAAGAAAAAGAGCCCGGCATGCTGGTACATGTCTGTGATCCCAGTACTTGGGAGGCTGAGACGGGACAATCACAGATTTGAGACTGACCTTAGAAATTTAGTGAGGCTGGGCATGTTGGTGCAGGGTTGTAATCTCCCGCGCTTGGGAGGCTGAGACAGGAGGATTGCACAGGTTCGAAGCCAGCCTCAGCTATTTAAGTGACGCTTTCAGCAACTTAGTAAGACCCTGTTTTCAAATAAAGTATAAAACAGGTGGTACTGGGTTCCATCCCTAGTACCACCAAAAAAAAAAAAAAAAGAATAAGCCGGGCGTGGTGGTGCTTGTAATCCCAGCATTTGGGAGGCTGAGACAGGAGGATCGCGGTTCTCGGACAGCCTCAGCTACTTAGTGAGGCTCTTTGCAACTCAGTGAGACCCAGTTTCAAAATAAAGAATAAAAAATAGGGCAGGGGGTGTAGCTTATAGGTCAAATGCCCCTGGGTTCCATCCCCAGATTCTCAAAAAAAAAAAAAAAGAAAGAAATTTAGTGAGAATGTCAGCAACTTTGACCCTGTTTCACCATAAAAAAATAAATAAAAATGCTGGGCGTGGTGGCGCACGCTTGTAATCCCTGTGTTTGGGAGGCTGAGACAGGAGAATCCTGCAGGTTCGAAGCCAGCCTCAGCCTCAGCTGGCTTAAGAGACCCTGTCTCCAAATAAAATATAAAATAGGTCTGGGAGTGTAGCCCAGAGGTAGAAGGCCCCTGGGTTCCATCCCCGGTACCATCAATCAATCAATCAATCAATCAATAAATAAATAGAGCTGGGAGTGTAGCTCAAAGGTAGAATGTCCTGGATTCAATCTCTAGTACAAAAAAAATTTTTTTAGTTGAAATTGGCCACAAGGCTGGGCGTGGTGGCGCATGTTTGTAATCCCAGCATTGGAGAGGCTGAGATATGGGAGGATCGCGGTTCGCAGCCAGCCTCAGCTACTTAGTGAGACCATACGCAACTCAGTGAGACCCTGTTTCAAAATAAAGAATAAAGCCTGGCGGGGTGGCGCACGCTTGTAATCCCCACACTTGGGAGGCGGAGACAGGAGGATCGCGCGGGTTCGAAGCCAGCCTCTCTGGTTTAAGAGACCCTGTTTCCAAAAAAAAAAAAAAAAATAGGTCTGGGAGTGTAGCCCGGAGGTAGAAGGGCTTCCAGGAACCCCAGGACCACCCCCAAAAAATTAAATAAATAAATAAAAAGAATAAATAGATTTTCCTGTTTTAGTCTCCCAGGTACTGGGATTACAGGCGTGTGCTACCATACCCAGTTTAAATTACCTTCTTTCTTAATCTTTGTAATCCAAGGCTCTTCCAAAGCAGGAACGGATTAACCTTACTGACCACTGTTGGATTATATTGTTTTTAGCAATCTCCTGACATTTTCTCTATCCTGGGAAAAATAAAAATCTAAAAATCTTTCAGCCAGGTGTGGTGACACACACCAGAAATCCAGTACTTGGGAGGCTGAGACAGGAGGATCCCAGGTTCGAGGACAGCCTCTGCAACTACTGCAACTCATCTACTTATTGAGACCCTGTTTCAAAATAAACAATAAAGACCAGATGTGGCGGTACTGCCTGCGATCTCAGCACTTGGAAAGCTGAGACTGGAAGGTGGTGATGTTCAAGGCCAGCCTCAGCAACTCAATGAGTCTCTCAGCAATTCAGTGAGACCTTGGTTCCAAAAACTAAATAAATAAAAATAGGTCTGGGGAGTACCCCAGAGGTGGTAGTAGGCCCTCTGGGTTCCATCCCTAATACCGCAAAAACAAAACAAAAACAAAATAGGGCTGGGAGTGTAGCTCAGAGGTAGAATGCCTCTGGGTTCAATCCCCAGTACCACAATAAATAAACAAATACAATAAAGATATTTTAAGACCAAGAGTCATAGCAATTAAAGTGACAGAAAGTAGTGTGACGGTACGCATTTGTAATCCCAGTATTTGGGAGGCTGAGACAGGAGGATCACAGGGTCATGGTCAGCCTCAGCTATTCCTTAGTGAGGCCCTTTGCTGCTCAATGAGACCCTGTTTCAAAATAAAGAATAAAAAATTGGGCTGGGAGTGTAGCTCAGAGGTAGAATTCCCTGGGTTCCATCCCCAATACCACACACACACACACACACACACACACACACACACACACACACACACACACAAATTGATTGGGTGGGATGGTGTACGCCTTTAATCCCAGTACTTGGAGACTGAGACGGGATTGCAGGCTCAGAGCCGGTCTGTGCAATTTAGTGAGGCTTTCTGTAATCTAGTGTAAGAGCTTGTTTCCAAATAAGATAAAAACAGGCGAGGGGTATAGACTGCCTCTGGGTTCAGTCGCCGAGACCACAAAAAAAGAAAGAAGAAAGAAATGGTACCAGCTAGCATTAGCAGGCTGGACGTCCGTGCTCCCCATAAACTTGCAAAGCTCCTTTCCTGCCGGGATTTCAAGCGAATCTCACGGGCCCCTAAGCTCTGACATTTCCAATGAAATTCTGGCAGAGCTGGCCGGTGTCCACGCCTCCAGCTTTCGGCCTCCCACACGCCCGGGGACCTTCCCCGGCTTCGCCTTTGCTTGGGATTTGCATTTTTCTTCCAAAACTCCTTCAGAGAGGCAGGTTTGTGGGGCCGGAGTGGGGAGGTTTGGAGAAGGGCTCCCGTTGGGAGTCCACAGCCTCAGGCCGGACAGTTAGTTACCTGAGCTGGCCTAGACATTTTGTTGCCTCCGGGAAAACCTACTCAGAAATCCACTTCTTCCTCTTGGCTATATTTATTAGTCTTTCCTGTGGATTTGAAGTTGAACGAGATGAGGGCAGCTCCTAGCTGTGAGATGCCATTCTGCTCTTTGGAATAGACATTTCAAATTTTGAGCCGGGCTTGGTGGTGCACACTTGTAATCCCAGTATTTGGGAGGCCAGCCTCAGCTACTACTTATAGTGAGGCCCTTTGTAACTCAGTGAGACCCTGTTTCCAAATAAAGAATAAAAAATAGGACCGAGAGCCGGACGTGGTGGTATGCGCTTGTAATCCCAGCATTCTGGAGGCTGAGACCTGAAGGATCGCGGTTCGCGGACAGCCTCAGCTACTTAGTGAGGCCCTCTGCAACTCAGTGAGACCCGGTTTCCAAATAAAGAATAAAAAATAGGGCAGGGGGTGTAGCTTGGAGGTCAAATTCCCCTGGGTTCCATCCCCAGACCCGCAAAAAAAAAAAAAAAAAAAATAGGGCAGGTGGTATAGTGGTATAGTTCGGAGGTCGAATGACCCTGGGTTCCATGGATCTCAGAAACCCAGCAAGACCCTCTTTTCAAATAAGAAATAAAATGGGGTTGGGGCTGTAGCTCAGAGGTAGAATGCCCCTGGTTCAATCCTCAGTTAGACAGACACATAACACACACACACACACACACACACACACACACACACACACACACACAGGTGCCCTGGGAGCATTCTGTGGGGGGATCACTTAGATTCGAGACGGAAGGAATTGGAGAAAGCAGAGATCTTCCTGTCTTTTTCCCACCACCCCCTTAGTACTTTGCAGAAATGATACAAAAAACAAACATATGCACAAAACTGTCACATTTGATAGAGAATCCACAAAACTGCCCAGATTTGATAGAAAAATAGAGATAACACGTTAACGCGGTAATTTTAGTCAGCCGCCGGCTACAATATGTGTGGTGGAGAAATACAGACCCAGGTCGGAGCTGAGCTGGGCCCAGCCAAGGGGGCCACAGGACAAGGTCGAGGCCCAGGCACTTTGCCCTCCTTGGAGGGGCTGGACTGGAAGGTTCTGGACCTACCTAGGCCTGGGGACAGGGAGTTACCTGATCCGGATGTGGGTTTTGTTTTTGTTTGTGCTTTTTTTTTTGTGTGGTACTGGGGATCCAACCCAGGGGCATCTGTCTTCCTGCTACACCCAGCCCCAGTTTTATTTCTTATTTGGAAACAAGGTCTGGCTGGGTTGATGAGAGTCTCAGTACTTGCCGAGGCTGTCCTCGAACCTGCGATCCTGCTGTCTCAGCCTCCCAAGCACTGAGTTTACAGGCCTGCGCCACCACGCCGGGCCTTCTCTGCTTCTTGGAGGCTTGGCTTACAGTGGAGAGGGCCTGGGAGGGAGAGGTCACCCACGGAGGGTGGAGGGGAAGGTACTAGTGAGAAAGACAGAAGGGCTGAAAGGGATGGGGCTCTGAACCAGGGCCGGGGGAGAGAGGCAGACAGACAGACACACTGACAGCCTTGGAGGGAGGACTTGGAGTCCAGCTTTTGCTGGAATGGGCTGGACCTTGCAGAGCTGCGCCGAGCTGCCGTGCTCACCCCTAGTCTCCCTGTGGGCCTGCTTTCATAGGAGGGGACTTGCTGGGGCCTGCGATGACCCTATTTGCTTTAGGAGGCACCGGCCACCTTTTAGAATGTGACTGAAAGGTTGAAAATAGGGAGTTTAGGAGGGAGGTAAAAACGCCAACCGGGTTGTCAGAAGCTGCTTTACTGGGGGAGTCAGCCGGCGGTGGGGGAAGGGACCAAGGGCCATGCGCCGGGAGTTGTGCATAGTCCTTCCTGATGGGCCGGCGGAATCTCGCGGTAGATCCCAGGCGCCGAAGTTTTATAGGCATGCCGGTTCTCCCGTGACATCTGTAGTCTCAGATCTCAAGTATGTCTGGTGGCACCTGTAGTCTCCTGATATCTCCGCTTCTGGCTTCCGGGGTTCACCCTCCTGTTCCCGGGGAGGGAAGGGACCCCACTTACCAGTGATGACCAAGAGATGACAAGGTGATAGGTCATAACCCTGGTTGTGGGTCACTGGCCTAGTGCCCCTAGTTGGGGTCCAGGGAGTATGGTGATAAAGGACTCTGGGGTGAACACAGGAAAGGGTGTGATGGGGGGTCAGTCCTGGGGATGAGGCCATCCTCTGGCCAACTTATTTTACTTTTTTTTTTTTTTTTTGGGTGGTACTGGGGATGGAACCCAGAGGCTTTCTACCTCCGGGCTATACTCCCAGACCTATTTTATATTTTCTTATTTGGAAATAGGATCTCACTAAGTTGCTGAGAGCCTCACTAAGTAGCTGAGGCTGGCTTTGAAACTGCGATCTTCCTGTCTCAGCCTCCCAAGAGCGGGGATTACAAGGGTGAACAACCACACCTGGCTTTATATTACTTTTTTTTTGTGTGTGTGTGTGTGTGTGGTACTGGAGATTGAACCCAGAGGCATTCTATCTCTGAGCTACACCTTCAGCCCTATTTTATTGTTAATTTGAAATGGGATATTGCTAGGTTAGAGTTTTGCTACATGGCTGAGGCTGGCCTTGAACTTGCAATACCTATCTCAGCCTCTCATATACTCCCTAGTGGTTGCAGTGTGTGTGTGTGTGTGTGTGTGTGTGTGTGTGTGTGTGTGTGTGTGTGTGTTGCCAGAAATTAAACCCAGAGGCATTCTACCACTGTGTGACACCCTCAGCCCTATTTTTTTATTCTTTTTTTTTCCCGGTATGGGAATGGAACCCAGGGGCATTCTACCTCTGAGTGACACCCCCAACCTTATTTTTTAGTCTTTTAATTTTTTTTTATTTTGAAACAGGCTCTCACTGAGTTGCAAAGGGCCTCGCTAAGTAGCTGAGGCTGTCCTCAAACTGTGATCCTCCTGTCTTAGCCTCCCAAATACTAGGATTACAAGCCTGTGCCACCACGCCAGGCTCACAAGTTGCCGAGGCTGGCCATAAAAAACTTGTGATCTTCCTGTCTCAGCCTCCTAAATACTGGGATTACAAGTGTGTGCCACCACGCCCGGCTCAATGGTTGTGTGTTGTGTGTTTTGTGGTACTGGGAATTGAACCCAGAGGCATTCTACTTCCAAGTTATGTCGCCAGCCCAGTTTTATTTCTTATTTGGAAGCAGGGTCTTGCTAAACTGCCGAGGCTGGCTTCCAACCTGCAATCTTCCTGTCTCAGCCTCCCAAGTACCGGGATTACTAGTGTGTACCACCACGCCTGGCTAAGTGGTTGTGTTTTAGGCAAAGGATGGTTCCTGCGGACTTCTTGTGATCCAGGAGACGTCTGGGCTGGAGATGGAGCTCAGTGGTCCAGCATGCGAAGGCCCTGGGTTTAACCTGCTGTTGAAAGTGGCCGCTGTCTGTTTTCCAGCCAACATAGAGGAGACAGTGTAAGGGTAGCTTTTTCCTCCAGCCGGGCACTGAGCGCCAGGGCGTGGTGCAGGCTCTGCACTTGTCTTATCACTGAGCTACATTCCCAGCTCCTCAAACACGTCCTAGGAAGGATGATGCCTTTCTCAGTGCGTGCTTTCAGTGGGGGTTGCTAGAAAGTGACTCTACAACTAATATCCCCAGTACCTAAAAAAACAAAAAAACAGCTGGGCATGATGGCGTATGCCTATAATCCCAGTACTTGGGAGGCTGAGACAGGAATTTGGCCCCTGCAACTCAGTGAGACCCTGTTTCAAAATAAAAACTAAAGGCGGGGTATGGTGCCGCACCCTCGTAATCCCAGCAATCAGGAGGCTGAGACAGGATCATGGTTCATGGACAACCTCAGCTACTACTTAGTGAGGCCCTTTGCAACTCAGGGAGACCCTGTTTCAAAATAAAGAATAAAAGATAGGGATGGGAGCCAGGTGTGGTGGCGCACGCTTGTAATCCCCGCGCTTGGGAGGCGGAGACAGGAGGATCGCGCAGGTTCGAAGCCAGCCGTGCGCGCTGGCTTAGGAGACCCTGTTTCCAAATAAAAATGTAAAAATAGGTCTGGGAGTGTAGCCCGGAGGTAGAAGGGCTTCCAGGAACCCCAGTACCACCAAAAAAAAAAAAAAAATCAAAATAAAGAATAAAAGATAGGGATGGGAGCCAGGTGTGGTGGTGCACGCTTGTAATCCCCGTGCTTGGGAGGCTGAGACGGGAGGATCACACAGGTTCGAAGCCAGCCTCAGCTACTAAGTGAGACCCTGTTTCCAAATAAAATAGAAAATGGGTCTGGGAGTATAGCCCGGACGTAGAAAGCCTCTGGGTTCCACCCCCAGTACCACCAAAAAAAAAAAAAAAAAAAAAAAAAGATAGGGCTGGGGGTGTAGCTCGGAGGTAGAATGCCCTGGGTTCCATCCCCAGTACCGCAAAACAAACAAACAAACAAACAGAAATGAGGAAGCCGGGGGTGGTGGCACATGTTTGTAATTCCAGTACTTGGGAGGCTGAGACAGGAGGGTCACAGGTTTGAAGCCAGCCTCAGCAACTTAGGCCCTCCACAATGTACTGAGTCTCTGTTTCAAAATAATAAAATAGGGCTGGGGGCGTATCTCAGAACGGCCCTCGGTTAGGTCCTCAGTGCCACCAAAAAAAAAAAAAAAAAAAAGAGAAAAAGAGGAAAGTGGGTACCGGTAGCTGCCCGCGTAGCCCTGGCCTCTCTTTCCTCTTTGAATTTGTTAACATTTTCCCCCCTTTGTTTGGTACTGGGATTGAACCCAGGGGTGCTCTGTGAATGAGCTACATCTCCGCCCCCTTTTAAATTTTATTTTGAGACTGGGTCTCAGTAAGTTGCCCAGGCTGGCCTCCATTTTGCAATCCTCCTGCTTCAGCCTCCCAGGTCGACGGGAATATAAGTGTGTGTCACCACACCAGCTATTTTGTTCAAATGAGTCAACCTGCTTACTCTACTACATCTTTGTGAGTTGGCTTATTATTTTTGTTGTTGTTGTTGTTGTTGTTGTTGTTGTTATTATTATTATTATTATTATTATTATTATTATTGGTACTGGGAATGGAGCACAGGGGCATTCTAGCTCCGAGCTACACCCCTGCCCTGTTTTTTATTCTTTATTTGGAAACAGGGTCTCACTGAGTTGCAGAGGGCCTCACCAAGGAGCTAGCCGAGGCTGGCCACTAACCGCGATCCTCCTGCCTCAGCCTCCCAAATGCCGGGATTAATTACAAACATGCGCTACCACGGCTGGCCCTATTTTTTTATTTTTTAAGTAAGCTTGACTCCAACCTCTATGTACACACCTGCCAAACTAATGATTCTGTGGAGAATTTGCTTGGTAATTTTTTTTTTTTTTTTTTTTTTTTTTTTTTTTGCGGTACTGGGGATGGAACCCAGGGGCATTGTACCTCCAAGCTACACCCCCAGCCCTATTTTTTGGTCTTTTTATTTTTGAACAGGTTCTCACTGAGTTGCAGAGGGCCTCACTAAGTAGCTGAGGCTGTCTGAGAACCGTGATCCTCCAGTCTCAGCCTCCCAAATGCCGGACAAGCGTGCGCCACCCCACCTGGCTGTTTTGTGGATATTTGACTGTGTCCTTTCCTAAAACATAGGCAGGAGGAATTCTAACTCAGCACCCCTTGGTCATTTACTGAGCCAAGAGGCAGATAACAGGCCCAGCATATCCAGCCCATAAAGATCTGAGTAAAAGAGCGGTAGGTCTTTCTTGGGTTAGGCGCGGGGTCCTCAGCTCTTGTCTTTTCCTGCTTTTATTTATTTTATTTTTATTATTTATTTTTTTGCAGTACTGGGGATGTAACCCAAGGGCGTTGCACATCGGAGCTACACCTCCAGCCCTATTTTTTAGTCTTCTTAGTTTTGAAACAGGGTCTCCCTGAGTTTCAAAGGGCCCACTAAGTAGCTGAGGCTGTCCGCGAACCATGATCCTCTGGTCTCCGCCTCCTGAATGCTGGGTGTACACTTGTGATCCTGATTTTTTTTTTTTTTTTTTTTGGGTGGTACTGGGAATGGAACCCAGGGGCCTTCTACCTCCGGGCTACACTTCCAGACCTATTTTATTTTTTATTTGGAGACAGGGTCTCTTAAACCAGCTGAGGCTGGCTTTGAACCTGCGCAATCCTCCTGTCTCAGCCTTACAAGAGTGCCCGGCTCAATGATCCTGCTTTTATTCTTAAGCATCTCACAGCGAAGGGCAATAGTGCACACTCGCTCGTAATCCCTGTATTTGGGAGGCTGGGACAGAAGGATGGCAGGTTGGAGGCCGGACTCAGCAATGCCCTGACCGCTTAGCAACCTAGTGAGATCCTATTTCAAAACAAAAAATGGGGGTGGAGGTTGGAGGTTGAATCCCTCTGGGTTTAATCTCCAGTAACAGAAACACACACACACACATCCCATAAATAAAACCATCTTACCACCTCTGAATATTGAAATTTTTATCATTTCTGCCACAAGCCTTACTCCCCATTTTCCTGATAAGAACCTTGAGTTCTGCCGGGCGTGGTGGCGCACACTTGTAATCCCAGCGTTTGGGAGGCTGAGACCAGAGGATCTGCGGTTCACAGCCAGCCTCCGTACTTAGTGAGGACCTTTGCAACTCAGTGAGACCCTGTTTCAAAATAAAGAATAAAAAATAGGGCTGAGCCAGGCGTGGTGGCGCACGCTTGTCATCCCAGCATTCGGGAGGCTGAGGCCAGAGGATCGCGGTTCGCGGACAGCCTCAGCTACTTAGTGAGGCCCTCTGCAACTCAGTGAGACCCGGTTTCCAAATAAAGAATAAAAAATAGGGCAGGGGGTGTAGCTCAGAGGTCAAATGCCCCTGGGTTCCATCCCCAGACCCTCCCCCCCAAAAAAAAGGCTGGGCTTGTAGCTCAGAGTTAGAATGCCCCTGGGTTCCATTCCCAGTACCACAAAACAAAAACAAAACAAACAAAAAACTTGAGTTCAGAGAGGTTACTTAACTTTTGTGTATGTGGTTCTAGGGATTGAACTGAAGGGTGCTGCAGCATTGAACTTCATCCCGTCTCTGTTTTATTATTTTTATTTTGAGATGGGTCTCAGAGTTGCCCAGGCTGGCCTCCCACCTTACTTTTTTGAGTTTTGTTCAGATTACAGGCATATGCCCCTGAGCCCAGCCAAACTTTTCAAATTCAGGATTTTTTTTTTTTTTTTTTTGGTGTGTGTGTGTATAAAACAAGGGATTGCATCTAGGGGTATTCTACCTACCTCCAAGTTACACCCCCACCCCAGCCTTTTGTGTGTGTGTGTGTGTGGTGTGTGTGTGTGTGTGTGTGTGTGTGGTACTGGGGATGGAGCCCAGGGGCATTCTACCTCTAAGTTACATCCCCAGCCCTATTTTTTATTCTTTCTTTCTTTCTTTTTGTGGTACTGGGGGTAGAATCCAGGGGCTTTTCTACCTCTGGGCTATACTCCCAGACCTATCTTATTTTTTATTTTTTGTGGTACTAAGGGTGAAACCCAGGGGCCTTCTACCTCCGGGCTTCACTCCCAGACCAATTTTATATTTTATTTGGAAACAGGGTCTAAGTTGTTGAAAGCCTCACTAAGTAGTTGAGGCTGGCTTTGAACCTGTGCAATCCTCCTGTCTTAGCCTCCCAAGTGCAGGGATTACAAGTATGCACCACCATGTCTGGCTTCTATTTTTAAATTTTTTTTTTTTTTTTTTTTTTTTTGGTGGTACTGGGGGGTAGAACCCAGGTGTGTTTTCTATATCCGGGCTATACTCCCAGACCTATTTTTTTTTATACTTTATTTGGAAACAGGGTCTCACTAAGTTACTGAGAGCCTCACTAAGTAGCTGAGGCTGGCTTTGAACCTGTGCAGTCCTCCTGTCTCAGCCTCCCAAGCGCGGGGATTAAAGCGTGCCCGGCTTTATTCTTTATTTTGAAAAGGGTCTCACTGAGTTGCAAAGGACCTAAGTAGCCGAGGCTGTCTGCGAATCTGGATCCTCCTGTCTGAGCTTCCAGAATGCTGGGCCCAGGCTATTTTTTATTCTTAATTTGAAAGAAGGTCTCACAAAGTTGGGCAGGGCCTCACTTAGTAGCTGAGGCTGGCTGCAAACCTGGGATCCTCCTGTCTCAGCCTCCCAAGCACTGGAATTACAAGCGTGCGCCGCCACACCTGCATTTAAAGTCAGGATTTTAGAGAAGCCTGGATAAGATCCAGGTCAGGTAACTCAGACTCTTCAAGCCCCTCACTCTGGCCTGGCCTTAGTTGCAAAACCTTGGGTGAGACCCATCTCTCAATCTGAACCCAAATCCCCATTGCTAAACGTGTGGTGTGTGTGATTTGGTCATCTTTGTGTGTGTGTGGCATTAGGGAATGAATCCAGGGTCATTCTACCTCTGAGCTATACCTCTATTTCTATGTTTTTTTTTTAAATTTATTTTCAAACAGGGTCTCACTAGGCTAATGAGATTCTCACTCTGCTGAGACTGTCCTTGAACCTACAATTCTCCTGTCTCAGCTTCCCAAGTACTGGGATTACAAGTGTGCACCACCACGCCTGGCTGGGATTTGGCCATCTTTCTAAGGCACAGATTATTTAAGCCCTTGGTATTTCTTGGAGGACAGTGTAAAGACCTGTTAATCCATTTTTCCTCTGACACTCCTATGATTTCAGACCCCGACCAACATAGTCTCTTAGGTAGATAAATATTTTGGTTTTTCAAGAACAAAACTGAACCAACTGTTTATGCCAAGTCATGGGCCGGCCCCGGGAGCAGCAAAATATGTTTTGCTCACCCAGTAATGATAGGGTGGCCCCTCCCCGCACTTTACTGGTTCTACCTAATGACAGGTCAGCTTCTGGGGTGGTTCCTGTCTCCCCGGTTTTCCATCTCTTCCTTAGGTTTCTTTCTTCTTCATTTTTTTTTTTTTTTTGAGTCTAGAGATGGAACTCAGGGGCATTTGACCTCCAAGCTACACCCCTGCCCTATTTTTATTTTTTCACCCTAGTTTTTATTCTTTATTTTGAAACAGTCTCACTGAGTTGTGGAGGGCCTCACTAAGTAGCTGAGGCTGGCAGAAAGAGAACCATGATCCTTAGGTCTCCACCTCCTGAATGCTGGGATTACAAGCATGCCACCACGCCCAGGCTCTTCCTTAGATTTCTGAATCAGAGTGGACGTTACGATTTTTTTTTTAAATAGCAGCCATCAAGAATGGTGCCCTTAGTCCTCCACCCTTTGGGGCTCTCCAAGCCCTTTGGAGGGAGGCTTGTTGGCAGGAAGCAGGCATTATTCAGTGGATTCCCCTCTGCAGCTTTTCAACACACCCATTCTACCTCAGAGCTACAGGGTCTCACTAGTAGATTGCTGAGGCTGTCCTTGAACCTGTGATCCTCCCATCAAAGCCTCACAAGTACTAGGATTACAGATGTGTGCCACCACTCCTGGTGTATTTATTTATTTATTTATTTGCGTACTGGGGATGGAACCCAGGGACATTCTAGCTCTGAGCTACGCCCCCAGCCCTATTTTTTATTCTTTATTTGGAAATAGGGTCTCACTAAGTTGCAGAGGGCCTAAGTAGCTGAAACTGGTGAACCGCGATCCTCCTGTCTCAGCCTCCTGAATGCTGGGATCACAAACTTGCTCCACCACACCCGGCTTATTTATTTTTAAGACAGCGTCTCCCTAAGTTCCTGAGGGTCTTGAACCTAAGATCCTACTCTCCCCAGCCTCCCAAAGCACTGGAATTACAGACGTGCGCCCCCTTGCCAGATTGAAAGCGTCCTTTTAAATCTTGAACTCAGCAAATGATGAGGCTGGCGTGTGAACCGATAAGCCTATCACGTTCTCCCCAACTTTTCCTCTGCCAGAACTGGCCTTCCTTCCGCAAAGCCCGGGAGCACCTTCGCCCAGAGCTCTTTTGCACGGGGAACTGTTCATTAGCATTTGTGTGAAAAACAAGTTTTCCGAGCTCCGGAGGAGGGGGGGAATCACCTATCAGCCGCATTCTGCCCCCCTGGCCCGGCAGGAAGTTCACTGGGGGGGAACCTTCGAGTGTCTGAGCTGCCTGGGGCGCGGTGGAACCCCACCTCCATCCAGCCCGCCCTCAGTAGGAATCCCACCCCCGGGAGCCCGCGCGTCCCGAGCTGCGGGCTCACTTCTGTGAACCCAGTGTTCTTTGGGGGGTGAGCAGATGTACTGTGCAGGAGCCGCAAAGAAACGCGGCGAGAGGGGGTAGGGAGGTGGCGTGCGGGACAGGAACCCCCCTCCTGGCCTTTCTAGGCCAAAATTACATCCCCCCGGAGACGGGGGCGGTAGAGACGCCCCCGACCCTCTTCCTCCTCCTTCGCCTGGTCCACACAGCCCCGGTTACCATGGAAAAGCGGGGACCCTCGGCATCAACGGGCCTGGGCCGGGCCACAGACAGGGGATGGGGGGCGCGCCCCGGGGCTTCTGAGCGCGGAGCGGGCCGGGCCGGGGCGCACACTCTCGCCCGGGCCGGCGGGGAGGGGGGCGCGCGCGGCCGCCCGAGCCTTGGGGGTGGGCGCCGGGGGCTGAGCGCGGTCTCCCGGGCCAGGGGGGTGGGCGCCGGGGGCTGAGCGCGGTCTCCCGGGCCAGGGGGGTGGGCGCCGGGGGCTGAGCGCGGTCTCCCGGGCCAGGGGGGTGGGCGCCGGGGGCTGAGCGCGGTCTCCCGGGTCAGGGGGTGGGCGCCGGGGGCTGAGCGCGGTCTCCCGGGTCAGGGGGGTGGGCGCCGGGGGCTCAGCGCGGCCGCCCGAGCCTTGGGGGCGGCGCCGGGGTCTGAGCGCGGTCTCCCGAGCCTGAGGGGGGGGGCGCCGGGGTCTGAGCGCGGTCTCCCGAGCCAGGGGGGTGGGCGCCGGGGGCTGAGCGCTGTCTCCCGAGCCTGGGGGGGGCGCCGGGGGCTGAGCGCGGTCTCTCGAGCTTTGGGGGGGGGCGCCGGGGGCTGAGCGCGGTCTCCCGGGTCAGGGGGGGGGCGCTGGGGGCTGAGCGCGGCCGCCGAGGCCCCGCTCCCCGCCCCGCCCGGCCACGGGCAGCAGTTGGGGCCGCGCCCCCGCCGGGGCGGCGCCCGCGCCCCGCCCGGCCCCCGCGGCGCGGCCCCCCCGCAGGCCGGGCCGGGCCGGGGGCGGGCCCCTGCGGGCCGCGGCCCCGCCCCCCGCGCCGCCCCCCGCGCCGCCCCGCCCTCCGGCTCCCGCCCGCGGCCGGCGCTCGGCTCGCTCTCGCCCCCCATGCGGATGTGACATTTCACGCCGCCGCCATTTTGAGAGCCCGCGGAGCCGAGCGCCGGGCCGCGTCCTCCGCCGGAGCCCCGCCGCCGCCGCCGCCGCCCGCGCCGCCGCCCCGCCCGCCGCCCGCCGCCGCCGCCGCCCGCCGGCCCCCGGGCCCGCTCGCCCGCCCGCCGCCCCCGGCGCCCGGCCCGCGGCGGGGCTGCGCCCGCCCGGCCGCCCTCCGCCCGGCCCGCCGCCCGGCGCGCCGCGGCCCCGCAGCCCCGGCCCCGGCCCCGGCCCCGGCGGCGGCGGCGGCAGGCGGGCCCCGCGCGGGCGGCGGCGGCGGCGCTGCGGGAGGCCCGGCCCGGCCCGCCGCGGCGCCGCGATTGGGCGCATCGCGAGCAAGTACGTGCGCGTCTCCCTGCCGCCGCCGCCGCCGCCGCCCGCCGCCCGCCGCCCCGGGGCCGCCGCCGCCGAGGACGCGCGGGAGCAGGAGGAGGAGGAGGCCGCCCCGCCGCCGCCGCCGCCGCCGCCGCCGCCGCCCGGCCCGCCGCCCGCGCGCCCGGCCCGCCGCAGGCCGCGGCCGCCATGAACCACCAGCAGCAGCAGCAGCAGCAGCAGCAGCAGAAGGCGGGCGAGCAGCAGCTGAGCGAGCCCGAGGACATGGAGATGGAAGGTGAGGCCGCCGCCGCGGCCGGGCGCCCATTGTGGCCGGCGGCTCGCCATCTTTACGCAGGCCCGGGCCCGGCCGGCCGCGGTGCACCGTCATGGGCCCCGCCGCGCATTGTGCGGCGCCCGGCCCGGGCACAAAGCGCGGGCGGAGCGGGGCCGCCGCACCTGCGCCCGCGCGGCCGGACACCTGCGAGGCCGAGGCCGAGGCTCGCGGCCCCGGGCCGGACCTCGGCGGCGCGCGCTGGCCGGGGCCCGGCTGCCCCCTCGGCGGCGTGATGGAGGCGGGGGCTCGGGCCGCGGGGCGTCGGAGGGCACCCCGCGTGGCTCGTGATCCGCGGCGGGGAGGGGGTGGCTGGCCTCCGCGCCCGCGGGGGGCCCGGGCTGCGGCGCCCCGGGTCTGCTCCCCGCGGGAGGGCTCGGGTGTGGGAATGAATGGAGGCCCTCGGAAGTGGCGGTGGAGCGCTGTGTCCCGCGGCCAGCGCTGGGCGGCCGGGTGGGAGCCGTGGTGGTTCCGGGGTGACTTACTGCTGGCAGTCGGCTGGCCACGGAAGGACCGGCCGTGGTGCGGAGGACAGGGCGGCTGGGGCGCTCGCCAGTGGTAACTTACCGGGGCAGGCCTGGGGGCAGGAGCGCGGAGTCCACGCCAGGGACCAGGCCAGCTGCTTCCCTGGGCCCCGGCAGGCCGGCCACTAAGCAGAGCGGCCGGCAGGTCCGATTAAGCAGAGGTCTGAAGGAATCCGTCGCCCAGAGAAGTTTGTGTCTCCCTGTTACACTCGGACTCTTTTGCAGCATGTCTAAAACCAAACCGGAAGGATTGCTCTTCAGCTTCCTTTTCCAGTAGTATCTGACCAAAATAAGATCCGGAGCACGTCAGTTTGCCAGGCACACGCTCTTACCTACTTTTCAAGTGTCTTAAGCACTAGTGAGAGCGGGAAAACCCGGCCATCGCCGGGCAGTTTGCTCGGCCCCCCCGGGGTCCGGGTTGGCGTCAGTGACCACAGGTTTCAGGGCTTGGCTCAAGGCTAGAGTGTCGAGCCCAGGAAGAGTTTTCCTTGGAGGTGGCGTGTGCTTTCAGGGTGGCTTGTATTTGCACGTCAGAGCAGTGTGTGCTTTGGAGAGGTAACCCCTGAGATCCCCTGATCTGCAGGATCCCGCAGTGGGTGACAGAGGGCTGTTGTTAGTGGCTGCCGCGGCCGCCAACTGTTCCGGCTGAGCCTGGGTCCAGGTTTCCTTATGCAGGAGGCCCCCGTCCCCAGGGCCGTGGTCCTTGAGGAGTCCCAGTGAGCGTCCACAGGTGTGCGGTCGGCTCAGCCTCCCCTCCTCACGTGGGGGCTGCTCTGTAACTTTGGGTGGGGGAGAGTAAAAAGCCAGAAGGGTGGGATGGGGAATGCGGCCTAGGCGGGCTTCCTTAGCCCGGCGTGTGAGTGGGATCCCCATCAGGCGAGCCAGCAGCTTACACCTGTTGGGAGCCTTTGCCTGGCTTCCTCAGAGCCAGCAGCTGGAAGCTGTCAGGGTCCTGGCCAGCTCGAGGCTCGGTGATGAGCAGCCGCCTGCCCCTCTAGGGTGGGTGGTTTCGAGGAGCCGGGGAGACTGGTTGGGTTGGTTGGCGCTCAGCCCCTGCCCATAGGTCAGGGTTAGTTCGCTCCCCTCCCGCCCCACTTAATGGGGGTGCGCCTGCGTCCGACTGAACTCAGTCTTGGCTCAGGATTGGGTTTTAATTATGAGCAGGTAGGGGGTGGGAGGCGGAGATGAGGCCGCGTTTGGGAGCGCAGCACGGAGGCGGAAGCGGCCGTCGCACCGTGTGGGGAGGCCTGTGGGGCGGTGGAGGAGGTGGTGGTCTTAGGACTGGCCGGGATTGGATTTGCCTGGTGGTTTTGTTTGCCGTCTACCTTTGGTGGCCCGGAAGGCGTGTCTGGCTCGGGGCTGCTTCTCAAGGCCTTGGAGAGATGGTGGTCTGGTCTGTACCCTGTTGAGTCCACAAGAAGTTTCCCCAGAGCTTTCCTCCTGCACAGACGGTCCACAAAGACATAAACGGTCTGTTCCTTGCGGTCGGTTCCTGGGCCCAGGTGAGCGGGAGCTCCAAGGTGGACGGTAGTCAGTTCCTGTCTCTGTACACCTCTGCCTGCAGGAGCAAATCCTGTGTTGCCCACAGCTCCTGAAGAGGTCGTTGCTGAATTTGGGGCTCCACACCTGTGTGGGGAGATGGGGTTTCAACCTATTTTCCTGCTGAGGAATGCTTAGAAGCAGAAAGTGAGTTCTTGCGTACACACACCGACCCAGATAAGCGTCCACTTGTGCTTTCATATCTAAAGTACAGGCTCTTTCAAGTAGCCGTGTGATAGTACTGAGAGGCTGGAGGCCTTCCTCGGGGTGCTTCGGTGGCCGGAGCTCCCTTGGAGTTAGGAAGTGAGCATGGGCACGGAGAAGCTGGCACAGACTGGGCAGCCCCGGAGCGACGGAGGCGACGGCGCCCAGCGCCTGCATGCCGGCCCTGGAGCTCCACTCTTCCAGGCTGTTGATTGTTCCATTATTATCTTCTGGGATCAAATGATCCATACTGGCAAACCTGGGAAGAAAGTGTATAGTTTGTCCTGTTTTCTTCTGAATTACTTTTTTTTTGCGGGGGGGGGGCGTTAAGTTCATAGTAGGGCAGGATGATGGCTGAAAAGAATGTGGACGCCGGGCGTGGTGGCCACGCTTGTAATCCCAGCATTCTGGAGGCTGAGACTGGAGGATCGCAGTTCGCGGACAGCCTCAGCTACTTAGGCCCTCTGTAACTTAGTGAGACCCTGTTTCAAAATAAAGAATAAAAAACAGGGCAGGGGGTGTAGCTCGGAGGTCGAATGTCCCTGGGTTTCATCCCCAGACTTGCAAAAAAATCAAAGAACCTGGACTTGAGTTGGGCCTCATTTCCGTTTGCTTTTGGTGCTGGGGCAGACTTGGCTAGGCAAGTGCTCTGCCCCGGGCCGCACCCCCAGGCCTGGGTTTGAGCCTGGGTTTGCTGTGCGTTGCTGTGTGATCTCATGCAGGCTGCTTGAGCTCTCGGGTTTCTGCATTCTTGGAAAGGAGGTCATTCATACCTGCCCAGGTTGTGGTGAGACCAAACTTGGCGAGCGCGTGCAATGTGGGAGCAGCCTGTGGAGCGCAGGTGTCCACTGAGGGCGCTGCTGTCATGGTCAGACCTTCGCAGCTGAGGAGGGGTCTGCTCAGGGCACGAACCAGGGGAAACAGGCCGCAGGTGGGCCATTGACTGTTGGTGGTATGCAGATGTCCTGCCGGAATGGCTCCCTGGTGTGGAATTGCAGGAAAACCGGAGCAACCTGAGTCAAAGCAAGTGATGTCCGTGCATGCCTGGGTTTGATGTGCCTGCAGCGGAGTTTTAAAGTTGAGGCAGAATGTTTTGAGGAAAGTCGACTGGGTAATAGGAGTTGGATGTGTTGCATCGGGTATCGTGTGACTGCTGCCAGCCGGTCAGCTTGGTGGCTTCCGACTTACTGCGATGGTGTGGGAGCGCCTGGCGACGACTTGGAGAACCAGGTGGAGGCCGGCAAGCCAGCTCGCCCAGCGTCCTGTGTCGGAGTTGGCCTGAAGTTCTTCTGGGGCCCCGCATCCTCATCAGGCCTGTCGGTGTCTCTTGTCAGCCTCCTAACTGAGGCTCTGGTTGGGGCTTGTGCTGTCCCTTCTTACGGGTTCAGTCCTGAACCCCTCATAGCCAGACACTGCAGGCTGCCTGAGGCACCGCGTCGCCTGTGTTGCCCAGTGAGCCTGCACCCCAGGGTGCGGCCGTAGGTGTCTCAGTGGGGCTCGACTCCAGCGCCCTTCCCCAGGAGAGGCCGCAGTCGGGGTCCTGCATCCTTTTGGAGCAGACAGACACCTCGGGAAAGTGCTCACACCCTGCTGAGGTGTGGCCTTTCTCCTAAGCCCTTCTTTCTAGCTGGCATTTCAGCCACACTCCGAGCCAAGGGTCCCCCTGGGGGACCTGCCTCTCTCACCGTGGGATCATCAGTTTAGATGACTGAGCCTGACGCGGTGGTGCACACGTGTAATCCCAGCTTTTGGGAGGCTGGGACCAGAGGACCGCAGTTCTCAGTCAGCCCCAGCTACTTAGCGAGGCCCTCTGCAACTCAGACCCTGTTTCAAAATAAAGAATAAAAAATAGGGCTGGGAGGTGGAGCTCAGAGGTAGAATGCCCCTGGGTTCCATCCCCAGTACCACCAAAAAAAAAAAAAAAAAAAAGAAAAGAAAAAAAAGAAGGCCTTGTGCTGTTCTGCCATGTGTTTATGGAGGCACTCATTCAGGAAACAGGGCTTCCATGAAGTCTGAGGCTCAGCAGTAGTGCAGGGGCTGGCCGGCTGGCAAGGTGGCCTTTGAAAGGACGCTGAAGCCATAAACCAGTATCACTTTGATAGCTGCTAATTCACTTTTATTGCTTTCAACGTAAGTTGCTTTAAGTAACATAATGGCATTTTTTTTTATCCTGTTAGAAGAAAAAGCTTTTTTCCCCCAGAGGAGCATTTTCATAGACCTTCATAAATTACCAAAAGTTTCTTTTGAGTATTTCAAAGAATTTTTGATACTGTTTCCAGTTTTTGAATGAGTAATAAGTAGCCTGGATATTCCTGCTTGATTGCTAAGGCAGAGAACCACCCTGGAGAACAGGGTTGTAACAAGGTATTTCTTGACATTTCCCCGGGCAGAGTCAGAAGTTAAATGCCACCTGCTTCATAGACTACTTGTTCTGAACCTATCTGGACTGTTGAGAGTTGGAGCAGCGGGCTTTCCGGTGGCCAGAAAGCAGGTTGTGCCATTCCCTAGCACGCCAGCCCGTGCCTTGGCTACTGTGAGGTCGACTGTGGAAACGCTTGAGGAGAAGCAGACCCGCTTCCTGGGAATCGGAGCTTTTATTTGGAAATTGGAAACAGTTTTTAGAAAGCTTCTCAGGCAGGGACAGAAAGGCCTGGGCAAGACCGGGGGTTTGCAGAACTCAGCGGGGCACCCGTGAGTGGGCCTAGCACTGCCTGGAGAAGGCTGTGGCCTTGTTCGCCCGCAGCCCTTGGTGGTCAGATGCGCAGGTGCCCTCGGGCGCCCGCGGAGTCCACCTTGGGTCCCTGGGAACTGGACGCTGCCGAGGAGGAGGCTCCCGTGTGGAAGCAGGACAGTGTTGTGTGACTTCCTGCCTGCCGCAGGACGTCCAGGCCCAGGCCCTGGGTTCTCATTCCAGGCCAGTGACTGAGGTTTCCTGACATCCTGCTGCCGGGAGGGCAAGGTCCTGCGTTGCGGATCAGCCCGGGAACCTTGCGCAGTGCTGGCCTGCCCTGCAGTAATGGTGCCCTGGTATCTGGTGTGGAGCGAGTCGTGTGAGTTTGGTTGGGCAGCCTGTGTTGCCCAGTGAGCCCACACCCAGGGTGCGGCCGCAGGTGTCTCAGTGGTAATCAGAATTCTCTCCGCTGTCCCTCCTGCCACCCCTTTGGTGGTACTTTCAGACAGTGAAGGGCGCCTTCCCGAGGAAGCCACGTGGTGCTGCTCTGTGTAGGCCGAGCCGTGGGCCGGCAACTTAGAGTTGCAAGAGCGTTTCATCAATATGACTTTGGGGAGTGAATTATATGTCAGGGCTCATAACTGACCCTATGCGATTATTCTTTTAAAACAATTACATGTAATGCTCCTTAAAATGTGCAAATGGCTACACAGGCCAGTAGTAGCATAAACCTCTTCTCTTCCTTTCCTCTTTTTTTTTTTTTTTTTTTGGTGGTGCTGGGGATGGAACCCAGGGGCCTTCTACCTTTTATTTACACCCCCAGCCCTATTTTTTTTTTTTTTTTTTTTTTTGGTAGTACCAGGGATGAAACCCAGGGGCATCCTACCTCCAACTACGCTCCCAGTCCTATTTATTTATTTATTTTATTCTTTATTTTGAAACAGGGTCTCACCAAGTTGCAGAGGGCCTCACTAAGTAGCTGAAGCTGGCTGCGAACCGTGATCCTCTGGTCTCAGCCTCCCAAGTACTGGGATTACAAGCACCTCTTTTTAAGTAGCGTAGGATATTGGTAATATTATAAGTTCTTCTATTCTTCTATTTAATATCTGCTCGCAGGAGAAACTCACAGCTGGCAAACTGAAGTAGTTAAAACACTCAAATACTAACGTGCTTTACAACTGTCCTGGATACTTGGAACTCTCCCCATATGATTCTGGGCCTTCCTGTCTCAGAGCTAGAGCTTGTAAGGACTGAGGTGGGCAGAGGGGAGTGGAGATCTAACCTTGAGCACCCTGGGAGGAGCTAGCTGCTGAGTGGGGACAGGGTCTGCCTGGAGCCACAGCCTCCCAGCTGCCTCTCACTCTCGGTAGCAGGGATGATCAGGGCTGCTTCTCCTGGTGCTGTGTCTTCTTTGCCCTGGCCAGGATCCCGTGTTTCCCTGAAGCATCCCAGGGCTCTTAAGAATCTAACCCCAGCCAGGCGTGGTGGCGCAAGCTTGTAATCCCAGCATTCAGGCTGAGACTGGAGGATCTGGGTTCGTGGACAGCCTCAGTTACTTAGTGAGGCCCTTCGCAACCCTGTGTAGATCCTGTTTCGAAATAAAGAATAAAAAGCTGGGCGTGGTGGCGCAAGCTTGTTATCCCAGCATTCGTGAGGCTGGGACTGGAGGATTGCGGTTTTCGGACAGCCTAAGCTACTACTTACTGAGGCCCTCTGCAACTTAGTGAGACCCTGTTTCAAATTAAAGAATAAAAAATAGGGCAGGGGTATAGCTCGAAGGTCGAATGCCCCTGGGTTCCATCTCCAGACCCCCCCCCCAAAAAAAAAAGAATCTAACCCCACACCATGCAATTACTGTAGCCACCAGCCAGGGGCCAACTTAAGTTTGGAATCAATTCTTCCTTTGACTACCGGTGTTTGAAGTCTTCAGGGGTCAGCGTGCCGCCGCCCCCCCCTTCCAGTACAGATAGAGGACCCTGCATCTCCACTTGGAGCGTAAGCGCTGTGCCGCCCTAATGGATGTGGTTGGAGTCTTGCCTAGGTGTCCTGAGGACCTCATCACATGACTGTTGGAAAGATGCATTGTGTCCTGCAGGAGCAAAATGAGTAAGAAGCATATTGGAAGGGCTTCTCAAATTACTTGGGAAGAACCAGGGTTTTTTTTTTTTAAATTTCTAGTCCATGGATAATACTACTTGTTAGAACTGTAATACAAACAAATTAAGTGGAGCGGAAAGGACCTAGGAGCCGGGTGTGGTGCCCCATGCTTGTTACCTTGCAACTCAGTGAGACCCCGTTTTAAAATAATGAATTAAAACGAAGCCAGGCATGGTGCATGCTTGTAATCCCAGCATTTGGGAGGCTGAGACGGGAGCATTGCGGTTCACGGCCAGCCTCAGCTACTTAGTGAGGCCTTTGCAGCTCAGTGAGACCCTGTTTCAAAAAAGAAGGAAAAGTGGATCTGAGGCTGTAGCTCAGAGGCAGAATGCTTCTGGGTTCTATCCCTGGCACTACAAAATAAATAAATAAATAAATAAATAAATAAATAAATAAATAAATAAATATAAAGAATAGGGCTGGGGGTGTAGCTCAGAGATAGAATGCCTCACCCTCGCCGGGCGTGGTGGCGCACGCTTGTAATCCCCGCGCTTGGGAGGCGGAGACAGGAGGATCGCGCAGGTTCGAAGCCAGCCGCACGCTGGCTTAGGAGACCCTGTTTCCAAAATGAAAATGTAAAAATAGGTCTGGGAGTGTAGCCCCGAGGTAGAAGGGCTTCCAGGAACCCCAGTACCACCAAAAAAAAAAAAAAATGCCTCACCCTCCTTCCGCAAAACAAAACAGGAAAAGCTTCAGTTTAGTCGGGCTTGGTGGCGCACGCTTGTAATCCCCGCGCTTGGGAGGCTGAGACAGGAGGATCCCACAGGTTCGAAGCCAGCCTCAGCTACTCAGTGAGGCTCTCAGCAACTTAGTGAGACCCTGTTTCCAAATAAAATATAAAATAGGTTTTGGAGAGTATAGCCTGGAGATAGAAAGCCTCTGGGTTCCACTGCCAGTACCACCGGAAAAAAAAAAAAGCTTCAGTTTGTTAATAAATTCAACAAACATGAATTGCTGAATTAGATTTCAGCAGTTTGAAACAGACACTTGGTACATGCCAGTAGTCTCAGTACTGCGGAGACTGAGACAGGAAGACCTCAATTTCAGGCTCAGCCTAGCAACCAAGGAAAACCCTGTTTCAAAATAAGATAGCCCAGGCATGGTGCACATACCTGTAATTTCAATAGGTGGAAGGCTGAGATAGGATTGCAGGTTTGCAGCCAAATTCAGCAACTTAGACCCTGTTTCTAATTAAAGAATAAATTCGGGCTGGGGGTGTAACTCAGAGGCAGATTGCCCCTGGGAGAACCCTGATACCATAAAATGAATGAAAGGGCTAGGTGTAGCTCAGACTCCTTGGGTTCAATTCCCAATGATCCCTCCTCCCTCAAACAACAACAACAAAACAGTACAGGCACAATTTGGAGGAAAAAAAAAAGCATTGCAGAAATTGCATGTTTGAAGCCGGGCGTGGTGGTGCACACTTGTAATCCCCACGCTTGGGAGGCTGAGACAGGAGGGTCGCGCGGGTTCGAAGCCAGCCTCAGCTACTTAGTGAGGCTCTCAGCAACTTAGTGAGACCCTGTTTCCAAATAAAATATTCAAAAAGGTCTGGGAGTATAGCCCGGAGGTAGAAAGCCTCTGGGTTCCACCCCCAGTACCACCAAAAAAAAAAGAAAAAGAAAGAAATTGCATGTTTGTAGAAGGCACCAATAGATGATCTGTTTGTCCCCTTGTACCAGATGTGGAACAACTGTGAAAACCTAAAACCTGACCAAGAAACAGGCCACCTGGGGTAACTTTGAAATACTCATGTAGCAGAATCGAAGGCCCGGGGCGTATGTGCTTTTTCATTCCAGTGGTTACTGGGCAGAACCTTGCATGGAATAGCAGTTGCTTGTGTCAACGCCAAGTGCACACCCCAGGCAAAGGCCACAGCGCGCCTGCACACGCAGCTCTGAGTTATTTTGTGGCACTGGGGATTGAACCCAGGGGTATTCTACCTTGGAGCTGTATTCCCAGCCCTATTTCATATTTATTTTGAAATAGGGTCTTGCTAGGTTGATGAGAGTCTCACTACTTGCTGAGGCTGTCCGTCCAACCTGTGATCCTGTCTCAGCCTCCCAGGTACTGGGATCGCAGGCATGTGGCACTGTACCCGGCTCGCAGCATTTCATTAGACGGCTTTGATGTATCCTGAAAATTATAACTTATCTCCCACTGGAAGAGAGTGATCGGGGCTTCATTTATCTTTGGGTTATAGTTCCACTAGTCCTAAGATCTCCCGGGCTATGCCATGGTCCTACGTGTGTAGGCTGCCTGCAGCTGTCCGATGTGCGTGGCCGCACCAGCTTGGCAGTGCCCAGCCCACCCCTTGTTAGAGATGAGCCCCTGGGTACAGGTTGGATGTGGCAACAGATCTAAAGTTCACTCCTTGCTAGGGTACCGGCTGTAGCCCCCCACCCCATACACACACACCTGCCTGCCTGCCTTTGTCCTTTCAGGGACAGAGGGCTGGCCTACTTGCAAGGGGTGGGTTGGGGAGGACTTCCAGAGGAGGTGACATGGTGGACTGGTATCCTGAGAAATGCGGGGGAGTGGGGCTTGAATCTGCTGGCCCTGACTAGAGGTTTTGGGTCTGTGGTAGCAGAAGGACCCCCTCGCCCCCTGTGACATCTGTGCCCTGATCCCTGGCACCTGGGACGCACTCGGTCACACAGCAGAGTCCTCCTGCGGATCCCTGGTGAGGCCGTCCTTCGTGGTTCAGATGGACCTGTGTGGTCACAGGGTCCTGGGAAGGAGTCGGGTCCTGTGGCAAGAGTGGCATGGCCAGCCCCTCCTGGCCTGGAGGCACAGGGGCAACAGGGGAAGAAGTCCATGAGCCCTCAGAAGGAGCAGCCCTGCCGACACTGTGATTTTGGCCAGTGAGAGCCATTTCAGACTTGGGACCTCCAGGTTTTCAGTGATGGGTTACAGCAGTTCAAGGAAGCTGGTATGCAAGGGGCGGGTCAGGAGGTGCGCAGGTGCATGCTGAGGGCCGTTAGTGGTGTGGGCTCCAGGTGCCCCCCCCCCCCCCGAAGGGGTGCACCGAGCGAGTTGGAGAGTGGAGCCCGCTCACCCAGGGCAAGTGCAGGCCAGGGTTGGAGCCAGGGTGCCTCTGGCAGTGGAACAGCGGCGTGGCTGTGTTCATTGAGCAGCCTGGCTACCTTGTCTCCTACCTCGCCCCAGAGCGGCCAGCTGCAGACGGGCAGCCTCGTCTGAGTGTTTCTGTGTGGTTCACCACATGCTGTAAGTAGAGAAAGTCTCCTGCCACCGAAATGTGCTGGGGCCCACACAGCGCAGCATCCGGAACTTGGTGCTATAGAAAGATACCACGCGCCTCGCTACACATTGCCGGTGGCCTCCTCTGCCAGTCGGGTTCTGTGGCGCGTTTTGATAAGGTCCTGGGCTGGCGTGATGTATTCCTGAAGCGAGCCCTTTTGTGCCGTGTGGCTGAATGCGTGCGTGCGTCGGGATTCAGGCGGGCCCAGACTCAAGGGGCCTGGAGTGCTTGGCTCTCCAGATGGTGGGCTCGGTGGCGAGGTGTTTGGAACAGAGTGGACCCGTCAGCGTGGTGCCGCCCGCCCACCCACGGGCCTCTCCCCGGAGCAGCCGGCTCTGAGCGCCCAGGCGCCCACTTGGAGCCTGCAGGTCACACTCGTGGGCTGGTGAGGCTCGGCTCCAGGCCCAGGGCCCATCCGAGGCCCTGGCTGCCTGTGTGGGTGTCCTGTCACCTGACCTCCTCCTTTCTCCAAGCCTGCAGATTGTGCAGGTGGGAAGGAATCCGGGTGGAGGCCCTGGCGCCTCAGGATTCCTTAGCTGGGCAGAGGTTGAAAGCAGTGAGATGACTTGGGAGGTGGTCGCCGTGAGCTCCCAGCCAGCCCTGTGCGGCCAGGGCTTTGGCTTCTAATCAGTCTCCTCACCTGACTGTGTGTGTCGCTTTGATTGAAACTGGGGCATGGGTTCTACCACTAGTCCATACCCCAACCCTTCCCCCATCTTGTGGTACTAGGGCTAGAACTCAGGGCATTCTACCACTGAGCTATACCCCAGCCCTATCTTATTTTGAAAGTCTCACTGAATTTCTACACACTGGCCTCAAACCTGTGATCCTCCTTTCTCAGTCTCTTATACTAGGATTACAGGCTTGTGCCATATGGCCAGGCCCCTGATAGTGAAAAAAATTATTTGTGGTACTGGAGGTGGCATCCAGGGGCTTTCTACCTCCAGGCTACACCCCCAGCCCTGTTTTATAACTTATGTGGAAACAGGGTCTCACTAAGTAGCTGAGGCTGGCTTTGAACCTGTGTGATCCTCCTGTCTCAGCCTCCCAAGCGCAGGGATTACAAGCGTGCGCCACCACGCCCGGCTTCTGACAGTGAATTTTAAGGATGGGATAGGTATGTGTGGTGGCACACACCTGTAATCCTAGTACTTGGGAGGCTGAGATGGAGGATCACAGGTTCACGGCCAGCCTCATCTACTTAGTGAGGCCCTCTGCAACTTGTGAGACCCTGTTTCAAAATAAATACTAAAAAAATAGGGCTGGGGGGTGTAGCTCATGTATAGAATGCCCCTGGGTTCCATCCCCGGTGCTGCAAAAAAAAAAACAAAAAAAAAAACCCACAAATAAACGCTCGGTTAACTGCATGTGCCTCTTAGTCAAATAAAGTTGAAAATACCAGTTCCTGTCAGTAGCCACATTTCAAGGCTCAGAGCCACACGTGGGCGCCTTTCAGGTGGGAAACACAACTTGACACTGCATCGGCAGGTGGTGGGACCGCAGCACTGTAGACCCGTGGGCTGGGTTTGCCTCTCTGCTTATAGGGAGCTCTGTCTTGGTCAGGACTGGTTAGAGTGTGGAAAATGAGGCACTTTGCCTGTAATAACGGAGGAAGAGGGTCCAGAACTGAGCAGCAAGGTGCATGCTTGAAGGCAACCGGTAGTCTCTCCTTCAGGTCCACTAGCTGTCGGAGATGAAGTGATCAGGGGTCTGAGCAGCACTCCCCGGGGTTCGCACACAGATTTCTCCAGGCCGTGGGGCGGGGCACTGTGGAGGGCCGTGGAGGACGTTGGGATTGGACTCGCGAACTTAGGCAAGGTCTGAGTGAGGGAATGGAGCACTGGCCTCTGCTCCTGGCCAGTGTGGCCACGGCGCCTCTGCCTTGCTCCCGCGTCCTGGTTCCCACAAAGCACAGCGCTTTTCCCAGACTCAGTGCTTTCTATACGGTAACTGAGAAGTGCTTCACACTGCATGGGCACTGAGGATGGAACCAGGGCCTTCCACCCCGCATGCGCTTCCAGGCAGGTATGTATGTACTTTTGTTTTTTGCAGTACTGGAGATAGAGCCCAGCAGCATTCTACCTCCAAGCTACACTCCCAGCCTGTTTTTTATTTTGAAACGGGGTCTCACTGAGTTGCAAAGGTTTCACTAAGTAGCCGAGGCTGGCTTCGAACCTTCAAGGTCCTCTTGTCTCAGCCTCCCAAATGCTGAGATTACAAGCCCAGCTGCTTCACACTTTTATGTTTTAGTTTCAGTCAGATAGCAGCATGCTACACTGTTAAAATTTA
The DNA here is from genome assembly GCF_963383645.1 of Muscardinus avellanarius. Classification (NCBI taxonomy): domain Eukaryota; kingdom Metazoa; phylum Chordata; class Mammalia; order Rodentia; family Gliridae; genus Muscardinus; species Muscardinus avellanarius. Next base: position 105,987,782 of record NC_137796.1, read on the forward strand.
CCTGTTTGAGCCTGGCGTGGTGGCGCACGCTTGTAATCCAGGCAAGCGCTCGGGAGGCTGAGACAGGAGGCTCGCACAGGTTCAAAGCCAGCCTCAGCTACTTAGTGAGGCTCTCAGCAACTCAGTGAGACCCTGTTTCCAAATAAAATATAAAATGGGGCTGGGAGTATAGCTCGGAAGTAGAAAGCCTCTGGGTTCCACCCCCCAGTACCACCCCCCAAAAAAAAAATTTTACCTGTTTGGATAACAGTTACAAAAGATTAGATGAGCACCTCCCCTCCTCCCTTGCAGTTCTGGGGTCAGACTCAAGGCTGTGTGTGCTGTGTGTGCGTGCTAATTAGGATTGAACCTGAAGGCATTCTACCTCTGAGCTACATCCCCAGCCCTAGTGTAAACACACACACACACACACACACACACACACACACACACACACACACAATTTGTGGTGCTAGTGTTTGAACCCAGAGGCATTCAACCTTAGCTATACCCCTAGCCTATTTTTTTTTTTTTTAATTTCTTTTTCGGAAACAAGGTCTTGCTAGGCTGCTTAGAGCTTCATTAAGTTGCTGAGGTTGGTACGCACCTGTGATCCTCTTGTGTCAGCCTCCCAAGTACTGGGATTGCAGGCATGGGCCACCACTTTCAGCTTTATTTTTATTTTGAAACAGGGTCTTGAGTAGGTTGATAAGTCTCACTACTCATTGAGGTTATCCTTGACTTTGTGATCTTCCTGTCTCCTCCCAAGTACTGGGATTATAGGCCTGTGCCACTGGCTTGGCTTATTTTTTTTTATATAAAATGTAATCATGATTTCAGTATCTTCACAGTTTCATTGCTATCAGCATAATTTTAGGACTTTTTTTTTTGCGCACTACACCCCCAGCCCTATTTTTTATTCTTTATTTTGAAACAGGGTCTCACTGAGTTGCAAAGGGCCTTGATCCTCCAGTCTCAGCTTCCCAAATGCTGAGATTACAAGTGTGCGTCACCATGCCCGACAATTTTAGGACATTTTCACCACCACAGAACCCTCTAACTGCAGGCAGTCACTCACTGTTCCCCCCCAAGGTGACCACTGATGGATCAGTGTGGATTTGCCTTTGCTGGGGTTCACGCCAATGGGGCCGTCAAGTCTGTGCCTTGGGTCTGACTTCTTAGCATACTGCCCTCAAGCCCCATCCCGCTGGGCCAGTGTCAGCACTGCCATTCCTCTGCGGAACCCCGTGATGTGATGTGTGCCGGACCAGAGGGGCATGCAGGTTCTCATGAGACCCATCAGCTGTCATGGGTTTCAGCCAGCGCTTTGAAGGGGGGACTCCACCGCTGAGCTAGGAACATTCTTTGGTACCAAGCTGCAGAGTGACTGGGTGGTAGAGGGTGGGTGGAGGCACAGTCAGTGGGGTTCCATTAGGAGGACCTGTGGGCTTTTCTCTCCACAGCTGCGGGGCTGGTTGGCGTGGTCTCTTCCTGGGGTTGGTGTTGGAGCTGATGTGCGCAGGCGGTCTTGGGGTGGGAGTGAGGAGCCAGGCTGCACCGTCTCTGGCCCTGGCGCTGTTTCCAGGTCTCCAGCTCAGTGACAGCCGGTGCTGCTCAGAAGGCAGACAGCCTCCCCCAGGTGGGAGGCGCTCCCCTGTCCCTCCCTCCAAGCAGGGAGGGGCTTCTGGTTCAGATCTGGAGGGCTGCACAGTTCAAGGCCACAGGTGGTCTGTGCTCGTGATGAGTGGTATAGGTGGCTACCCCGTATTGAGGACACACCCCTTGGTCTGGCATGTGATTTGCAAATGTTTTCTTCCCCTCTGTAGTATGTCTCTGTTCTCAAAGCCTTTGACTTTTTTTTTCCCTGGTGGTACTGGGGTTCTTGGAAACCCTTCTACCTCTGAGCTACCCTCCCAGACTTTTTAAAAAAAATACCTTTATTTGGAAACAGGGTCTCTTAAGCCAGCGTGGCTGGCTTCAAACCTGCAGGATCCTCCTGTCTCCCCCTTCCAAGCAGGGGGATTACTAGCGACCCCCACCAAGCCCGCAGGCCTTTGACTCTTAACAGTACAATTTATCTCATTTGACTTGAGGGCTGTGGGGGTTTTGCCCAGAGGTATAATGCTTGGCTAGCATGCCTGAGGCCTTGGGTTTCTTCCCCACTGCTGCAAAAGAACTTTTTGGGTTCTTTTTTTTTTTTTTTTGTGGTACTGGGGTTCCTGGAAGCCCATCTAACTCTGGGCTACACTCTCAGACCTATTTTATACTTTTTAATTTGGAAACAGGGGTCTCTTAAGCCACTGGCTTCGAACCTGCGTGATCCTCCTGTCTCCACCTCCCAAGCCACCACGCCAGGCTATTTGTTTTTTTTTTTTTGGTAGTACTAGGAATTGAACCCAGGGACATTTTACCTCTGAGCGCCATCCGCAGCCCTATATATTTATTTTTGTGGTATTGGGGATTGAACCCCAGGGCATTCTACCTCTGAGCTATTACCCCAGCCCTGTCTTCTTTTTTTTCTTCCTTCCTTCCTTCTTTCCTTCCTTCCGTACTGTGGATAGAACCCAGAGGCATTCTACCTCCGAGCTACACCCCCAGCTCTATTTTTTTATTTATTTGGAAACAGGGTTTCACTGAGTTGCAAAGGGCCTCACTAAGTAGCTGAAGCTGTCCTTGAACTGTGATCTCCCAGTCTCAGCCTCCCAGGCTTGCACCACCACGCCCAGCTTAATCTTCTGTTTCTTGAAACAAGGTCTCACTAAGTTGCGAGGACCTCACTAAGCAGCTGGGGCTGGCCACAATCTGCGATCCTCCTGTCCCGGGTTCCCTGGTACTGGGATGACAGGCCTGCGCCACCGCGGCCACTTTTTCATTTTATTTTGAAATGGGCTTGCTAGGTTGAAGAGGGTCCTACTACTTGCTGAGGCTGGCCTGTGAACTGGGATCGCAGGTGTGAGCCACCATGCCTGGCTGGGTTCTTGAAATTGGTACCATGCCGCGGTCGCCTTGCTCGCCTTCCATGACAGTTTTCCTGCAGCTTCCCTTCCCAGTGTGTTTGGCTGGAGGTTTCTGTGGAGGCTTGTGGCTTTTCGCCATCGTTTCTGCCCACAGACGTCTGTTCTTTCCCGTGCCATTAGCGAGGCTCCTCTTTCCTTTTGGTGCTTCTGTGTCTTTGTCAGAATCCAGCACGGGCATGTGGGCTGCCTCTCTTCTGGACCGCTACCCCATCTTAATTCCAAGGCCTCACAGCGGACCTCAGAGCCAGGTGACGGCATTCCCGAGTCTGCCTTCTGCCTTCCCACGTGCCATCACCTCACCTTCATGTTGGGATCCGCTTCTCTAGAGTTACAGAAGAAATTGGCTTCTTTTTTTTTTTTTCTTTCGGGTCTGGGGATGGAACCCAGGGGCATTGGACCTCCAAGCTACACCCCCTGCCCTATTTTGCATTCTTTATTTTGAAACAGGGTCCCACTGAGTTGCAGAGGGCCTCACCAAGTAGCTGAGGCTGTCCCCGAACCGCGATCCTCCGGTCTCAGCCTCCCGAATGCTGGGATGACGAGCGTGCCCCCACGCCCGGCTTGGCTGGATTTGTGTTTAAAAATGATTATTGTTGTTGGTGCTGGGGTGGGATTGAAGCGTTCTTCTTCCAAGTACATACCTGGCCCTTGTAAAACAAGGTTTTAGCAAGGTGTGGTGGCGCACACCTGTAATCTCAGTACTTGGGAGGCTCACACAGGAGAATCACAGGTTCGAGGCCAACCTCAGCTACTTAGTGAGGCCCTCCAGCACTTGTGAGACCCTGTTTGGAAATTTTAAAAATTGGGCTGGTGGTGTAGCTCGGAGATAAAATGCCCCTGCGTTCAATCCCCAGTACTGCAAAACAAACAGACAGACAGACAAAAAGTAAGCCTTATGTGGTGGTATGTGTCCTAGGTGTTATTTAATTAATTAATTAATTAATTTTTGTGTGTGTGGGTCTGGGGATGGAACCCAGGGGCATTTGACCTTCAAGCTACACCCCCTGCCCTATTTTTATTCTTTCTTTTGAAACAGGGTCTAAGTTGCAGAGGGCCTAAGTAGCTGAGGCTGTTCGAACTGCCATCCTCCTGTCTCAGCCTCTGGAATGCTGGGATCACAGGTGTGTGCTACCATGCCCGGCATAGGTGTTATTTTTTTTAAATAACAGCAAGTTTCTTTCTGTGTTAGGTTCTTGTTTGGCTCTTTCAAGTAAAGAAACTTAGTTGGAACTGGTTGTGTTTGGCCAGTTTGGGAAGTTTTCACCAGCAAAACCTGTTTACCTCTGAGTTCAGCCCCCCTCCAGCCTGGCTTGTCTTTGAGTAGTGCTTAGGGAAGCCCAGGCATGGGGCGGGGAGGGGGAGTGCTGCGCTCGCCAGGGAACAGCCCTTCCAGGCCCAGGCCTCTGCATCCCTCTGTCAGGACCCCAGCACCACGGTCCCAGCAGAATAGCAGGAGCTGACCAGGAAGGCCTCCCTCCTGTCAGGGTCTGTCCAGGCTGCAAGGTTGGCTGAGGACAAGCACTGGGACTCTCTTGGTCTGACAGCTCCTCCAAAGACAGGGTGGTGTCTTCATCCAGGGCCAGGTGCCCCCAGGAATATGTCAGAATGAGATTCAGCACCTTCACTTTGGCCCTCAAGGCCCTGCCGGCCCCCGCTCCCCTCTCTCCTTTCCCGCACACTCCCTGGCCACCTGTGGCTGTGTGGGTGTGTGTTCTGCACCCAGAGGTCTCTTGGCCAGCCGAGGTGTTCATTTCTCCCCCGTGGCCCTGCCACTGCTCTCCTCCATTAGGGCATCACCTCAATCTCTTGTGGTCTTGAGAGCCCCTGGGACTCGAGGGCTTGTCTTCTCCAGCTCACCCAAGCCCAGGCCCAGCGCAGGGGTAGCTGGGAACTGTCAGGCCCTGGGTGACGGTGTTTCTGTACTTGGAGGCAGGTAGGGTGTGCTTACTCTTTAGGAAGAAGTCTCAGCCGTTCTGCAGTCCACACTGCTACTGAGAGGAAGGGGTTTATTTGCTCACTGTTTTTGGAAATTCTGGATTCATTCTCCATGAGGCCAGGGTCTGAGGCTAGGGCATGGCAGCTGGAAGCCAGGAGAGGGAGCATGCAGAGCTCCCATCGTGGGGGCCAGAAGCAGAGTGGGCTAGCAAGGACATTCAAAGATAAGGTCGCGCTGCCCGCCTGGAATCCCAGCACTTGGGAGGCTGAGGTAGGATTACAGGTTCAAAACCAGGCTCAGCAACTCAGTGAGGCTCCCATCAACTTAGGGAGGCCAGGTTTCAAAATAAAAGGTAAAATAGGGTGGGAGTTGTTTGGCTCACAGTAGGATGGCACTGAGTTTAATCCCTAGCACCACAAAAAAACAAACAAAAAAAGATGTGGGCACAGCCCTTAAGGCTGCACCCAGAGGGACCCACTTCCCCAGCCATGCCCGCCCTCTAGGTCACCACCCAGTAAGTCCATTACAATAGACTAATCTTAGTGAGATTTAGCTGTCATCCCTGAGCTGGGGGGCATTCTCTACCTGACCATAGCAGGGGACGAGTGACAGCTTGGGTCGCATAATGATAATGGGTTGGAATGGACCTTTAATCATTATCTTTGAAGCATAGTAGACATTTTCCACTTAGCATATTCCAGAATGTGGTGCTTCCAAGAGCGTTTCCATATCTAGTCAGGTACGGAAGAAGTGAGCGCCAGGAAGTATCTGCGAGTCTGGTCTTAGACTGGGGCGGCTACTTGCTGGCCGGTGAGTGAGTGTCTGCTCCTTTCACCCAGTGGCTGCAGGGGCCGGAAGCTTGGCGCCCTGAGCCGGTAAGGAAGGACCAGCTTTTAGATCTGTGGTGGGGCAGAGGTCCCTCCGGCTTGCACGATTTCTGATCATTTTACATCCTTTTGTTCTTTGCACTCTCACTGAGTTTCCCTAGACCTTTTTATGTTTTGAGATGGGATCTACCTAAGTTCCCATGCCGGCCACAGACTCGCTGTCCTTCCTCAGCCTCCTGAGGAGCTGGGACTACAGGCGTGGGCCACCACAATTGACTTTATTGTATCCTTTGGATTTTTTTTTTTTTTTTTTTTTTGTGGTACTAGGGATGGAACCCAGGGGCATTCTACCTCTGAGCTACACCCCCAGTCCTAATTTTTAGTCTTTTTTTTCTTTGGGTGGTACTGGGGTTCCTGGAAGCCCTTCTACCTTCGGCTACACTCCCAGACCTATTTTATTTTTGGAAACAGGGTCTCTTAAGCCAACTGCGGCTGACTTCAAACCTGCGCGATCCTCCTGTCTCCACCTCCCAAGCGTGGGGATTACAAGCGTGCGCCACCACGCCCGGCTAGTCTTTTTTTATTTAAACAGTCTCACTGAGTTGCAAAGGGCCTCGCCAAGTAGCTGAGGCTGTCTGTGAATCGTGATTCTCCTGTCTCAGCCTCCCGAATGCTGGGATTACAAACGTGTGCCACCACGCCGCCCAGCGTATCCTCTAGAATTTTACCCCTTCATTACTTCATTACATTCCAGAGCTGTCCCTGAGGCCCATGTCTACACGGGAGCTCCCAAGGGGACTTTGTCCACCATCACTCAGATTTCCCGCTCCCTGGGTGGTCCGGAAATCTGCTCAGGAGATTCTGAGGAGTGTGGTAAGCTGGCCTGGGTGTGGCTGGCCTGGGTGTGGCTGGCGCTGTCCCTCCCTTCCGGGTGCCCCCTCCTGGTGTAGAGGGCTGGTTATGGCTGTGCCGCCTCCTGACCTGGCCCCACATGAGCGCCTCTGAGGCTTTTGTCCCTCTGGCGGACAGTCCTGGCGAGCTGTTCTTAGCACCTTCTGCTCCGGTTGGGGTGCTGGCTGGTCATTTGTTTCTCTTGTGAGCTTAGTGCTAAGCTTCTGGGCTGGCTCTTTAGGGGCCTGGACCTTCGGGAGGTGAGGGAGTGGTGCGTAGAGCTGCAGGAGTTTGCTGCGCTGCATATGAGCCTTGTGCAGCCGTGTCGTGTGGCCCAGTGTGCAGAAGCGATTGGGATCGTTCTGCTTCTGGCCAGTCTTCGCTGGTCGTGGCCTTTGGACAGAGCAGGGCAGGCTCTGTGGAAACCGAGAGGCCGCCGGGCCCTGAAGTGGAAGCCGCGGGCTGCGCTGTCAGTCTTAGGATCACTCTGCAGAATGCGGCAGGGGAGAGGTGGGAGAATGGCTGAGTAAGCTGTGGCCCAGTGTCGTGGCTCTTAATAGAAATTAAATCTTGAGTGTGTTTATGCACATGTACACGCACCCCCGCCCGATGGCGGTCACTTACGGTGTAACTGAGGAGCGCTGGTGTTTCCTTCCTGAGGCGCACGCGTGCTGTGCACATTACATGCGTGTCAGCGCCGAGGGGGCTGGGGAGGCAGCACGTGGAGCAGAGCCTTCTGCGGCGTCTGCCTGGTGGGGAAGGTCCCTTCGCCTGCGCGGCCGCCGCCTTGGCATTAGATGCTCGAACATCTCATTCTCTCCCAATCCAAACGTAAAAAATCAATGAGGAGCCAGTTTCTGTAGAGAAATGTGCACCACATTGCGATCTGTACTGCCCTCAAGCTGGAAGTGCCCAGTGTCAGGACCGGCCAGCGCTGCCACACCCCTCCCTGTGTTGGATTCCTACTTGCCAAGAGAAAGGGACAGGTCCACGGGGCTTGGCGGCACACGCCTGGAATCCCAGCACTTGGGAGGCTGAGGCAGGAGAGTCACAGCTTCTGGGCCGACCTCCGCAACTTAGACCTTATTTCAAAATAAAAGATGAAAAAAGACTGGATTTGGCCCCTGGTAACAAAAACAAAACCTGCTTAGGAGTTTACAGTTATTTCAGTTTAATACGATTTTAGTAGGAATTGTACAGGTGCATACGTTCTTTGGGGAACACCCGTTTTAACAAAGCATGTGTATGGTTGGACGCAAGGCCTGTGATCCCAGTGACGGGGGTGGGGGGGAGTGGGGTGGGGGGGTCCTGAGGCAGAAGGATCGCAGGCTAGGGACCGGCCTGGGCAACTAGTGATGCCCGTCTCAAGCGCGAAGGGGTGGGGTTCAGCTCACAGATGAGCACCTTGGGTCGGGCACAGGTGAGGGCCTTAGTCCTCACTAGGTGGGTGTCTCCTGCTGCTGCCCCACAGATGCTGGGGCTCCCGCTCTGTCCTAGCGTCCCGTGCCAGGCCCAACCGTTCTGCCTTAATCCAGCTTGAGAAGTTAAGGCACTTCGAGTGCATGGTGCTGAGGTTTTAATGCCAGTTATCTCACCTGCTTCCTAGGCTTGAGGACTCGCCATGTTGCTATTATAAGATATTTGGCCAGGCGTGGTGGCGCACGCTTGTAATCCCTGCGCTTGGGAGGCTGAGACAGGAGGATCACGCAGTTTTGAAGCCGGCCTCAGCAACTTAGTGAGACCCTATTTCCAAATAAAATATAAATAAAATAGGGCTGGGAGTGTAGCCTGGAGGTACAAAGCCTCTGGGTTCCACCCCTAGTACCACCAAAAAAATAAAATAAGATTTTAATTTTGGGATTTTCAGGAAAGTGCAGCGTTAGTATGGAGATTTTCCACCTGGCCCGACTGGGTCCTCTGCCTTGTGCATGGTGCCCAGCACTAGGCTCCTCTGCCGTCTCAAGGACGGGACCTCAGTTTCTGCTTACCAAATACAACACTTGAGGTTTTCACCAATTTCCCCACTAGCACCCTCTCTCTTTTTTCAATTGCCGTATCTAAATATGATGAGGTTGTTTAGAATGTGTTTCTGGTCCTAAGACTAGAAGTCTGTAGGATGTTTTTGAAAAAGAACGCTGAGGCCCAGGCCCCGCCTCTGGAGATTCTATTCAGTCACTCTGGAAGAGAGAACCCTCCCCCTCCCTCCCCCCCCCCCCCCCCCCCCGCACAGACCCGCGGCAGCCTGCGACATGGCTGGGAACCACAGGCTGGGGCCAGAAGGTGATTAAGGGTTTCAGAACCAGTGCTGACGTTTCTGAACTATTCTTCTGAAATGTATTGGGGATTGCCGGTCAAATTGTACAAGTTTATAATTTATATGCAGAAAGTACAGGTTTTCTTTTGTGTATGTGTGTGTGTGTGGTACAGGGGCTGGCTGGAACCAATGGGCTCTCTACCTCTGAGCTACACTCCTAGTTCTATTTTATTATTTTGGTACAGAGTCTCACTAAGTTATGGAGGGCCTAAGTTACTAAGGCTGCCTGTGAACCTGTGATCCTCCTGTCTCAGCCCCCAGAGTACTGCGATTACAGGTGTGCGCCACCACACCCAGTTTCAGGTTTTCTTACTGATCTGATAACCTCTATGTTAAATATTCCTTTTTTTAAATTTGTTTTGTACTGGGACTTGAACCCAGGGATATTCTACTTCCAAGCTATACCTTTAGCCCCCCCCTTTTAAATTTGAACCTGTCTCATTTCCTGAGGCTAGCCTTGAACACGAGAACTTCCTGTTTCTGCCTCCCAAATACTGGGACTACAGGCGTGGGCTGCTGGGTGCATATATTAAGTAATATCATGAGTTCAGGGAGCTGGGTGTGGTGGCACACACCTGTAACTCTTGGGAGGCTGAGATGGGAGGATGGCAGGTTTGAGGTCACCTCGGCAACACGTGAGACCCTGTTTCATATTAAGAAATAGGGCTGGAGGTGTAGCTCTGAGGTAGAATGCTCTTGAGTTCAATCCCAGCAGCAAACAAAAGCATTAGTTTGGGGGATGGAGAGCAGAGAGAAGGGGGACCTGGTGGAGTGGGGGTGAAGATGTACTCCAGGCTCCAAGCCTCCAGTCCTGAGAGGCGAGTCGGCCGTGCCCTGTGCCTGCGCACTCCGCCTTCACAGCAGGTGCTCTCTCCACCTGGGAGAGTAACGAGCAGTGAAGGGGTGCCTGAGCCCGCGGCAGCATCGGCTGTTTAGCCCAGGCACTGCCTGGTGGCCCTGCCCCCCCTGCTGGGGGCCACGAGGTTTCCGTGTCTCTTGGGGGCCCCCCACTCTGGCCTTGAACAGCGACGAAATGCTAGTGCCAGCAAGCTGGAGACCTCCACTTTCTGGCCTTTGATCTTATCCAGGGGTGAGATTCGCGTGTTCATTAGTCCCACTTGATTTCCATAGCAATTGGCCAGAGTTCTTTGGTAGAATAGTAGTTCTGTGTTGACATCACAAATGGAAGTCAGTGGGAGAAACCGGACGCGAGCATCGCCGTCCATCCTCAGCAGAAGAGGAAGAGGGGAAGATTTTATAATCTGGCCACAGGAGCCCGTGATGTCTCTAAAAATAGGTATTCTGTGCCTTTCAACACACAGCGTGTCTCTGATACTTAGAGTAAGGAAACTGTCTTCTGTTGTATTTCTGAGTATAATGCATACTTTGGAATGTTGATTGCTATCTTTAATACTGAGGGTTGAACTCAGTGGAACTCTGCCTCCAGGCTACCCCAGCCCTATTTTTATTCCTTATTTTGAAACAGGTCTGGGTAAGTTGTGGAGGACCTCACTAAGTAGCTGAGAGTGGCCGCAAACCTGTGGTCCTGCCGTGTTGTGCCTCTCAGGCACTGGGATGACAAGCATGCGCCACCACACTCGGCTCCCGATTGCTTTATTCTCCTGCAGACATTTAGTATACCAGGAACGTGTGTGTGTGTGTGTGTGTGTGTGTGTTGCTGAGGGTAGAACCTTGGGTCTCCTGCATGTAGACAAGTGCTCTACCATGAGCTAACCCCAGGCCCCAGTGACTTTTAAAATCGGTTTTAAATCATTAGTCTTGGGTTGAATGGGGTTCCGCTCTTATTAAATTTGATAATTGTGTCAAAAAGTGTTGTAGTTCATGTATGGCCAAATCAATGTTATGTCTTACAAGTTTCCAACAAGGTGAGACCTACGTCTAGAGCAGAATCGGCCCCCGCAGGCATAGCGTATGCGCAGGCCAGCTCTCCACACGCGCTGCTGCCCTCAGACGGTCCGAGGCCATTTTCAGAAGCTTGGTACAACCCCCCCCCCCCCCCCCGGGAATTAGATACTTGCAGATTTACTGTGTCTTGATTAAATCTTTAGTGTGGGGAACCTTTAAAAGCTGCATATTCTGTCCCTTGGGAGATAGACCTGAGTTTCCTTGCAGGCTGGCTGGGTCTCTAGGAAGGACCTGCTCTAGAGCTCACCAGCACCTGGTCTTTGCCGTCTCCGACACCGTCCCCCTGCCGCGAAGGGTGGTTGGCTGCGTCCATCTGGATGTGAGAGATGGGCTCTGGCTCAGGAGGTGAAACTTGCCTGATTTGTGTATTAGGAGCCAGCTGCAGAGAAGCCCTGTCTTGATTTCTGATACATCTTATCAGGCTTTCTTTATTCCTGGTGCTGAAACATGGAGTCGAATTTTGTTAACTTTTCCCACCTCACAAAGTAACAATTGGGATCCGTGCATACATATGAGTGGATTTTAATTTCTATAATTGCCATAACTTGAAAAGCACTTGTCACAAGTCACCAAAACAAATTCTCCTTTCTGCTGTAATCTGAATTCACTGGACCTCATAAAACCAGAACTGTTGTCTTTATTTCACAATTAATTCTATAACTTGTCACAATTTAGACCACTTGTGTTTTCATAGTATCCTAATCTTAGAAGGGTCTGTAATTTTCAGTGGTCTGTAATTTTTGCATTTGTGTATTATAAACCATGTTTGTTTTTTGTTTTGTTTTATGCTACTGGGAATTGAACTCAGGGGCATCCTACGTCTGAGCTACACCCCAGTCCTGTTTTATCTTTATTTGAAACAGTTTATCTAGGTTGCTGAGAGAGCCTCACTACTTGCTGAGGCTGTCCTCAAACTGTGATCCTCCTGTCTTGACCTCCCAAGTGCTGGGATTGCAGGCATGCGCCGCCACACCGGGCTCTGCCGCGCCACACCGGGCTCTGCCGCGCCACTTACGCAAACCCACCTCTGGGCTCTTGTGAAGCAGTCTTCATCATTAGGTCCTTAGGCGCTCTGTAAAGAGAAATATTTTATTTCTGTTCCAACACAGTTCTACTTATTATAAGAATGGTTGCATGTAATAATAATTGCTATCTTTATTAACTAAACATATCCTGGAATTATATAGGTACATTGAGAACTTTAAAAAAAAAACCTTTTGCAACTCGGTAAGACCCTTTTTCAAATTAAAGAATAAAAAATAGGCTGGAAGTGTAGCTCAGAGGTAGAGTGCCCCTGGGTTTCACCCCCAGTACCACCCCCCAAAAAACCCTGCAGCATAATATAACATTGGTAGAATATGAACCCAGGGGCAGTCTGTCTCCCAAGTTATATCTCAAGCCCTTAATTATTTACTTAATTTGTGGTACTCTGGATGGAACCCAGGGACATTCTACCTCTGAGCTACATCCCCCAGCCCTATTTTTATTCTTTATTTTGAAACAGGGTCTCACTAAGTTGCAAAGGGCCTCATTAAGTAGCTGAGGCTGTCCTAGAACCTGAATCCTGTCTCAGCCTCCCAAATGCTGGGATTTCAAGTGTGTGCCACCACGCCCAGCTTTTTTGTTTTGTATTATTATTGTTATTATTATTATTAATTATTAGTGGTACTGGGGTGGAGCCCAGGGGCTTTCTACCTCCAGGCTATACTCCCAGACCTATTTTATACTTTATTTGGAAACAGGGTCTCAGTAAGTTGCTGAGAGCCTCACTAAAGTAGCTGAGGCTGGCTTCGAACTTGTGTGATCCTGTCTCAGCCTTCCAAGCGGGGGAGCCACCACGCCCGGCTTTTGTTTTGTTTTAAAAGCAAGGTCTCATTAGGTTGCTGAGTGTCTTGTTTTGTGGCTGAGGCTGCCTGTGGAATCTGTGACCCTCTTCTCTCAGCCTTCTTAAGAACTGGGATTACAGATGTACATCGCCACACCTGGTTCCCATAAAACTTTTTTTTTTGGTTGTTTTTTCCATGATTGGTGATGGAACCAGGGATATTTTACCTCTAAGCTATACCTCCAGCCCTGTGTTTTTTTTTTTTTTCCTTTATTTTGAAACAGGGTCTCACTAAGTTACAGAGGGTCTAAGTATCTGAGGCTGGCCCAACCATGATCCTCCTATCTCAGCCTCCCAAGTTCTGTTATTACAAGTGTGTGTGACCACACCTGGATAAAAACTTTTTAAAATTGTGATTTGTTTAATCCCAGCGCTTGGGAGGCTGAGACAGGAAGATCGCACAGGCACAGTATCACCCACAAAAAAACCCAAGAAACCCCAAATTCCCTTCTTTCTTGTCCCTTACATCGACTACCTGTCACTGATAGGAATGCGGTTCCTTCCCTGTCACTCTTGTGAGGGCCTGGAAGTCAGGGGACCAGTTTGAAAGTATGTTTTTTTTAAAATTTATTTTTATTTATTTTTTGTGTGTGTGGTACTGGGGTGGAACCCAGAGGCTTTCTACCTCCGGGCTATACTCCCAGACCCATTTTTTAATATTTTATTTGGAAACAGGGTCTCACTAAGTTGCTAAGAGCCTCACTAAGTAGCTGGGGCTGGCTTCGAACCTGTGCAGTCCTCCTGTCTCAGCCTCCCTAGCGCGGGGATTACAAGCGTGCGCCACCACGCCCGGCTGAAAGTATGTATGTTTTTAGAAACAGCTTTTTAACACAATCAAATGTATATATTGGTATTTATTTTGTATTTTTAAAATGTTTACTCTTTTTGAAGGTGGGCATGGTGGCACAAGCTTATAATCCCAGCATTCGGGAGGCTGAAATGGGAGGGTCACGGTTCAGCTACTTAGTGAGGCCCTTTGCAACTCAGTGAGACCCTTTTTCAAAATAAAGAAAAAAAAAATAGGGCTGGGGGTGTAGCTCTGAGATAGAATGCCCCTGGGTTCCATTCCCAATTAACCCCCTCCCATTTTTTTTTTTTTTTTTTTTTTTTTTTTTACTCTTTGTGATACTGAGAATGGAACCCAGGGGCATTTCACCTCCAAGCCACATCCCCAGCCCAGCTTCTTTTTTTTAATTTTTATTTTGAAGCAGGGTCTCACTAAACTGCAAAAGGGACTCTATATTGATATTTATTTAGTAGAACAACTAAGAGGCAGTCAAGATTGGAAGTGCTCTTGATCGTGTCTAAATATGGGTGGCAGTACCCACTTCTGGTATTGGAGAATTTGGGGAACCGTAAGAGGAGGAAGCACTTTTGCAAGAGTCACGGGAAAGGTCTTACAGTGCAGTCAGTGAGTGGCTAGGGGGCTTTCGGAGCACAGAGGAAGGCCATGGAGCTGTCCGTGGTGCTGAAGCGCCTTGGCTGCTCCTCTGACCCTAAGGCCGCACACACCCACCTTTTGCTCTCTACTGAAGCACACCTCCTCATCCTGAGTTTCCTGATTTCCTGTTGAAATGTCTGGTGCACCAGGGAGAGCTCACTCTGGCACAGTGGGGTCAACCTTGGTAGCTGTGAGCTCTTCTAAAACAACCTTTGAATTGAAATGGGAAGTACGAACTTCTTTAAAAGTTTGCCATTGTTTGTTCTTTCTGGAAGATACGCCCTTCATCAATGTGAGATAACTTTTTAAGTCGGTGAATGAAAATCATGCTTATAAGGCTGTAATTAGTTATTCCCATATTAACTAATCATGACTTAAAAGGGGTGTGTGTGTTGTGTGTGTTTAATGTACTGGGGGTGGAACCCAGGGGCTTTCTACCTCTGGGCTATTTTATTTGGAAACGGTCTCACTCTGTTGCTGAGAGCCTCACTAGGTAGCTGAGCCTGGCTTTGAACCTGTGTGATCCTCCTGTCTCAGCCTCCCAAGTACTAGGATTACAAGTGTTGCAGCACCATGCCCTGATCAACTTAAAAGTTTTGAAACCAGCCTTCTGATTTATTTCTTTGGGGGACAATACTAGGGATTGAACCCAAGGGCATTCTACCTCTGAACTGTACCCCCACTTGTATTTTATTTTTATTTTGAAGTAGGGTCTCTCTTGATTGAGTCTCATTAGTTGCCGAGGCTGTCTTCAAACCTGTCTCAGCCTCCCAAGGACTAGGATTTCGGACGTGCACCACCACGCCCGGCTGATGGTGTTTGTAAGCTAAGTTTTAGTTAGAATTTAGAATGACAAGCCTATTCAGCCAGTGTCTAGGTATGTCCAGACTCTTGACGTGTTTACACAGAAGTTGTCTGGTGGCGGTTTCAGGACAGGAGTGTAATGATGAAGGGACTGGCATGTGTCCATGACAAATCTCAGCGTCTGTTCTGCTATGTACATTTCTATCGACAAGTTACTGTAGGATTAAGTTTTAATTCTCAGGAAACCTGTTGCAATTGACTGTCTTCCTCAACTGTATGAAGGTTCTAAAATCTAAAGTGACTAGCGATTATAGAATAAGCTGGAAAGAAACTAAGTATAAACGCTCTATGCGTAGAAAATTAATTTATAAGTAAAATTGTGCATCTAGCAGCTTGTCCTGCAGTGTGCCCTGTGCACACATTCCACCTAGCCACCTGGGCGTGGTCGCGCATGCCTGTAATTCCGCACTTGGGAGGCTAAGACAGGAGGACCACAGGTTTGGAGCCAGCCTCAGCTACTCAGGGAGGCCCTCCAGAGCTGAGTGAGACCCCGTTTCCAATTAAGAAAAAAAATAGGGCAGGGGTGTAGCTCTGAGGTAGAATGCCCTGGGTTCAATTCCCAGTACTGGGGGGGGGGGATTCCACTTAGCATTTTGAAAGCAACATAAATGAGTGTTTTATAAATATACCAGTAATCGGCCTGTATCACAAAGAGTTCTTATTACCATACACTTAGGAAAGCACTTTTTGCTTATTCAATCCTGTCCATGAAGGTAACACCCATGGAATTTCTTTGTTTTTGTTAAAGCTGGAGACACAGACGACCCGCCAAGAATTACTCAGAGCCCTGTCATCAATGGGAACGTGGCCCTGAGTGACGGCCACAGCAACGCAGAGGAGGACATGGAGGATGGTAAGTGCCGGGGCTGGCGCTCCCCGCGGGGCTGGCGGCCAGAACGCAGGCTCCTGTAGCTTTTCCTTGAGTACCTGTGAGTGGAAGAGTAGCTAGTCTGGGCAGGTTAGATCCGAGCACAATCTGGAGTCCTGTTTTGTGTGGGATTTCACGGTAAGTGGCTCTCCCGCCCGGCAGGGAGGCCAACTCCGGAGGTGTGTGGCGAGTGGGCGTCTCTCCTGCCTGCAGTTCTCCCGCCGCAAGTCCGTCGCGCTCCGCTCTCCTCTCGTTTGCAGCCCCGGGCGTGGCTCCCCGCATTCTCCGTAGTGTGCAGCAGTCGTTGTAGCTGAGCGGCCTCCCCACCTGTGAGGTGTGAAGTCAGAGTGGAGCGTTGGGCTGCCTGCCGCCCACTGCCTGTGTAGCACACACATGAAAGGCACACGCACACGCATGGACAGTCTGTGTAGGGAAGCAGGATTTTCTTTTGGGACCATTTCTTCGTTATAACTTAGCAGACCATGTGACCTGAAGATTGGCCAGGTCAGAATCTTGAGAAAGGAGCAGCCAGACATTGCTCTGTGCAGCCCCTGGAATCGTGCAGTGTGATGTGAAACCATGTTCTGTACAAGCATGTCCATCAATCCTCATGAGGGTTGTGTCCTTCCCAGGGGAGTAACGGGGCAGTTGAAAGAAACCCTGAGGCACGGGCTGCACCACCAGAAGGACTGCTGTTCAGACCTCCTGCCAAAGTCCAGCCTCCCTGCGAAACTGCAGCCGTAGTTGAGAGTTCTCTCACAGTGCGGCTCCCCCCTGGCAGCTGGCTGAGGCAATATCTGAGGAAGGTAAAGAGGCGGGCCTGAGCCCTGCTGCTCGTTCTGTGGATGTGGAGTGCGCTTTCCACGGTAGCCGAGGGCAGCGGTGTGGGTGCGGTGTCTGGTTCTTGGGCATTTCGTGGTTTTCTTCAGACACCAGAGAGGCCAGGTGCGCTTCCGAGAGCTCCTCGGGAAGGCGGCCGTTCCGAGGTGCAGGTGTGCTTTAGGGTCAGTTTGGGCCAGCCCACCCGCAGCACTCCCAGCACAGCTTGCTTCTAGCGCCACCCCCGTGTAGGGGAAGCTTTGGAAGAGAGTGAGGTTAGGTAAAGATGGGGCTGCCCGTGTCTCCCCTAGCCACAGCCTACCCACCTGCAGGCACAGCTACCGAGACTGCGTCTAGACCTGGCCGGGTCTCTCCGTGGACCCAGGCTGCCTCAGTGAAGAGCCGCAGCTATGAGGGCTTAGATTTCACACAACTATTAGGCATGAGCCCTGAGGGTAAATGATAGGCCCCCAGGGCAGGGAGGGGCCCTGTTGTAGGAGCTCAGGTGGAAAGGTCCAGTGCTCTTCGGTGGTCACGGCTTGGTCTGGAATCTAGCATGGTGGGTGTGGGAGGGAGAGGGCCAGGGTCCTCCAGGCGACGCTTGGCCGAGGGCAGCATCTCTCCAGCCATGAGTGCGTGGTGAAACACCTTTCTGTAGGGAATAAGTGCAACACGGCGTGTTCTGATCGCTGGGAAATTTGAGGAACTCTGGGCTGAGCATGGTTCTTTACCACGCCAGGCATCGGTGCCTTGACTGCTGCTTCTCTGGAGTTTTGCTGGGTCCCCCAGCCTCTGGACTTAACCCCTTTCCCTAAAGCTCTTTCAGTCATGTCAGAAAAGACATACAGTCTCAGAAATGTTCGGCTAGAGGGTTGGGCAGATTATCAGTGATTGACTTGAAGTGCACAGCATCCCTTTGTAGGGACCTTGCTCGCGTGAGTCCAGTGTCTGATGCCAGGTGGCTGGGAGGATGTTTGGTGTTAGGAAGAGCGTTCTACGGTCTCACTAGCGTGGGGCAGTGAGCAAACCACGGTGGTTCTCGTCATATTTGTCTG
Organism: Muscardinus avellanarius; assembly: GCF_963383645.1. Lineage (NCBI taxonomy): Eukaryota > Metazoa > Chordata > Mammalia > Rodentia > Gliridae > Muscardinus > Muscardinus avellanarius. Next base: position 106,005,604 of record NC_137796.1, read on the forward strand.
TTCTTCGTTTCTCATGGCAGCTTCTCTAGATCAACAAGAGAAGCTTTACAGCAAACAGCCCCTGGAGACCTAGTTGAATTTAGATTAGATTGGTGTTACTCATAAGCAGAGGTTGAATTTAGATTAGATTGGTGTTACTCATAAGCAGAGGTAATTTCTGGACTTTTAAGTAGGACTTGCAAAAACTTGAGCTAGCCGGGTGTGGTGGCACGTGCTTGCAATCCCAGTACTTGGGAAATTGAGACTGGAGGATCATAGGTTCGTGGCCAGCCTTGGCTAATTAGTGAGGCCCTCTATACCTTAGTGAAATTCTGTTAAAAAACGAGAATAATTTAAAAAAATATATGGTTGAGGGTTTAGCTCGGAGGTAGAATGCCTCTGGATTCAATTCCCAATACTGAAAAAAGGGAACAAAACAAAGAAAAAACCAGTTGCATTAGAGTGAATAATTGAGGTTTGATAAAATTGCTGCCAGAATTGTGCGTGGTGGTGCACACTTGTAACCCCAGAACTTGGGAGGTTGAGACAGGAGGATCGCGGCTCATAGCCAGCCTCAGCTACTTAGTGAGGCCCTCTACAACTTAGTGACATCTTGTTTCTAATGAGAATAAAAAAAAAATAGGGCTGGGGGTGTAACATGGAGGTAGAATGCTCCTGGGTTCTACCCCCAGTTCCGCAAAATAAATAAAATTGCTGCCAGAGCGTCATTGAAGAAATTTTTGACTGTCAACCCAGGCTGTCCAACGGCCTTTGCCCTGTAAAGATCCCAGTGGTGGAAAGATGGGTGCAGGTGGGAGCTTTTGGGCCGGGCTGTCTGCTTCTGCCAGAGTCTGGCTGGCCTGGGCGATGACAGCTGCTGGCGGGAGCCTGGGCCTCTGTAAGAGGCGAGGCGGAGGCAGTGACGCTGTCTGAGATGACAGCCTACGGTCGAGTGAAATGCTGATTCGGCTGAGTCTGAAGTGTCCTTTTCAATCCTCAGCACACTTTGTTTGTCACCTTTGAAATAATTACAACCTCACGTGAAGTGGAAAATGTATATAAGATCCCATATGTTGCCATATCTGTTTTGTTAGGCAGAGGCCTTTATTGGTCAGTGACATTCCTTGTATGAGGCTAATTAATTGCTTAGATCTTTCTGAGTTTCAAGTATCTTTTTGTAGGCATTTTGCTTGGCATTTAATGTTTTTAATTCTATGAATGTGAAGAGTTTAGAGCCACTGAAGTGCATTTTCTCTTTTCTCTTTCTTTGTCTTTTTAGTGTGTGTTCGTGCTCAGGATTGAACGCAGGGCCTCTTGCGAGTTAAGCATGCTCTCTGCCACTGAGCTATATACCGCTGGCTCCCAAAATTATTTACATGAAGTTTCATGCTTTTCTGTAAGATAAGTTGGTTCTAAGAATGTGCCTTGCCCATAAGGCTGAGGCCCAGTGTGTCGTTGAGCAGCGTGTGCCCGGCAGTGCCTGGCTCGGGGCCCAGGAGGCACGGCGTTGGTAGGCGTGGTACCACGCTTTATTTCATGTCTAAAGAATAATTTAAGAACTTAACTGTGTGGGGTGGAAAAATTTAAAAAGCATTTAATTATTTTGGTACTGGGGATGGAGCCCAGGGGCATTCTATCTCCAAGCTACACCCTAGCGTCCATCCTCTCCCCTTTTAATTTTTTTTTTTTGGTGGTACTGGGGTTCCTGGAAGCCCTTCTACCTCTGGGCTACACTCCCACGGGCTACACTTCCAGACCTATTTTTTAACTTTTTTATGTGGAAACAGGGTCTCTTAAACCAGCGGGGCTGGCTCCGAACCAGCTCGATCCTCCTGTCTCCGCCTCCCAAGCGCTGGGATTACAAGCGTGCGCCACCATGCCAGGCTCCCCTTTTAATTTTGAAGGAGGGTTTTGCTAAGTGGCTAAGCCTGGCCTTGAACCTGGGATCCTCCAAGTACTATAGGCATGTACCACCAAGCCTGGCTTTAAAAAAAAAGCATTTACATATATATTGATTCATACCAATTGTAACCCTACAAAGCTGAATTAGACAAAATAGATGAGTTTGAAGCATAAACTTTTGGTAAGAGAACATGATTCTTCATCGGTTTCAGTCCGTTTTCTTGTTCTGTGTAAATGGCACCTATGAAGCGCCAGGCTGCGTCTGATTTCATTGGTGTCCTCATGTTGTGGAGGGTTACGTGAAGGCCGGGAGTAGATTTGTAAAACCACAGGTATGAGCCCTGCTGAGGGGCTGACGAATCTTGAGTCTGTAGCCCTGCTTGCACGATATAAAATGCTTAACTACTCAGTGTGCCTCAGTCTCCTAACCTGCAAAGAAACTAAGTACCATCCACCTTTCTACCTTGCAGAGTTTAAATGCTGTCCTGGTGTGTGGTTTGTACGTCCATAAACACGCGTGGCAAACGTTTCTTGCCGGGTTGTTTTAGATATTGCTGTCTTGAAGGAGTTAGACTTGTGGCAGACTCGGTGTCTCTCGGAGAGACGGGCAGCCCTGCCGGGCCAGGCTTGAACTGGGCATTCTTGTAGACGGGAGTCCCTCTTTGAGCTGCTTTCATTGTGAAATATGCCCCGGGTCTGGACCACAGAGCTGCACGCCACCGAGCAGGGATAGAGTGTGAAGGAGTTGGGGATAGGAGTGCTGTCACCAAGACGGAGCTTTATTTTTCTGGTGAAGAATACTCTCTCAGGAGGACTGATGGACATGTTTTCTAAGAACAGATTCAGTTAGTTGCAACCTTGGAGCAATTTCTGCATAAGAAATTGTGCAGAATTGGCCGATCCTGAGAACTCAGTTGTGTGCGTTTTTTGGAGACATGGGTTGTGGGGTCCCGTGGCGATGGCTGCCGGAGTTCCAAGGATGCACGGTAGCAGTGCGTCCTTATTGATGGGCTTTTTAACCTGAGCTCACAGCCCCGTTTGTGCTTTGGGACCCCGGGGTTCAGGGATGTTGAGGACTCCTGGTTTGAATGTAGGGAAAGCCTTTGGGGCCGCCTGTTCAAGGAGCACAGCCCTCAGTGTGGCCCTTGTCCTCACCTTGTCCTCACCGACGCCTGGAACCCCCCACCTCCAGGTGGTGGTTTATGACGCACCAGTGCTGGTCAGTAACAGCCTGGCTGGGTGGCTGTGGGGTGACTGTAGGCTCCCTCACGGTAGTTTGAGGACTGAGCAGACGCGCTGCGGCTCATTGAAGGCCGCGGGCCTGTGGCCTGCACCCCTGCCAATGCTCCGTGAAAGGTGCGGCTTGAACCTGCTAAGACGCGTTGTGCTGGCAGAAACTAAAGTATTAACACTTGATAATGGCTCCTATTCATGTTGAAAATACCACTTCCTTACCTTTAAAAAAGTCACTCCCGTCAAGAGTCTAAGCTTAGTATTTCACAGAAATTGTGAGGTAATGAAAGTGTGTTCCAGTCTGAATCATCTTGCCCGAGTGGTGCTGTGCGGCCAGGGCGAAGGCTGCCCCTCGCCGGCCCCCGAGTGCCCGTGGACTCTGCCCCCCCTGCATTCACTCAGCGTCCCGAAGACTTGGGGAGAAAGGCAGGTGAAGAGACATTGCCACCACAGTGGGCTGTGGCGTCCGAGGGGAAGGCGAGTGCATGCGCCCTCCAGGCCAGGCAGGCCTCAGCGCGCAGGCCGGCCCGCAGCCTGGCCCTCTAGAGGGAGCAGTGCTGTCCTTTCCCCAGGGTCCTAGCAGCTAGGCGGAGGCTGCACGGGGCAGTGCACCCACGCGTGCAGGCGCTCCCGCTAGCGCGGCTCTGACTGACGGCGTGTTTTCTTGCAGACACCAGCTGGCGCTCCGAGGCGACCTTTCAGTTCACTGTCGAGCGCTTCAGCAGACTGAGTGAGTCGGTCCTTAGCCCTCCGTGTTTTGTGCGAAATCTGCCATGGAAGATTATGGTGATGCCACGCTTTTATCCAGACAGACCACACCAAAAAAGCGTAGGATTCTTTCTCCAGTGCAATGCTGAATCTGATTCCACGTAAGAGTTTAAATGATGCAACTAAAATCCACAAATAGTTATATTACATTACTGGAAACCAAATTCGATCGGCCTCACTCAATTTCATTTTCAATTTTCTTGCTGCCTCTACACAGTCCTTTGATTTTTAAATTGTACTAAAAACATCTCTCTCTCTTTAAAAACGACTGGTACGTATTATCCAAAGTAGAATAGTATGTCTTCCCCTTGCAAATAAAAAGCCTGTGTGTGTGAGTCGACCAGCCCGTGGAATCAGGGCCCGTCAGGACTAGCTGACCGCTGGCTAGCTCCAGGCCTTCTCATCCCCAGTGACCTTCGAGGGGCAGGCTGCATCTGCTAGGGCCTCGGAGGATAGACTGAAATATGTCCTGCGCTGGGCGTGGTGGCGCACGCTTGTGTAGTCTCAGCACTTGGGAGGCTGACACAGGAAGATCACAGGTTTGAGGACAGCCTCAGCAAATAGACTCTGAGCAACCTAGTGACACCCCATTTGACTTTTTTTTTTTTTTTTTGCGGGTCTGGGGATGGAACCCAGGGGTATTCGACCTCCGAGCTACACCCCCTGCCCTATTTTTTATTCTTTATTTTGAAACCGAGTCTAACTGAGTTGCAGAGGGCCTCACTAAGTAGCCGAGGCTGTCCGTAAACCGCGATCCTCTGGCCTCAGCCTCCCGAATGCTAGGATGACAAGCGTGTGCCACTATGCCCGGCTTTGAAATCCTATTTGAAAATAAAAATAGGGCTGGGAGTGTGGCTCACAGGTAGAATGCCCCTGAGTTCAATCCCCAGTGCCACAAACAAAGTAAATAAATAAAACATGTCCTGGGGCATTTACCATATATATATGGGCCTCTGGCTTATTTTATGGGAAAAATTTATTCATAAGTTTTTTTAAAAGAGACTTTAAAATGTCTTTAAAGTTGACAAAATCTTATTGGTCCTTCACATGAAAATGAAGATTAAAAACACCCTTCACGTTTTTACGACTAGTTCAAACTTTCTACCCATTAATTTTTTTAAATTTAATCTCAAAGTTTTTGAATCTCAGCTGGTCATGGAGGCACATGCTAGTAGTCCCAGTACTTGGGAAGGTGAGACAGGATCACAGGTTCAAGGCCAACTTGAGCAATATAGCAAGACCCTGTTTTGAAATAAAAAGGGTGAGGAAATAGAACACCTCTGAGTTCAGTCACCAATACCAAAAGAAGAAAAAAAGAAAAAGGGGGGCTGCTGCCGACATGTACCTCTTCTGTCCCGCTCCGCTGCCGGCATGGGCCGGCCCTGATGGGGACGCTCTGCAGAGGGCCTAGCTCCGTGATGGAGTGTGCGGGGTCCTGGGCTGATGCCCCGGCGGGTTCCCAAAGCCATGTTCCTGCAGCAGCCAGCCAGACCTCCCCTTCTGTCTGCCTTATGATGTGACCCTATGAGTGGGCCGGATTCGTCTTCCCCTGCAGGCTTTGGCCTGTATAGTGATTGGGAAAGAGTGAGTTCGCATGTCTTACAAGCATCCCGAGCAAGTAGAAATGCCTGGCTAAGTAACTGTCCTTCCACTTGCTTCAAAAGGCACAAACCATGCCGTAGGCCAGTGCTTAGCACCCACACACAAGGCCCTGATTGAGTCGTACACCTTTCCTGTAGTGGGCTTTAAGGTGATAGACCTTTCTGATTGCCTTTTTTTTCCCCTTTTCTTTTCCTTTTCATACTAGGATGGAATCCAGAGGCATTCCACCTCTGAGCTATATCCCCAAGTCCTCTTTTATTTTTTTAAAAGAGTCTTGCGAAAGATGGTACATATTGGCCACAAACCCGCAATCCTCCTGTCATAGCCCTCTAAGAACTAAGATTGCAGGCCTGTGCCACGAGCTTTTAAGCAGTGGCTCAGAACCCCTTCGTGCCCTGCCCTGTGCCTGGCTGCCTGCACTGGCTGCTCTTGTGGCTGTGACTCGGTGCCCGTGTGTGCTGAGTTCCTTGATGCCGGGCAGGACCGCAGCGGCCCGTGTGCTTAGTCCATGCTCGCACGTAGGGGAAGGTGTGCTGGGAGACCTGAGAGGCACAGGGGACCGTAGAGATGCCAGGAAGGCGGCGCCCAGTCAGTAGAATCCAGAGGTGTGGTCTCTCTTGGCCGACCCCTCCTCGAGGTGCTGTGCATTGAACCCATGGCCTCATATTTGCCAGGCATGTGCTCTACTTTTTCTTTTTTGAACTGGGGATTTGAGGATTGAACCTAGGGGCGTTCTACTTAGCTACATCCCCAGCTCTTTCAATTCTTTATTTTGAAACAGGGTCTCAGTAAGTTGCAGAGGGCCTCACTAAGTAGCTGAGAATGGCCGCGAACCTGTATCAGCCTCTGGCTCCATTCTTTTCGCGTAATTACCTGACCAAATAGTTAACTATTTTGGTTTTTGTCCCCCTCCTCCCAATTACTGGGGTTGACCCAGGGGCACTCCACCACGGAACTCTATCCCTGCCCATTTTAGTTTTCATTCTGAGATCGAGCCTCACTAATCTTTCCATCTCAGCCTCCTAAGGTGGTGATCCTCCTGCCTTAGCCTCCTGAGTAACTGGGATTGCAGGCGTGCACCGCCATGCCTGTGCGCTCCCCTAGTACACTAGAGTGCTAGGGGTTGAACCCCAGGGCTTCGTATGTGCTAGACAAGCACTCTGCTGCTGAGCTACATTCTTAAGATTGAAAGCTTGGTTTTTCAGTTTTGTAGATAGAATTTTGAAATACTGGCCTCAAATCTTAGGACTTTAAAACCATGAGTTAAATCACTGTACTCCACAGGGGTGCCCCCAAATCCCCTTTTCTCTTTTAAGGGTAGATAGAAAGGAACTTGCAGGTTCTGGTTTAGTGTCTTTAAGGACACCCGAGGTCAGCGCTGCGGACTAAGGCTCAGGTGGTTTGTCTTGAACAGGTCATGGTCCTGCCACGCACAGGCCGTGCTGAAGATCATCAACTACAGAGACGACGAGAAGTCCTTCAGCCGCCGCATCAGCCACTTGTTCTTCCACAAAGAAAACGACTGGGGGTTTTCCAATTTCATGGCCTGGAGTGTAAGTAACAGCACTTACAGTGACCTGAGCAGTCTTGTTTGTTCTGCTAATTCTTTTATTCTTGAGATTTGTCCTTGGCGAGTGGGACAGATTGAGAATGTGTTTGGCCCCTTGGCTTAGGTGCTTGATAATACCCATCTAGACTCAAGTCCCAGCTTGAACGACACGTCACAGGGCCTTCCCGACAGGCTGAAGTTCTTCTAAGGACATTAACCCCTCAGTCTCGTCCCGAGTCAGACCAGTACTGGGTGCTTTCATGTGACGAGTTTCACACGAGGTAGCTCATTGTAGCGCCTCCTGCAGAGGTGCTGGCCCGTGGAGTGTTCTTAGGAACGTTCATGCTTCTAGGTTTTCCATCGCTGCTTAATATTACTCCCCGGCCCAAGTTCTCTAGACTCCAATCCCTGCCCTGATGAGCAATGCCAGTTCCTCCTGCCGCACTGTGGCACTGAGCTGAGCCCAACTGCTTCAGGAGAGCCTCCCAGAGGGCCTTGCTTGTACAGACCACAATTTAAAACACACGGAAAGCCAGGCGTGGTGGCACACGCTTGTAATCCCAGCATTCGGGAGGCTGAGACCAGAGGATCGCAATTCGCGGACAGCCTCAGCTACTTAGTGAGGCACTCCATAACTTGGTGAGACCCTGTTTCAAAATAAAGACTAAAAAATAACAGGGCAGGGGGTGTAGCTCGGAGGTTGAATGGTTTCATCCCCAGCCCTGCAAAACACACACACACACACACACACACACACACACACACGGATGCTTCTGATCTAGAAGCAAAACTAGTGTTTTTAAAAGTGATTTTTAGAGCCACGGGTAACAGTGCACACCTATAATTCCAGTACTTTGGAGGCTGAGACAGAAGGACCACAGGTTCAAGGCCAACCTCAGCAATTGAGTAAATCACTGCTTCAAAAAAATAAAGGCGAAGTGTGGTGGCGCACGCTTGTAATCCCCGCGCTTGGGAGGCGAAGACGGGAGGATTGCGCAGGTTCGAAGTCAGCCGTGCTGGCTAAGAGACCCTGTTTCCAAATAAAAATATAAAAAATAGGTGTCTCGGAGTGTAGCCCGGAGGTAGAAGGGTTTCCAGGAACCCCAGACCACCAAAAAAAAAAAAAAAAAAAAAAAAGTAAAAAGGGCTGGGGGTGTAGTTTAGAGAGATATCCTCCTGGGTTTAATCCCCAGTACCAAATAAAAATAAAGAGGACTGGGAATACAGCTTGGAGGCTAGTGCCCCTTTGTTCAATCCCTGGTGCCAAGTAAATCAGTAGTAGAGCTTTCTTCTGTTGAATACAGGGCACAAGGATAATTCTCTTTGGAATAAAGTATTTGTGTGTTCTTGTACACGTTGGATATTCTCACTTATCTCTTACAGGAAGTGACGGATCCTGAGAAGGGATTTATCGATGACGACAAGGTTGTGTTTGAAGTGTTTGTACAAGCGGACGCTCCCCATGGCGTTGCGTAAGTTTTACACTGGGGCTCCTAACAACGCCTTTAGTGCTGAGCTGAAGGCGGCAGTCAGTGTGTAAGAGACACCCGTGTTCCGCACACACGCGTGCTCCGTCTCGCCTCGGCACACACCACGGTGTCTGCTGCACGTTCACCCTCACCAGATGTGCGGGCAATTCCTCTGAGTCCTTCACGCTGGGCTGGAGGGATGTAGCCTGGGTCACTGGGGCAGCCATCTCAGGTCGTAAAGAACTGTGGACGGGTCTGGCTGCATGAGAGCGGCATGTGAAGAGTCACCGCAGAGCTGCTGTGCTGTGGAGGCCCGGCGTGGGGGAGGCCGGGCAGTGCATGGTGGGCGAGGGCTGCAGCCGTGCAGCCCCGGCCTCCCTGAGCCACGGTGCAGCCGAGGCCGGGCCGGGCCTGCTTGCTTGCAGTCTGTGCAGAGGAGGCGGGCGGGTGCTCGAGTGTTCTGCCTTCGGGTCCCATTCTCGCTCCCTGTTAGCACAGGAGGGCTGATATGGGCACAGCTCAGAGGCGGCTTTTTCCTCTAAGCTACCAAGTAGTGGGATGAATGGGAACTCTACATTCCCGTCATTTCCTGCGTGTGCAGCGCTTTGCAGGAAAGACACGTCTTGGCCTTTTTCATGTCTTGCTGACCACACGTGACTTCTGTAATGTGTGTGTGTAATGAAAGTGCTCCTGGAGCACATTTGTATATATATAGGACCCTATCGGCACCTATGGGTGTCATCTTGATGATGGTAGCCGTGTGCGGGATGTGGTGGCCCTCACTGGTAACCACAGCAACTCCAGGGGCTGGGCTAGGCTCGCACGTTAGGGGCCAGCCAGTGAGGTCCTGTCCCGGAATGGAAGGGCTGGGGAGGGAGGAGCTCGGGGTGGCGCTCTTGCCTCGCCTGTGGACAGCTCTGGGCTCAGTTCCAGTACCACAGACAAAGCAAACAGGAGCGCTGCAGAGCATCAGCAGGCGTGTGATCAGCGGCCTGTGCGTCCAGGGACTGTGGAAGAGCCTGCGAGAACGCGGCCCAGTGTCCTTAGTGCTGCGGGCCTGGGGGTGCGGGACCTGGACCCTGCCCCTGCTTGGTCAGGATTAGGAAGGAGGTGATGGTGCAGGATAGTGCCATTCGGCTGCCCCGGCACCACCTCCGCCGCCCCACACGCGTCGCCGAGGCCGGAGGTGTCCTGTGCAGCTTACCCTCAAGCCCGACTGCTCTTTCAGGTGGGACTCAAAGAAGCACACGGGCTATGTCGGTTTAAAGAATCAGGGAGCGACTTGTTACATGAACAGCCTCCTGCAGACCTTATTTTTCACAAATCAACTTCGAAAGGTAAATGAATGGTCTTTCTCTCCTGCATCCTTGCACCACTCTTCTCCGTCAGTATCTTAAAGGTCAGAGTCCCCAGCCCTCTTGTGCCATGGCACTGCCTCCACCAGGAAGGTGTCCCTGGTGCCGGGACACCTATTAGGCCAATAGGTGTTCAGAAAGTGTACCACAGACCTAACTGAAACTATTTGAAATAAGCTTAAAAGTCTCTTTAGAACATGAAAGCCATTAGTGGTAACAGCTGTGAAAGCCTTGACGTTGAAATGGGCGCACTGGAGAACTCCTGGCTGCATCTGCGGCCGCTCCGTCAGCATGTAGACGCGCCCTGGACCTAGCCTGGTGCTACTGGTTACTGCCTCGGTACAGTGCGAGCTGCTCTTGGCAGGGCCTTGGCCTCCTCCGCCCCTCCCATTTCGTTTGTACTCTCAGATAATACCATGATAGGACGATGTGGCAGGGGTAGCAGAATGGGGATAATTCATTTACAATTTTACAGATCTTTTATTCACAAATGATAGTAATTAAAAACATTGTTCTAGGAAATAGGATATGAATTTTGCTCTCAACTTTTTTTTTATTTTGGGCATGGTGGTCCACACTTATCATCCCAGCCCTTGGGAGGCTGAGATGAGGGGGGATCACAGGTTGGAGACCAGCGCCAGCCATTTAGTGAGGCCCTCTGTACCTTAGACGCTGTTTCAGAATGAGTAACACAGGGTTGGCGGTGTCGCTGGATAGAATGCCAGTAGCACACATAAATTTTTTTTTTTTACCTCCTTGTGTTTTCTAGATTATCTCTAAAATCATTGATGGTTTTTCAGATCGTTTTTTTCTACTTTGGGGTTGTTACATGCCTTAGCATTTACCCTGCTCATTGTGATGTTAGAAAGGATGGCTTTCTAAGGATGGCTTTCTGAACGCTCGAATTCTCATTTCTAAATCACTTCTTTCAGGCTGTGTACATGATGCCAACGGAGGGCGATGACTCGTCTAAAAGCGTCCCTTTGGCATTACAGAGAGTGTTCTATGAATTGCAGCACAGTGATAAGCCTGTAGGAACAAAGAAGCTGACAAAGTCATTTGGGTGCGTACCGGGGTCTGCTCGCCTGCTTGTTGAGACGACCGGGCAGGAGACGAAAGTGAGGGAGAACGCAGCGCGGACGGCAAACCGGGAGTCTGGGCTCCTACGTGTCGCAGTGTTTTTAATCTTTGCATTTTATTTCACCTCTAAAAACAGAGGCTTTGTTTTAGATTTTTGCTAGAGAAATAATTCACCACTTAAAAGTTCGATTTTTTTCATCAGAAGCACAGAGGTAACTTGGAAGTGTGTGTGCTCAGAGGCACCACTGCTGGCGGTGAGATGCTCAAAACCGTTTTGTAAAACAATTAGAAACATTTTGCTGTCTGCTGATAAAAGCCAGCTCACCTGTGAATTAGAGCCCCCCCAAAAGAATGAGTTGAAGAATTATAGTTGATTATTCAGTTTCGTTTTTTAACCTAAGTTGCTTTTAATTTACTCATTTGAAGTCTGGAAGTTTAAATAGAGATGTCCATTTTATCTTTGAAAGGTGGGAAACTTTAGATAGCTTCATGCAACATGATGTTCAAGAGCTGTGTCGAGTGGTAAGTTTTAAGCCATAATTGTATGGTTCTTACATTGAAAACTTTGTTACCAAGTAAAACCTCGGGCTTACTTCAGACAACCCCCATCTTTGTTCAGAACCAAACCTAAGCCTGAACAAAAAGGCAGCACCTGTCTAGTTTCGAGCTAGAGAGAACTGTTTTATTTCAAGGTAGAGTGTTAGGGCAACCTTGAGCCAGTAGTAGGCAGTAGGCGTTCACCTGCTTAAGTCAGTGTGTATGTTTATGTGTGTGGGTCATTAAGCTGAGAACCAGATTGGCTTCGGCGAGTGCCCTAGTGGTCCTCAGCCGCCGCAGGGTGGCAACGTCTACGCTGCCATCCAGGCCCCTCCAGCACACCTGCGTTCTCACGGATGCGTACCGAGTGCTGGTGCCTCTCCCCAAACCCTTGTTAGTCACTAGCAAGCGCTCAGTTTCCAGTTGTGATGAAAGACACACACACACACACACACACACACACACACACACACACACACGTGATATGGCTGTTCAAGGTGATTGGCTGGGCAAGGTGTGTTTTCTTTTTTGCAGCACTAGCTGGATTGAATCCAGTTCATTAAATATCCATGGACAAACCAGTCAATCCTGTTGACAGGCTCAACTCATTAATCTCTTGGTGTGGACCATTACGAGTTAAGTTTAGTGATCAATTTACATGCTTTTCCACAGAGGTAAAATGAATATAAAAAAATGCTTCTAAAGACACTACAGATTACTAATTCATTCCAAAGGCTGTATAAAAGGTTAACCTCAACTGTTGCATGTAGATATTTTTGTAAAAATCCAACCAAGGAGAAAGATTCTGTATGTTTTTGATAATTGCATGCCAAAGGTCATGATAGCCTAGAATTGCTTTGACCATTGACATTTTCAAGTATTAAGTTACTGTTACTTAAGCATAAACATGATTCTAAAGTTCAAACCCTCTCTTTCAGTTGCTTGATAACGTGGAAAATAAGATGAAAGGCACCTGTGTAGAAGGCACCATACCAAAATTATTTCGAGGCAAAATGGTGGTATGTGCTTTCTAGTTGTTTGTTTGTGTTTGGTGGTAATGGGATGGAACCCAGGGGCTTTCTACCTCTGGGCTATACTCCCAGACCTATTTTATATTTTATTTGAAAGCATGGTCTCACTAAGTTACTGAGAACCTCACTCAGTAGCTGAGGCCAGCTTCGAACCTGTGCGATCCTCCTGTCTCAGCCTCCCAAGCGGAGGGATTACCAGCATGCGCCACCACACCCAGCTCTGCTTTCTAGTTTTAAAAAATTGGTTTTGATGCCGGGTGTGGTGGCGCACACTTGTAATCCCAGCATTTGGGAGGCTGAGACCGAAGGATCGCGGTTCGTGGACAGCCTCAGCTACTTAGTGCGGCCCTCTGCAACTCAGACCCGGTTTCAAAATAAAGAAAGAAAAAAAAATAGGGCAGGGGGTGTAGCTCAGAGGTAGAATGCCCCTGGGTTCCACCCCCAGACCTGCAAAAAAATAAAAAATGGTTTTGAGATTTTAAAATGCAGAATTGACTTAATACTAAAGCTGTGCTGTGTTTTGTTTGACCACAGTCCTATATCCAGTGCAAAGAAGTAGACTATCGGTCTGACAGAAGAGAAGACTATTACGATATACAGCTAAGTATAAAAGGAAAGAAAAATAGTAAGTTTCACGTACCTCATGGCATGAGTTTTGTTACCATTTCTGCTATGGTTTAGCATATCGTTCACACAAGTGGTCTTTACTGAAATACAGCTCTGGGAGGCGGCTGGTCTAAGGTGGCTGTCCCCTGCAGGCCGCCCACTCAGGCCCTAGGAGCCCCCATCTGAGGGTCTAATGGCCCAGGCTACTCTTGCGCGTTCTAGGAGCATCTTTAAAGGGAATCATGTAGTTTGTGTTTCCCATTCTCTTCTTAAGATACTTGCAGGTAGCATAGTTTGATTTTTTTTTTTAATTGCTCTATAGTCTTCTTTTTTGGGGGTATACTACAAAATTTTGGAAACCGCTCTTATCTAGATGTTTTTGGTGGTTTTCAGATTGAGGTGGCGGGCCCAGGACTGACCTTGTTCGCACCTGCTTACATTTGCAGCACGTTGGGCTGCGGCCTGGTCTGTGGGTTCGGGCCTGGTCTATAGATCCTGGAAGGTCTGTAAAGCTGGCTCCTTTTCACACGGGTGTGTTGGCGGTTAGGTTGGTTTTTTTTTTTATTTTATTTTTTTTTTATTTTGGTGGTGTTGGGGATGGAACCCAGGGACCTTCTACCTCTAGACTACACTCCCAGACCTATTTTATATTTTCTTTGGAAACAGGGTCTCTTAAACCTGCTGAGGCTGGCTTCGAACCTGTGTGATTCTCCCGTTTCAGCCTCCCAAGCGCGGGGATTATAAGCGTGTGTTACCACACCCTGCTAAGTCTTTATTATTTTATTTATTTATTTATTTATTTATTTTTATTTTATTTTATTTTATTTTGGTGGTACTGGGGTTCCTGGAAGCCCTTGTACTTCGGGCCACACTCCCAGACCTATTTTATACTTTTTTATTTTTGGAAACAGGGTCTCTTAAGCCAGCGCGGCTGGCTTCGAACCTGCGCGATCCTCCTGTCTCTGCCTCCCAAGCATGGGGATTACAAGTGTGCACCACCACGCCCGGCTTTTTTTTTTTTTTTTTTTTTTTTTGTTGTTGTTGTTGTTGGTGGTGGTGGTGGTGGTACTGGGGTTCCTGGAAGCCCTTCTACCTCCGGGCTACACTCCCAGACCTATTTTATACTTTTTTATTTTTGGAAATAGGGTCCCTTATGCCAGCGAGGCTGGCTCTGAACCAGTGCAATTCGTCTTTTTTATTTTTGAAACATGGTCTCGCCGAGTTGCGAAGGGCCTCACCAAGTAGCTGCGGCTGTTGGCAAACCGCGATCCTCTGGTCTCCGCCTTCGAATGTTGGGATTACAAGCGTGCGCCACCATGCCCGGCTTAGGAATTATTTTCTTGATTTTAGTGAGATCCCATAGTTGGTTTTGCTTTCCTGATGCTCTGTTACCTGTTATCGCTCCCGTTTGTATACAGTCCACCTACAGCAGGTGTGTGTTGGGGCGTCAGGGCCACCGCCCGGCTGCCTCTGGGGTTCCAGATGACCCTAGAGTTTCCTCGGGGCTTGGAGTCACCACCAGCCTTCGTGTCTGTGCCCGCCAGCTGTCCCCATGCTCGCTCGTGTCATGCTGTCTTACGTGCTTCTTTAGTGTTTCTGACACAGTCCAGGCCTGACCCTTGCCCTGGGCTGCCTTTGGCTGCCCTGGGCTGCCCTCCAGGTCTTGGGGTCAGTGAAGGTGGCAGCGCTACATTTCCCTCAGTCTAGGAGAGGGGAGCCGCTGTCCCTCACTCTAGTCAGGATCTCGCCTGGTTTTCTCAAAGTATTAATAATACACATAACTTGCACCGCATAGGCTGTTATCATAATTGCTGTTTTAGTCTTCACACGGGATGACCTATTTCTCGTTCTCTCTAAGTATTTGAGTCATTTGTGGATTACGTGGCAGTAGAGCAGCTAGACGGCGACAATAAGTACGATGCCGGCGAGCACGGCCTGCAGGTAATGCGGGGCCCTGCAGCGGCCCGCTGCCCTCCCCTCTGCCCCATCCCCATTGTGACACGAGGTGCTCCGGCCCCTCTGCACACTCCGCTGTCTAGAGCGTGGAGTTTCTGTCTCCACAATGTGGTCCGGCCGAGGGGGCATGAGCTGGAGTGCAGCGCCATGTTGACTACGGACGTCCTCCGGGAGGTGGGGGATCACCAGGGGCCTGCAGAGGTTTTCTTTACCAATATCCTGTTCCGTGGTGGTGGTGTCCTGGTCACACAGTTTCCTAGTCATTTGGACTCTCTTATTTACCCCAGGACTCCCCTTTTAATGCATCTAGTTTTCTGAAGGTTGCAGCTTCTAGGGTAAGAGTCCTTCTTAGGCCCATGGTCCCACAGGGCTCTGGCCCTCTGCTGGAGCTGTGAGTTTCCTGGACCATTGGCCGGCCAGTCTGCTGAGAGGCCCGGCTCCTGCAGCCAACCACCCCGGGTCTTATTCTGCAGCCTTATAAACTGGACTCATTGGCTCAAATTATGTTATGATTAAGGCTTTTCAGATGGGCCAGTTGCACCCTTATGGTGTTGGTGGTCTCCGTTTTGGAGCAGGGAACACATCCGCTCTCCCGCTAGACCAGCCCACCCAGGGCGCTGAGTTGTAAATAGCAAAGTGTGCAGATATTAGAGCTTTGCCAGTTGGGTGTGCAGAGTATTTGTTAGCTCACAGGAGTTGTTCTGGGGGCCAGGTGAGCAGTAGATACAGCTGGGGGGGGGCCAGTGGTGGAGATGCAGGCTGGTCTCTCAGGCCACTCCTCCGTGTGGACCAGGGTCACTCCTGTACACCAAAGAACGTTGCCAAATAGGTGTGTCATGTCAGAGCCTCAGGGCCTCCAGGTCTCTGGCCTTTCTTGGAGATAGGGGTTTACAGCCTGAAGAAAGATCTGATTTGGAAATTCAGCGGTGTCAGACAAGCCACGAGGGCCCTGCCTGCCCACAGGCTAAGTGTCAAGGTCTCACCTCAGTCTAGTGAGGACCAAGGAGACCTGGGCGAGGGGAGCAGGATAGATGGAGGTGGAGGGCAGCCGCGGGCCATGGCGTCTCTCCAGCTGGACCCTCCTTGAGGTGGGTGTGCTCTGGCTGCAGAGGCTGGCCCTCCCTGGGGAGGGGCCTGCTGGGTGGCCTGGAGCGCAGGGCGCAGCAGCGTGCGTGATGGGAGGGACTGGGGAGTCAGGCTGTTCTCGCGATCCTGCCAGCCACCCTGTGTTCATTTCACTTGTTCTGAGCAGGGCTTCCAGGAGCATACCTAATCTAACGTAACCGTTACCATAATTTTCTGCTTTTCCACGTAACAATTTTTCTGTGGTTCTCCATATTTTTCAGAGTGCTTAATTGCTATGCACTATGGCAGCAAATGGCTGTTTTCATCAACCCTCCCCCATTGCTGGGCAGCCAAGCCAGAATGTAATCTCCCACACTGTACGGCAGAGACCTGGTGTAGACCAAAACAGACATTTTAATTAATTAATTTATTTATTTATTTTTGTGGTGGTACTGGGTTCCTGGAAGCCCCTTTACCTCCGGGCTACACTCCCAGACCTATTTTATATTTTTTTACTTGGAAACAGCGAGGCTGGCTCAGAACCAGCGCGATCCTCCTGTCTCCGCCTCACAAGCACGGGGATTACAAGCACGCGCCACCACACCTGGCCAAAACAGACAGTTTAAAAGCACCCTAATATGATAGCTAAACTTCCTTGCCTGTCCCCAACCCAAGTCCCCAAACATGTTCAGTGGTGCTGAAACAGTACTGAATCTTACTGCTTCAAGAAATAGTGGGGGCAGGCGCCGTGGTACATGGCAGTGGCCCAGCACCCCAGCAGGTTAAAGTAGGAGGACTGTGGATTCATGGCCAGCCAGGACAGTGAAGCAAACACCGGAGCCAAACATGTGCACGCTTGCAATATCAGCACTTGGGAAGCTAAGACAGGAAGGTCACAGGTTCAAAGCCAGCCTCAACAACTTAGGCCCTCAGCAACTTATTGAGAGCCTGCTTCAAAATAAAAGAACAAAATAGGACTGGGGTGTAGCTCAGAGGTGGAATGCCCCTGGCTTTCATCCCCAGTACCACACACAAAAAATAAAAGCTGGGGGTTATATCTCAGTGGTAGAGCGCCCCTGAGTTCAGTCTTCAGTCCTGCGAAAAGAACAGAGTAGAGGTGAACTAAGCTTGTGTTTCTTCTCTCTGTTCAGGAAGCAGAAAAAGGTGTGAAATTCCTAACGTTGCCACCAGTGTTACATCTGCAACTGATGAGATTTATGTATGACCCTCAGACGGACCAAAATATCAAGATCAATGACAGGTAGTCTGCAGCGGGGTGTAAGCGGCCGGGGCGCGCTGTGTCTGTGTTTTCAGCTGTCTCTGGGTCTCTCATGCTCTTCTGCCTTTGGGCTGCGGCCTCCAGCTGGCAGCCCCCTCCCAGGGTGCTTCCCTGGCCCCAGGCCTCTGCGTGGCAGACTAAAGTCTCTAAGGATGAAGGTTATTCCTGTTTTATACGGATTGGCACTTGCTGGCATCTCTAAGAAGTTGGATTTTGCCACAATGTAGATATTACCACAGACTAGTGCATTCCCTGATATTCTGTAATCTCTCCGTTGGTGGTTACCTTCTAGAATGTGCTAGAATTTTCAGCAGCCCGGAAGTACTTGGATGCGTGCCCTAGTTTTCCAGATTCTTCAGGTAACAGGTGTAAGAGTGATAATGATGGAGGGAGATAATGCAGACCTCTTTATCTCATTGAGGATACCAAGATTTCCCCTGATTCGCTTGAGCACCAGCTTTGCGCAGGGTAGAGGGTGGTCAGGCACCCTTCACACTGGGGAGTGTGACCCACTGGTCCTTGGCCTGCTCACACGCTTTTCTATGGTGTGTGTGAGAGCCTGTCCCCGGTAGCCCTCCCCCTCTCCGCCGGGTGGCCCTAGACCAGTATCACCACTGCTATGTTTAGTTCCACCCTCCCCGTGTTTTTGTTTCTGTTGTTGGAATTTGTTGTCAGTGTTTAAGAAATCATGAGATCTCACACAAATGTCCAGATTTCTGGCTTTGTTCTACAACTCAGGACATTTGGCCACACAGGGCTGCGGCTCTCGGAGGTGGTGGTGCTGGGTCCGAGAGCGGAGCCAGCCCTGTGCACCCGATCTGTCCTCCCCTTGGGCCTGCCCTGCCTCCTCATCCTCCCTGCCTCTCTCACCCTGGTGATGAGATTCGGTCAGCTAGATCCCACAGTGTGGAGCTAGCGCTTGCGGGGCAGGGCCCAGGGTAGGTGCCTGCGGAAGGTGGAGCCAGGGCGTCCTGTTTCCTGTCTGTCTTCTCGGGCTTTCCCATGCTTCTCCGGGTCAGCTGTCCTCGGTAGTCTAGCTCCTGGGTCTTCAGACTCGGGTACTCATGAGAAGGTCAGTGTGAGCTTATCACACAACTGACTGTCCGTTAGGTCCTTGGACTTGAGACTCTGGTGTCTCACGGGTATTTGGGCCAAATGCAGCCTCAGCGGGGAGGGCTAAACGCGCGGTATGTGCGTGTATGCCTCTGCCGTCGTGTGCCCCGTAAAGATGCATGACGACAGCGCACAGTCTTTATGTTGACCTGAAGAGCTGACCCATTTTCTCATAAGTAGGGGGCTGCCTCAGTGGTAGTTCAGATTGCCTCTGAGTCAAATTCATTTTTCTTCACTAAAGAAAAGTAGTCATTAATTAAAAAGGCCTTAATAAATAAAGCTGAAAGGTGTGTATAAATGAGTGGTGGTTTCATTTTTAAGTGTTGGTTTTGTTTTAACAGGTTTGAGTTTCCAGAGCAGTTACCACTTGATGAGTTTTTGCAGAAAACCGATCCTAAGGACCCTGCGAATTATATTCTGCATGCAGTCCTGGTGCACAGTGGAGATAACCATGGCGGACATTATGTGGTGTATCTCAACCCCAAAGGGGATGGCAAGGCAAGTGTGGGGCCCCGGGCGATGCCCATCAGGAAAGCCAGCTGCCGGGTGCCCTTGCGTTTCTGCTTTGTGAGCTTGGTAGGCGAGGACGCCTGGCCCCTGTTGGGTCCGTGTAGTGGTCTCCTGTACAAAGTGCTGTTTTCCAGTTTATTTAACTGCCTCTACTTTAAAGGTAGGGATGGCACTTCTGTTAGTAACGGACCCTTGGACCTCACAGAATCCTTTCGCAGTTTTCAGCTGCACACGCCTTAAGCCATGGGCCTGAGCGGGGCACGGTGGCATGGACCTCCTCCTGTCATCTCTGTGACCCTGCGAGCCCCGAGGGCTTTACTGCCTGGCAGATGAGGGTCAGAACTTGTGTCTAAGGCTGCAGGGCCAGCAAGTAACTGCAAGGGTCGACCACCTTTCCCCTGGCATTTGACTTTTAAAGTGGCTCCAAGATAAGGCACTGGAAGATAATAGATACTGCTTAGGTACGAGCCGGGTCGGCTTTCTAAGTCCTGGGTTATGCCATGGGGGAGAACAAAATGCCCCTACAGGGTTATAAAGGCACGGCAGGAAATGTTTGCCATTTGAGATAGGTGTGCTTATGGCAGTGTGTGTGTGTTACTGTGGATTGAACCCAGGGGCATTCTACCTCTGAAATACACCCCAGCCCTATTTTTAATTTTTAATTTTGTTAAATTGCTGACAGCCTCACTATATTGCTGAGGCTAACTTCAAATGCACAGTCCTCCTGTCCTGGGATTATGGGCATGTGCCACAGTTCTACAGAGGTGTTGCTGTCAGCGGATTAAACCTATGTGGGAAGTGGGCTATTTGAGTTGATTATAAAAATTGCTATTGGGCCGGGTGTGGTGGCGCACGCTTGTAATCCCTGCGCTTGGGAGGCTGAAACAGGAGGATCGCACAGGTTCGAAGCCAGCCTCAGCTACTTAGTGAGGCTCTCAGCAACCTAGTAAGACCCTGTTTTCAAATAAAATATAAAAATAAGGTCTGGGAGTATAGCCCAGAGGCAGAAAGCCTCTGGTTTCCACCCCCATGACCACCAAAAAAATAAAAATTGTTATTTGGCGGATAGTAGTGCTCGGCGGCACCGAGTGTCAACTGAGGTGGGCAGATGCCCAGGGCACCTTGTCTGAGGCTGGAGGCGGTGCCCGCATGCCCCCCTGGTCCGTAGTGCCTGCCGCTTGGCCCTGATGTCTGGCTGCTTTCCTTGCAGTGGTGTAAATTTGATGACGACGTGGTGTCCAGGTGCACTAAAGAAGAAGCAATCGAGCACAACTACGGGGGTCATGACGACGACCTCTCTGTCCGACACTGCACTAACGCTTACATGCTGGTGTACATCAGGGAGTCGAAACTGAGTGAGTGCGCTTGGTGTCTGCTCTTTTCTCTACTGTGAGGAACTCACCCAGCTGTGCCATGAATCCCTCAACCCCCATGGTATTTTATGCCAATAAAATATAATCAGTGCCAGGCGTGGTGGCCCATGCTTGTAATCACCGCGCTTGGGAGGCGGAGACAGGAGGATCACACAGGTTTGAAGTCAGCCGCGCTGGCTTAAGAGACCCTGTTTCCAAAAATTAAAAAAAAAATAGGTCTGGGACTGTAGCCAGGAGGTAGACGGATTTCCAGGAACCCCAGTACCACCAAATTAATTAATTAATTAATTAAAATATAATCAATATGCAGCAGAGAGCAGTGGGCCAAGCTGTTTCCTGTCCAATGCCTTCTCTGCTAATTAGACCTATTTCACATCGCAAAACTCTTGGGATCGGGTACCAAGTTATTTCACTTTAGTAGATGACTTTTAGTGGCCGAGAATCAGGACCTGGTGAGAGGAGGGTCAGGTCGGCACCCAGGTGAATGAGGATGTGTCTGTCCTGCAGGTGAAGTTTTACAGGCCGTCACAGACCACGATATCCCTCAGCAGTTGGTGGAGCGATTGCAAGAAGAGAAGAGGATCGAGGCCCAGAAGCGGAAGGAGCGGCAGGAAGCCCACCTCTATATGCAAGTGCAGGTCAGCTCCCCCTCGGCCTTCTGGTCCCCAGGGCGGGGTCCCCATGGCCAGGGAGAGGGAGCCGCACAGGCGCTGGCCCGCACTTGGCCTCTGTCCGGAGCGTTGCAAAGCCCCTTCGCTCAGGCCACTTCTGGAATGTGCATCCAGTTCAGGGATAAGGGCTGAGGTGTGAACAGAGACGCAGGCCACAGAGGGCCTCAGAACCGAGGAGGCCGGTCTGGAGGAGGCCCACCGGCAGGCATAGTCGGTGTGGCTGGGGCCCAGGGAGGAGTCGCACGGTTGAGCGCACTGGGATGGGAGCGTGTTTTCTGGATGCTGGACTGAGTGGCAGGCTCAAGGCTCCCGTGCTTGGTGTTCTGAAGGTTCTTTGGGAGCAGAGCTTGGCTTAAGCATGTGCTTAGCAGCCACCTTGTGCTGTGTCAGCTCCAAGGTCTCTTCTGTGCTCCCGTGCCGTTTCAGATCGTCGCAGAGGACCAGTTCTGCGGCCACCAGGGGAACGACATGTACGACGAGGAGAAGGTGAAGCACACGGTGTTCAAGGTCCTCAAGAGCGCCTCCCTCTCCGAGTTCGTTCAGAGCCTCTCCCAGACCATGGTGCGTGCCGGCCTCCCCGATCGCTTCTCACTCTTCCCGACTGCTTGGGGGCTTGGCGTCCGGGTGCAGGCACCGCAGAGGAGTGGCGAGACTCGGCTCCTGTAGAGCACGGAGGGCAAGAAAGGGCTCCTGACTGGGCAGGAGCGCCACGGGCTTCCAGAGCACGTCTCTGCCCGTGTGCTGGCGTCCCGGAGAATCCCTATAGAGGCGGGCCTGCGAGCGCTGCCCGCCCCACCGCCGCCAGCCGTGAAGTGGGTGCCCGAGCCTCGGATGCTAGTCACCCTAAGGAAGGGGTCAGAGCTGTCCAGATCAGGGCGAGGAGTTGTTACTATTTTTTCCTTTTAATTACCAGTTCATTAAGTTGATATTGAAATATGTAGTTGTTTTTGCCTTCGTTAACTTCTCATTTTCTTTCAGGGATTTCCACAAGATCAGATTCGACTATGGCCCATGCAAGCACGGAGTAATGGAACCAAGCGACCCGCGATGCTAGATAACGAAGCCGACGGCAATAAAACAGTAAGTATCGTTGGTGCTGGGGGTCTGGTGTGGGCGCGGGGGAGGCTTTGTCGCCGCGGTTGGCACACTGTGTGGCCCCTGCCCTGCTCAGTAGAACCGGACCTTGCCTGCGGTGCTTAAGTGTAGATTTCACGCTGACCTAAGTGAGTAGCCGCATCTAAAATCAGCATCTCTTTTGGAAATAGATGATTGAACTGAGTGATAATGAAAACCCTTGGACAATATTCCTGGAAACTGTTGACCCCGAGCTGGCTGCTAGTGGAGCAACATTACCCAAATTTGATAAAGACCGTAAGTGCCACGCAGTGCCCCACGGGTAGATGGCAGAGCTGGGTCCTGGGTCGCTCTGGGCACAGGGCGGGCCCTCCTCCCGCAGAGGTCTGGCGGCTGGCCCCGCGGCGCGCCCGGCTCCTGTCCAGCGCTTCTTGATGGAATCACCTGGGGCTCGCTGCAGGCGGTCCATGAGGCCAGGGCCGGCAGCGGCGGAGCGAGTGGCCAGGCCTGGCTCTTGCCCGCATCCTGCTCGCCTCCTTCTCAGATCAGATAGGGCAGGGTCACAGGTGTCTGTTGGGGTCAGGTAGTAAGTATTTTAGTCTCTGGGCATTTGGCCTGGTGGCCATTGCTGCTCTAACGTTAACAGTCTCCTCGGATGGGTGGCTGTGTTCCGCCTCAGCTTTACAAACAAGCTGACCCTTGCAGTGAAGTTGCAGGTTGGTGCCTTTGGCATAGTCACGGCCTTTAGGCCAAAGCCCCACAGCAGTGATACTCACCCAGCTGGTCGGTGCTGGGTCTCTAACGGAGTAGCCCGGTCTCCTGGCGCGCCTCTTCTGACCCTGGAACCTCCAGGGCATCCGCTGCCATTCCGATGTCGCTGAACTGCGAGGCTCACGTAGTTCTTTGCTTTTTACTAACTTTTCTGCTAAGAGTCTAATGGCCTGTTCATCAACTTGTAGACGATGTAATGTTGTTTCTGAAGATGTATGATCCTAAAACACGGAGCTTGAATTACTGTGGGCACATCTACACACCCATATCCTGTAAAATACGTAAGTCCTGGCTGCACCTGCCCACTAAGTAGATTTTGCT
Source organism: Muscardinus avellanarius (assembly GCF_963383645.1). NCBI lineage: Eukaryota > Metazoa > Chordata > Mammalia > Rodentia > Gliridae > Muscardinus > Muscardinus avellanarius. The sequence goes on from NC_137796.1 coordinate 106,028,848, forward strand.
CGGTTTACTACAACCTTGGGTTAAAATATCTTTTCTTTATCCTAGGTGACTTGCTCCCAGTTATGTGTGACAGAGCAGGGTTTATCCAAGACACTAGCCTTATCCTCTATGAGGTTTGCATCATTTCTCTTTCATAATCAATGTGTGCTCAATAGTTGGGATATTTGTTTTTCTGGCCCTTTGTTTCTTGATTACGTTAACTCAGGGCCTCTGGTGGTAGTCTTGGGAATTACAAATTTTTATTTTGTATGTATGTATGTATGGTGGTGCTGGAGAGTGAAATCCAGGGGCAGGCTACATCCAATCTACGCCCCTAGCCTTTATTTATTTATGGTACTGGGGATTGAACCCAGAGGCATTCTACCTCTAAGCTCTATCCCCAGCCCCTTTTCTTTACTCTTTATTTTGAGACAAGGTCTTACTAAGTCACAGAGGACCTCATTAAGTAGCTGAGGCTGGCTGCACACCTGTGATCATCCTGTCTCAGCCTCTCAAGTACTAGGATTACAAGCGTGTGCCACCACGCCTGGATTTATTTATTTATTTATTTATTTATTTATTTATTTATTTAATTTGGAGACAAGGTCTCCCTAGATTGATGAGCGTCTCACTACTTCTTGAGGTTGTCCTTGATTCTGTAATCCTCCTGTCTCAGCCTCCGAAGTCCTGGGATTGCAGACAGGTGCCACCACACCTGACTACACATTCTTAAATATGTGATTTTTAACTATGTGGGATCAGTGATTACTAGAAACGTTTGCTTGTTTTTCCCACTGGCATAACTTATTAAAAGTGTGAGCTAGCCGGGCGTGGTGGCGCACGCTTGTAATCCCCGCACTTGGGAGGCAGAGACAGGAGGATCGCGCAGGTTCGAAGCCAGCCGTGCGCGCTGGCTTAGGAGACCCTGTTTCCAAATAAAAATATAAAATAGGTCTGGGAGTGTAGCCCGGAGGTAGAAGGGCTTCCAGGAACCCCAGTACCACCACCACAAAAAAAAAAAAAAGTGTGAGCTAGGAGCTGGGTGTGGTGGTGCACGGTTGTAATCCCAGCACTTGGGAGGCTGGGACAGGAGGATTGTGTAGGTTCAAAGCCAACCTCAGCTACTTAGATTTTCAGCAACTCACTGAGACCCTGTTTCCAAGTAAATTATAAAATAGGTCTGGGGTTGTAGCCCAGAGTTAGAAAGCCCCTGGGCTCCACCCCCAGACCCCCCCAAAAAATGTGCGCTGAGCAGAGCAGTAGTATTAGTAATGAAAGTCTCAATTACTAGGGGTCTCTTGGGCTGAGGCGTTTAGGGCCACTTTGAGCAGCACAGGGAGACCCTATCTCTTTCAAAAGGCCAAAAGAGCTGGTTGTGGTGGCGCACACTTACAATCCCAGCTCTTGGAGGCTGAGACAGGAAGATCGCGTAGGTTCAAGGCCAGACTCAGCTACTTAGTGAGGCTCTCAGCAATTTAGTGAGACCCTGTTTCCAAATAAAATATAAAATAGGAAATAGATCTGGGAGTATAGCCCAGAGGTAGAAAAGCCCCTGGGCTCCACCCTCAGTACCACACACACACACACAAAAAGTAGATGAGTAGGCTTGGGTATCGATAAAATAGTATGGCCATTTTAAACATTAGAATTAAAATTTGCAATGAAACTATTTTATATCTTTTTTACTCTAGGAAGTTAAACCGAATTTAACAGAGAGAATTCAGGACTATGACGTGTCTCTTGATAAAGCCCTGGATGAGCTGATGGACGGCGACATCATAGTGTTCCAGAAGTAGGTGCCTTTGGCTTCCCCTCGCTTCCTTCTACTGTCAGAAGTGTGTGGACAGTTTTAGAGACAGGAATTGTTGGACGCCGCTGAGTGTTGACAGTAGCAATGCTCTTGCACTTCCTAAAGATGTCCACAGTGATCTTGATAGCAGTTAGTAGTGTATAAAAATTATTTTTGAGAGCTGGGTGTGGTGCAGCACGCTTGTAATCTCAGCATTTGGGGGGCTGAGACAGGAGAATCACAGTCCCGACAGCCTCCGCTACTTAGTGAGCCCCTCCACAACTTAGACCCTGTTTGAAAATAAAGAATAAAAAAATAGGGCAAGTCTTTTTGAGTTATTTTTCTTCCCTTAAAACATTTGAAGTTAAAATTCCTTCGAATGCACCTGCTCCGTTAGCTCTCCGGTCTGTCTGGAGTGAGCTGTGGACCCACTCAGGCCTGTGGTCTGAGGCGCACAGTGGCCAGAGCCGCTTCACAGCGAGCAAAGGCTGACCCCGGCCGAGGCCCTGGTGCTGGTGCTGCACCTCGGCTGGCTCTGCGCAGGAGGCACTGGCTGTGTGCTGCTCTTGGGAACCAGCCTCTCCTGTTGCTCTAGTTAGAGTGGCACCGGCAGCTGCTTGGGCCCCGCTTCTGGTGGGGCTTTCATGATCGCGAACCTCTTGGTCACCGCCGCCTGCTGAGGGGGCCTTTTCACCAGCCACCGCGGGCCAGGACTTAATTCAGTCTGCGTGCTTTTTCTCCCCAGGGATGACCCCGAGAATGACAACAGTGAATTGCCTACCGCAAAAGAATATTTTAGAGACCTCTACCACCGCGTTGATGTCATCTTTTGTGATAAAACAATCCCCAATGACCCTGGATTTGTGGTTACCTTATCAAACAGAATGAATTATTTTCAGGTATTGAATAACTGCACTCCCTCTTTTCCACACCAGAAGGACCCGTTAACTTCCCTGATGTCAGAGAAGCTTTCTGATGGCTTTGCTTCATAAGCAGGGTTCAAGTCAGTTGTCTGGTAGACCCCTCGGGCTAAAGCTGCCTGGGAGCCGGGGCTGTGTGCACCCCACGCCCATCCACCGCCCCAGCAACCAGGGTATTGTCCCCTGAAATCTCTGTCCTGGCATAAGTCTGGGACGGCCTCACTTACAGCGTGCCAGGTGTTTAACACCATTAATAAGTAATCATCAGAAAATACACTATAGGGGAGAGGAGTTCAGAGATCCCAACACCAAAAATGGAAAAGCTACCCCATCAGACACGATGCTCCCGTGGTGCTAACCACGAGGATTATGAGCGGGTGCCAGTCAGCTCTTCACCAGAGACCCGACACTTGCCTCTGTTTCCCCCGGTGGCACCTCCAGGTCGCAAAGACAGTGGCACAGAGGCTCAACACGGACCCCATGCTGCTGCAGTTCTTCAAGTCTCAAGGGTAAGGCCGGCCCCGGACACGTCGTGGGAGCTGCCACTCCACACCTCTCGGCTTGAGAGGGGCTCGCCGGTGCGCCCACCGCAGCCAGGCCGCTGGGCACCGCCTCGCTGTGGGGAAGGGTCATCCGCCTGTGGCCGGGCTCAGGGTTGTGCCGTGCTCTCGGGAGCATTGTGTGACCAGGAGCGGGAGTGTGGAGGCGAAGCCCCATCTCCTGTGTGAGGCCAGTGCCTGGCGTGTGTGCACACTCAGGATGCGGGCGTTAGGCCAGTAAACAAGCCGTTTATTTATATGCTGTTTCCTTGTGTAGTTATAGGGATGGCCCAGGTAATCCTCTTAGACATAATTACGAAGGTACATTAAGAGATCTTCTACAATTCTTCAAGCCCAGACAACCTAAGAAACTTTACTATCAGCAGGTACGAGTCCAAATTGATGCAACTGGGTAATGAGGAGCAGGCCCGGGTTTTTGCGGAAGCATCTCTACAACTCGTGTCTCTTTTCTTAATAGCTGAAGATGAAAATCACAGACTTTGAAAACAGGCGGAGTTTTAAGTGTATATGGTTAAACAGCCAATTTAGGGAAGAGGTAAGTTTGCTTCCCACTGTGAACGTTGACTTTCATTGAATCCTGCCTATGGTTTCTACCCCCAGACCTTGAGAGCTAAAACTCAAGACACTCGCCCCTGGGCGCAGCCTGGTGGGGCCCCAGCAGTGCCCTGCCCCGCTGCCATAGCCTTGGGCCTCAGGTGGCGACAGTGCTGAGCCAGGGACCCGGCTGCTTTCCTGCGCAGTGGGGAGCTTTGGGTGGGTGTGGCGGTGCCTGCTCGGCCGGCCGGAGTGTGCAGACATCGGTGCTGCCGCAACCCAGGCCGCCGGAGCAGAGGTGTAGCCAGCCGCCACCCTCCAGGGCCCCTTTGCTCTCCCCTAGCTCCTTAGGTGTGGAGGGAGCCCTGAGGCCTAAGCGCCTCCTGTTTCGACTCCATGGGGCTGAAGCCGCAAGGCCGGCCTCAGGCCTTCTCTGCACTAGCTTTTTTTTCTTGATGTGGGGAGAACTGGAAAGGCTGTGGCTGAGCCCCTGGGGACCGCCTCCCCAGAAGCTGTGTGGCGAGCCTTCCACAACCAGGCGGCATTTCCTCTCCATCCTGGCCTGATCCTGGGGCTGGGCAGATGTTTCCCGTGAGGGGATCCACGGCACGGGGCTATGGGCAGGGTGGAAGGAGGCCGGCCTGGAGAGCTTGCACGAGGCCAAGTTTCTCTCCCTCTTCAATCAAGTCCATTATAGGAGTCGTTGCCTTTATTAAACAGCCATGTCCGGTCTCTCCTTAGGAAATAACACTATATCCAGACAAGCACGGGTGTGTCCGGGACCTGTTGGAAGAATGTAAAAAGGCCGTGGAGCTCGGAGAGAAAGCATCAGGGAGACTTAGGCAAGTGCTTCCCGAGGCTGAGGGGGGAGCGGTCCTGGGACTGCCCACTCTGCACACGAGCCCCGGGCCAAGGCCTCCTGAAACTAGCGAGCGGCCGGGGTCTGGATGGAGTTCCTAATTCAGCCATTTCCTCCTCCCTCCTGGTCTGACCGTGTTACTAGCTGCAGTGATAGAGAAGCCCCTGAGAGGCAGGGTGACTTGATTGGGTTTGAGGTCAACCTGGAGCTCCTCTCGGGACTCTTGGCTGACAGCCCAGGTGAGGCCGAACGCGCGCCAGAAGCCCAGGCCACTTGTGGTCAGCGTGGCCTTGGGGCCAGCCCGGAGGTCACGTGGCCTCTGGGCAGTTAAGCTCTCAGAACGGTCTCCTTGTAAACTCACTTAGCTAAGGAGGCCAGTATCACCTCAAGTGGAGTGAGCAAAGGCCAGCTCGCCTTGGATTCCCTGTGGGAAAGGTCAACAGCACCGTCCTAGGACTCCCAGCTCGCAGGCATCTGCTTCTTTCTGACTTTCCCAATCTCTTATTTAAGAAAAGAAAAGAGAAAAAGGAAAACGATAGGCATATCTTGGTAGCATGACAGGCATGTTTTCTTTATTGGGTATTTTGATTTTGGTACTGCAATTGAACCTGGGGTGTTTTATATTTGAGCTACAACCTCAGCCCTTTTTATTTTAAAACAGGGTCTTGCTAAATTGCAGAGGGTATTCTTGAACTGTCTCAGCCTCCCAGCCACTGGGATTTCAGGTGTGCCACTGCACCGGCTGATGTGGTTTCTTTCCAAACACGATTCGTTTGTGTTGACATTTTATATTTACCCAAGCGTGTGTACTTCACTGTTGGCCCTTGTTTTTCCTTCATTCAGGCTGCTAGAAATTGTAAGCTACAAAATTATCGGTGTGCATCAAGAAGATGAACTATTAGAATGTTTATCTCCTGCGACGAGTCGAACGTTTCGAATAGAGGTAACTGGCCCTTGTTGGCCCAGAAAGAACTGGTGGCCCCTCAGGCAGCTCAGCCCTCCGCTGCCTGTGTGAAGAGCACCGCAGGCTGTACAGTGGCCTGAGTTTGCTTCATGTACTAGTAAAGTGGGCTTCGAGGTTAATTTTATTCTTCCAGATTTTGGAAACGTTCTTTTATGAGGAAATGACATAGAATGCGAAGTTCCCATTTCTGTCATTTTCCTGGTAGAGTCTGGGGACCTGAGTTCCGTCACCTTGTCACTCGGCCATCTCGCCTTCCACCTCGCCTCCCCAAACTCCACGTCTCCCCATCCTCGCCTCCCCGCCGCCTCGGCGCTCATCGTCTGCCCTCTGATACGAATTTAAAATGAGCACCAACAGATCTGAGCAAAAACTAGGGATCACCTTAACTTTAGAGTTGGGACATTTCTGTAGTAACTACAGAACTACATTATTTTTTTTCCCGAAAAAATTTAAGTATTGTCTTCTGGCTCCAAACTCGCATTATTTTAATTATATTCATCATGACATTTTGCCAAAAATATGATAGCGGTAGGCAGCTCCTCGTCACTGTAACAAGACAGCGGAGATCCGCAGTGTACCAGGAGGAGGGCGGCCCCACCTGCCGGCCCTGCTGCTGTGGGGTCTGCGAGGAGGCCCCTTCCTCACCTGGAGGGACAGACACAGTGAAGGGACCAGGCTCTCCGGCCCAGAGACCGGACCTGGCCTCTGGGAGTAGAAGTGAGGATTTAAACACAGCCGCCCGCCCCTGCTGACTGCGCTCTGTTGACGTGTCCCCAGGAGATACCGTTGGACCAGGTCGACATCGATAAGGAAAACGAGATGCTCATCACAGTGGCCCACTTCCACAAAGAGGTATTTGGGACGTTTGGAGTTCCGTTTTTGCTGAGGATACACCAGGTAAGAGTTGTGCGGTGGGTCAGAGCCGGCAGTGGGGCTGGGGCTCTCCCGGGGAGGACGGCGGGCCTGAGCGCACAGTCCTTTCCCTTCCAGGGCGAGCGCTTCCGAGAGGTGATGAAGCGGATCCAGAGCCTGCTGGACGTCCAGGAGAAGGAGTTCGAAAAGGTGCGCTGGCCCTGCGCGGCGGAGCCGCCGGCCTGTGCTCCCGGATAGGAGCTGTGCGCGTGCGGAAATAACGGGGAAGTCTCACTTTTTGTCTTGTAGTTTAAATTTGCAATTGTAATGATGGGTCGGCACCAGTACATCAACGAAGATGAGTATGAAGTAAATTTGAAGGACTTCGAGCCGCAGCCTGGTGAGCGCCCTCTCCTTGGGGATCCGGGGAGGGTGGGCGGCCCCTCAGTGGCCAGTGCTTGTGGCGGGGGGGCTGCAGGTGAGTGAGCAGCGGGGGTCGGGGGGACTCTGGCCGCCCGAGGGCCTCATGGGCTCTTCCTTCCCACCAGGTAACATGTCTCATCCCCGGCCTTGGCTGGGGCTGGACCACTTCAACAAAGCCCCGAAGAGGAGTCGCTACACCTACCTTGAAAAGGCCATTAAAATCCATAACTGACTTCCTTGGCCAGTGTGTTGAAGGCGAGGGACAGCGGTGGGTGTGCCCCTTTTTAACAGCGTAGAACTTTGGTACACGTTTGCTCTAGCCGAAGTCTCCAGCAAGAGGATTTGCTGCTGTTAATTTTATTTTGTTGAGGCTGTTCAGTTTGGCTTCTATGTATCTATTGACTGCCCTTTTTGAGCAAAATGAAGGTGTTTTTATAAAGCTTGGATGCCAAGGAGAGTTATTTTATGGTAACCACACTGCAAGGCGCTATCAGCCTACGGGGAGAAGAGGTGCCCAGGAGGCGGGCCGCCCGGGGGCTGTGGCTGGGTCCCGGGCGTTGCTGCCCGGGGGGCTGCCTGGCCCCCGCCAGCCCAGCCCTGCAGCTAGCAGCTGGGGTTTAGGCTCGTCCGAATCACTTCCCTCAGTTACACTTTCAATGACCTTTTGTGCATCTGTAAAGGCGAAACAGAGAACTCACAACCTAATAAATAGCGCTCTCTCCTCCCTGTGCGCTGTCGGCCTTCTCGGTTCCTCGCCTCCAGCTGCCCGGGTCTTTTAATAAACTCTCACTTCGGTCAGCCACTACTGTCTGCAGCCCGTTGGCAAGGCGGATGCACTGAATACAGTCCTGACAGACATTCTGGGGTCTTTTTGTCCGATTGGAAATGTTGTGAAATGCAGTTAAGGTTTACTCTGCTGCCCTGGCAAACTTAACAACGATCTCCACAGTTGACACGAGCAGGTTTGAAAGAGTTACAGGGAGAATCCCGCCAAGTGGACCGGACGGAGCGGCAGGGAGGGAGCTGTTAGCAAGAGGGCATGCTCACTCGTGGTTAGTAAGCTGTTGACTTTGTAAAAAGGGTAAAATAAAAAGGAAAAATGAAATTGTATATTTAATGAATGAACATGTACAATTCGCCCGGGCCTCGCCGAGGGCGAGTGCAGGCGGTCTCACTGATGTCCATACTCATTGTGTGCGGTTTTATTTCCACCCCGCCTCATTTCCTTTTGTTTGGAGCTAATGCCAGCTGCCTGTCTAGTTTTGAGTGCAGTAAATAGAATCAGCAAATCACTCTTTATTTTTCCCCCTTTTCCAGTATTTTTTTGTTTCTGTAGCAGCAGTGTACACCAACTCTTCCTGTATATTGCCTTTTTGCTGGAAAATGTTGTATGTTGAATAAAATTTTCTATAAAATCTGTAATTCAGTGAGTGCCGTGGAAGCACAGGGTGGCTTCTGCGCTCCCCGGACACAGGCTCGGGAGGCCCTTCCCCAGCCGAAGGAGGTGTGCTGAGAGGCGTTTCTGGGTGGCAGGGTGTGGCTCTGTCTGGTAAGTTTGAGTCCAAGGCAGGATACCAGCCAGACCTGGAAGTGTAAGGAGGTGCTGCTAGCCAGAGGGCCCTGGCTCCAGCCTGCAGAGGAGCAGTCAGGGCGGGTGAAGCCGCCCTGGTGTTTTTTAGGTGTGGGCTGGGGTCTGTAGTCTTCAGACACTCGCCTCCGTTTCCCCCTGGGACACACGACCTCCTCTGTGGCGGGTGCTGTGCTCCCCTTCCCAGTCCCCAGGTCCAGCACCAGGAGTTTGAGTTCATGTAACTGGTTCTGAGGAGATGTGAGTGGGGCTTCTTAAATGTAAGGGAAGAGAAGGAGCCGCAGGGGGGGCTGGCTCCAACCCCCAGGCCACGGCAGCCCTCCTGTACCTGCAAAACGTGGCCACCTGTGGCGGCAGGGGCCTGAAGCCGGCGAGCCCGTCCGCGTGCCGAGATGAGCAGGGAGGCGCCGGGACGCGGCGTGCGCCATCCTCCCCGTCCGCAGTTACCTAGGCTCGGCCGCAAGGCACCGCGCGGCCCTCGTGGGAACTTCCCTGGAAAGGACTCGCCGCCTCTGCAGTGTGGAGCCGCCCGGGTCAGCGTGCCCATGGAAGACGGCCGTGCGCCAGCGACGCACGTGGGCGCTGCTGTTAGAATAAACGTGTCATATCAGAGAACCAATCTGTGCCCACACGGGTGGGGCTTTGGCGCACAGGGAGGCGGGACCCTCTGCGTGTGGTGTAGGTCCCGGGGCTGAAGCGGGGAAGCGGGTGGGGGGTGAGAATCGCACCCAAGCTTCACGGCTTCTTGTGAGGCCAGTGTTCCCTGGGGCCCAGACAGACCACTCTAACGAGTAGATAGGTCCACTGGGGAAAGTGGGTGGGAGCTGGGCCTCGCCCCTCAGGGAAACACTTAAATCCTGTCCAGTTAGCACCGTGTCCCCAGCGCTTTGTGGGGCTCGTTACATGGCGTTCTGTCGGCCTGGCCCTGTCCTGACGGCACTGTCCAGCAGAACCTGCTGCTGAGGCAGGATAGTCTATCAAGTACTGGGTGCAGCGGCCACGTGGGCCTCCCTCTGCTGAGGGAGCAAAGTGCTTTTGGTCGACTTAGGTCCTCCCTGCCCCTAGCGTCTGTCGTAATGGGTGAGTAGGTGTGTGTGGCCCTGGGGATTTAACCCAGGGGCATTTTGCCTCTGAGCTACACCCTCAGCCCATTTTTATTTATTTTTTTATTTTATTTTATTTTTTTTTTTGGATCTGGGGATGGAACCCAGGGGCATTCAACCTCCGACCTACAGCCCCTGCTCTATTTTTTATTCTTAATTTTGAAACTGAGTCTTACTGAGTTGCAAAGGGCCTCACTAAGTAGCTGCGATTGTCCGCAAACCGCGATCCTCTGGTCTCAGCCTCCCGAATGCTGGGATTACAAGTGTGCGCCACCACGCCCAGCTCCATTTTTAATTTTTTTTTTGTTTTTTTTGTTTTTGTTTTTGGTGGTACTGGGGTTCCTGGAAGCCCTTCTACCTCCGGGCTACACTCCCAGACCTATTTTATATTTTTGAAACAGGGTCTCTTACGCCAGCGCGGCTGGCTTCGAACCTGCGCGATCCTCCTGTCTCTGCCTCCCAAGCACGGGGATTACAAGCGTGCGCCACCACGCCCGGCTCATTTTTTAATTTTGTGACAGGGTCTTGCTGTTTTTTGGAGAGTCTTTGTTGCTGAGGTTGGCTGCGAACCCGCAGCTTCCTGTCTCAGCCTCCCAAGTACTGGTATCACAAGTGCCTGCCGCCATGCTTGGTTCAGTGGATAACGCTTCTTACAGGATTCTCCTCACCTTTGGGGGTCAAGCCCCAGAGCCAAACCTGCCGGCCGCCCTTTCCTCCATCTGCATGGCTTCGGGTTTCTACAGAGCCTGTTTGTGCATGGCTTGGCATCTAGGTCAGGCAGTGATGCCAGCCTGAAGCTGCGGGCGGGGCTGGGTGTATCCTCCCTGGCCTTGGCCCCTCACCCTCCGCCTGGCAGTGGGGAGAGCTACAGGCGTCTGGCAGGGAGCGGGCACACGTAGATGGCAGAGCCCTGCCGCGCCCCTGCTGTCCCCTGGCGATAGGCGGGGTGGGGCAGTCCTGGCTTGTGCCCCAGTGGGATGGACAGCAATGGCTGATGGGGCTGCTAGGGTTAGCCCTGTTCCCTCTGCCTGAGCCACCGCTGCTGAGCACTGAGCTGGCCAGGCGCTGTGCTGGGACTTGAGGCTGGCAGGAGGCCTCAGGGCAGCTCCGGGGGGCCTCATGTGGGCTCACCGCCCACCTGCCTTCTCCAGGACCCCCAGCTCAGGCCTCCTTGGCCGGTGGATCGGACCTGTTCTCAGTGTCGGCTCCAGGGACGGCCTGACTCCCTCAGCCCTGACGTCTTCTTGGTGATACCTGTGGCCACCCTCGACGCCCTGCGTGGAGGGTAGATCCTGCTAGGGAAGGGGCTCCTTGTCCCCACCTTGGCGCTATTATAGCCACGGCTGCCCTTTGTGAAAAGGAGGAGACAGTTTACGCCAGGTTGTGTGTAAGGTGGGGGCAAGATGCGGTCATCCCTGTGGGTCAGGACATCTGTGTGAGATCCCCCACCTTTGAGATGTCAGAGGCTGGGCATGGTGGTGCACACTTGTAATCCCAGCTTTCGTGGGCGGGGGGGGGGGTGCTGAGACAGGATGTCGGTTTGCGGAGACCCTGTCTCGGGGCTAGGGGTGTCGCTCTGAGGTGGAATGCCCCTGGGTTCCATCCCTAGTACTACACAAAAAAAAGATGTCAGCTGGCATGTCCCTAGTGCCTTACCGTCCCACCCATGGGACTGGTTGTCCTGGAGCTCGTCCGTGTGCAGTGAACAGGGCTTTGCATACCGTGTCAACCAGAGGAGCCAAGACCGACAGTGGGCCCTGTCCCAGGACGGTGCTCCGTGGATCCAGGTGAAAGCCAGCTAAGTAGCTCAGAGAGCGGCGGAGTCGGGACAGGAAGGCGCCAGCTACGTAGGGTTCGGGCTAACCGAGCGAGCATGTCCAGCAGGACCAGGTGGCCTGCGCCTCTTGCTGCTGCGGCCTGGACGCCTGCAGACTCACCAAAGATAAGACTTTTCCTCTGGATCACGAAGGTGGCCTTCTTTCCCAAGACCCCATGGCCTCGCCAGACCAGCGGCTGCCCACTGTATCAACCGGGCCTCCCTGGCTCACTGCTGACGTGGCGTTCGTCTGATGTGTTGCAAACCCGAGGGCACCACCGTCAGGTACTCACCGAGCTTCCCGGTTGCTTGGTCTTTCTAAAGCACCATCTAATCTTAAACATGCTGCTAAACTGGGCCTCCGTGTGGGTGCTGGGGTCAAGCCTCCCAGTCCTGCGGCAGGGGCCAGCTCAAGTTAGGTTTCCGGGGCCTCCCGCCAGGGTGAGAGGCACAGCCGCCAGGGCCTTCAGATCTGGAGAGCTCTGCCCTGGAGCTCGTCCCTCCCGTCTGCTGTGACAGAAGGACCTGCGTGGCCTTGGGCTGGGTGGCTTTTGCCTAAGCTTCCAGGAACCTCTCAGCCTAGGTCTGCTAATAAGTCCACCCCTGCGGGCTTCTCTTAGAGTTACTATATTTGCACCACCTGGCTCTGCATCGTGGGCCAGGATAGCACTGCCCTCCCGGTGTGGCTGTGGGCATTTCAAGTCCTGGTACAGTTCAGAGAACTACCCTAGCTGGGCCGGCAGCTAGCTTCCTGTTAACGTTTTTCTCTTGTTTTTCTCTTTGCCATGTGTGTGTGTGTGTGTGTGTGTGTGTGTGTGTGTGTGTGTGTGTGTGACTGAGGATGGAACCCAGGGGCCTTCTACCTCCAAAGTACACCTCTAGACCTATTTTATTTGGAAACAAGGTCTCGCTAAATTGCTGAAAGCCTCACTAAGCTGGTGAGGCTGGCCTCGAACCCATAATCCTTCTGTCTCAGACTCCCAAGTTCTGGGATCACAAGCCTGTGCCACCATGCCCGGCTCAGAGCGATACTTTATATTTTACAAAACTAAAAAAAAAAAAAAAAATCATCCAGTCAGACACTGGATTTTCCTTCACCCCATGGCCCTTCCTCTTCTGGTCCCCAGACCCATTTTACCCAGCGTGGGTCCCACTCAGGTCAGTGTGCGGCGGTGGTCTGTGAAGGGGTCCTAAGTGTTTATGATATCAGTGAGGAGCCAACCCCCGCTAGGTCCTGCAGGTGCTAGGCTGAGTCAGGAACCTGGGGAACATGGCGGAGACCAGAGAATGCTGGATGGAACTGGACGCCGAGCAGGGAAGCAGGGCCATGGGGGTAGGGGGAGCCGCCAACTCATTGAATGGGTGGAAAGAGGGGAGAGGAAGAGGTTGCTTCAGGGCGGAGGGGACAACTGTGGGGGCTGCTTGGCAGAGTCGGTGACCAGAGGTGGCAGCGCCGTCCACAACCACACAGCCCATGCTGGGGGAGAAGAGGGTGTCCCCCCGAGACCTGTGGGTTTGGCAGGCCCCGGGGCATCCTAGGGAGGTGGCTGTGAGATGCGGGAGCTGGAGAAGAGGCCCAGCTCGGGACTCTGAGAGGACTGGGCGGGCTGAGGGAGCCCACAAGGAGGTGGTGGCTGGACATCAGCAAAGGACGCAGCGTGAGGCTCGAGGGCCGGTTGTGTGGCAGTTAGCAGCAGGTCACGGTCCACCAGGCGAGGGCAGGGGTGGGGGTGAGCCTCGAGGGATGCACCTTGGGGTGACCGGAGCGCAGGCTCCCTGCAGAGACGGCAGGCTTCCCCTAGACAGAGGCGATGGCAGGGAGGCAGGGAGGTGGGAGATGGTCCGCAGGCTGTGGCTCCTGGAGAGGAAAGGACAGACCTCACGCTCCATCCTTGGTCTACCGAGGGCCGCCAGCAGAACACACAGGCATTTATTCCGCAGCAGTCACAGGCGGCGGTGGTGTAAGAGCTCCCGCTGGCACACAGGGCAGGAGTGGCTCACGTCCATCAGGCTGTTCATGCAGAAGGGGAGGAAACAGCAGCCCAGAAAGCACCTGTGTCAAGCAGAGGCGGCTGAGAGACAGCAGCAGCCCCAGAGCCCTCGCCGCCCTGCCCCGGGGCTGCCCAGCCGGCGCTGACACTGCTGGGGTGACTTCGGGCCAGGGGGCCAGGCATCGCCCCATCCATCCCGCACGGGTGTTGGGGCAGAGGGCCCTTCCTCCGAGGGCGGTGAGAAGCCGATTTGGGGCCTTCACCGTCCTGTCTTTGACAGTCCTGCGGGCCAGCACCCCAGACCAGCGGGGACCCCACGCCACTCACCCAAACACAAAGAGGCCTGTGCACAGCAGCCAGGTGAGGAGCCCAGGCACCGGGGAGGTCACCGTGATGATGTAGTTTCCGCAGTAGGGACAGATCATCTGCATGGGCATGGAGGCTGTGGTCCTGGGCATTGTGTACACCCCTGGGGGGTGGGAGATCAGTCAGACCCCCACCATCCCTCCCACCGTCCACCTCACCCCACACTGCGGCTTCTCGCCTCTGTGATCCACTAAGTATCGAAGGCCTTGCGGCTGGGGCCCCACATCCCACCACCCACCTGCCTCTTAGCCATGGGGGCTCCCCGGGTCCAGACCCCCGGCTTCCTGCTGAAGTGAGGACAAGTCAGGGAATCAAACCTCTGGGTTCAAACAGGGTCCCCACCATCCCATGAGTTCCCAGTTTTCTTGGACCACCTAATTAGCCAGAGCCAGCTGGGTGTGGTGGCGCATGCTTGTAATCCCAGCGTTTGGGAGGCTGAGACGGGGAGATCGTGGTCTAGGACAGCCTCAGCTATTTAGTGAGGCCCTGGGCAACACAGTGAGACCCTGTTTCAAAGTAAAGAACAAAAAATAGGGCTGGGGGTGTAGCTCCGAGGTAGGATGCCCCTGGGTTCCATTCCTGGCACTGCAAAAAAAAAAAAAAACACCCCAAAACTGAATCCATCCCCAGCCCTGCCCCACGCCCCAGCTAAACCCGCTGCCTGAAAGGACAAACCTTCTGTGCACCTGTATTTTACTTGGACCAAACAAAGTGTGCTTAGTGACCACGGCCTTAACCCAGGTGCGGGGCACACGCCTGAATCCTAGTACTTGGGAGGCTGAGACGGGAGGATCGCACGCTTGAGGACAGTCTCAGCAAGTGGTGAGGCTCTTACCAACCTAGCAAGACCCTGTTTCAAAATACCAAAAAATAGCAAGCCAGCTACTGTAAACCCCAGGACTGGGGGGGCTGAAACAGGAGGATGGCAGGTTCCGAGGCCCTCCGCAACTTAGTAAGACCTTGTTTCAAAATAAAGAATAAAAAACAGGGCTGAGGGTATAGCTTGGAGGTTGAGTACCCCTGGGCTCAATCCCCAGTTCCACAAGTAAGTAAAATAAAGATAAACATAAAACAAAATGGTGGCCCTTTTGGGTTTGGGGTGGTTCTATTTGTTTTTCTGTGTGGCTTCTGTGTTCGCTTAGCATGCAGGAAGGACTGGGTCCAGTCCCAAACCAGAGGGGAACCATTCGAGGGCTTTTTGTTTTGAAAAAGGGTCTCACTGAGTTGTGGAGGGCCTCACTAAGTAGCCGAGGCTGGCCGCAAATCTCCATCCTCCTGTCTCAGCCTCCCGAGTACTGGGATGGCAGGCGTGCACCACCACGCCTGGCTGACGTGGAAGCCTATCCCCAGTCCAGCCTGAGCTTGAGAATTCCTTGGGAAGTTGGTTTAGAATCCCAGAGCCCAGGCCTCACCTTGGGGGCTCTGCCCTCCTCAGTAGTTGCGAGGGGGAAGACAGGGTAGAGGGGTGTTCGCAGGGCGTTCACCGTATAAATATTGCTGGAGCCCGGCATGGTGTAATCTCAGTATTTGGGAGGCTGAAACAGGAGGATCGCCTCTACATCTCAGTAGACTATTTCAGAATAAAAAATAAAACAGAGCCGGGCGTGGTTGAGCATGTGTGTAATGCCAGCACTTGGGAGGCTGAGACAGGAGGATCGCGGTTTGTGCACGGCCTCAGCCACTTAGACCCTTTGCAACTCGGTAAGACCTGTTTCAAAATAAAGAATAAAAAAAAATAGTGCTCGCTGGGCATGGTGGCGCACGCTTGTAATCCCCGCGCTTGGGAGGCTGAGACAGGAGGATCATACAGGTTCAAAGCCAGCCTCAGCTACTTACTGAGGCTCTCAGCAATTTAGTGAGACCCTGTTTCCAAAAAAATATATAAAATAGGCCTGGGAGGATAGCCCGGAGGTAGAAAGCCCCTGGGTTCCACCCCTAGTACCACACACACACACACAGACGCGCGCGTGCGCAAAAAAAAATAGGGCTGGAGGTGTAGCTCAAAGGTAGAATGCCTCTGGGTTCCATTACCACAAATAATACCAATACCACAAATAATAATAATTAATAATAATATAATATCCTAGCACTTGGGAGACTGAGACAAGAGGATCTTGGTTTGCGGATAGCCTCAGCTACTTAGGCACTTTGCAACTCAGACCCTGTTTCAAAATAAATAAAAAATAGGGCTGGGGGTGTAGCTTGGAAGTAGAATACCCCTGGGTTTCATCCCCAGTACCACAAACAAACCTTTCTAGAGAGCACCTGTTGTATACCAGCCTGGTCCCCAAGCCCTCACATCAGAGAGCGGTGCTTTGGTTATGAGTAGCTCCTGGGAGCCAGGGCTCCCATTTTAATCGATTTTAATTGGCGGGCCTTGGGGCTGCGGGCTGGGCTGGGCTGGGCTGGGGCTCTGCACTCACCAGTGTGATGGGTCTGCGAGAATTGCGGGTACTGAGTAGAGCCTGGGTTTCCCACAGGAGGAGAATAGGGAGGCGGCGCCTCTTTGGGAGGCCCTGGATCTTGAGGAAGAAAAAGCGCTTTAAGGTGCCAGCTCTCAGCCGATCACATCAGCCCCTGCAGAGAAAGTGTGACCAGCCAGAAGGGGAGTCCAGGTGCTCACAACCAAATCAGGGTCTTGCCAAGTTGCTGAGAGGTTCGCTAAGTTGATGAGGCCAGCCTCAAGCCTGTGATCCTCCTATTGCAGCCTCCCAATTACAGGCATGTGCCATGATGCCCAGCTGAGCCCCTCGATCTTAAATGGTGGGGGCAATGGGGCGACCGGGTGCCTGTGCGCTTTCCTGGAGAGCCATGAAGCATTCACATGGGGCTTGGGTGCTGTGTCTACCTCCAGCCTCTTCTGTCCCTCCAGGAGAGGAGTCTGGTGGCTTGAGATGGGCTCCTGGGACACCCTCCACCCAGCACCTGCTCCCAGAGTGGGAGCCACCTCAAGACACGCCCCAGTTTACCCACAAAGTCCTGACTCTGCGGGAGAGAGAGGTGGGTTTCGTAGCCATCCAGGACCCAAAATCCATACCCATCTTAAAGATGAAGACGTGGGAGGTGAGGGTGGCATTCAGGCCTGGCTGCCTGCTGCCGGGGGGGGGGGGTCATGCCAACCTCAGCTCGTGAGCGGTGCCCAGCCCTAGTCAACCCTCTGAACCCATCCCTACAGCCCAAGGCCTTTCAGAGGAGAGAGCTGCCCAGGACTGCCGCTCTCCCAGGGCCACATGGCTGCGCCCCAGCTGGCCGGACCCCCAGCCCACCGGCCTGGCTCATGTCTGGGCCCCGGGGAGGATAAGGCCACGCCAGATGTGGGAGAGTCCTGAGCCCTGCCGGATGAGATCCCTATGACCTTCGAAGAGAGGGCTCATGGGGTGCGGGCCTGCCCACTGAACCTGTTGGGTCACCTCGGTGGCAGGAGGTAGGGGTCCTTGGGTAGAATAGGTCCCAGGCTGAGGGAGGCCACCATGAATCCCACCCCGCCCCCCATCCTGGCCCCTCCAGCCCCGCCCTGGAAGAGGGCAGCCTCACCCTGGGGATGGTTCCACCTTGGCATGGTGGGGGTCGTCTGCCCCAGCAGTGGGGTCTGGGCAGCCTGGGGTTTCGAGCCCTGAGCGGCAAAGCACTTGTCATGGGGTGTTCCCATGTTGGGACTGGCAGCGTGGAGGAGTGGGCGGCCTGCGGGCCATGGCCATTGTGACCTCCTCACAGTGGCCTGCCAGGCCCTTGTCCCCAGGCCCAGCAGGAGGGGTGGGGCCACCGGGGCCTGGCCTGTGGGGCTTCTGAAGACCCCAGACACCTCGCGGCTGGGAGACCTGAGGACTGGTGGAAATGACCAGGAGCCTGGACACTGCGCAGCCATCGCATCTGGCCTTCTCTGAGGAGTCCTGCGGGAGTCCACCCAAGGTCTAGCCCCGAGGATCTGTGTCCTGTCTCTTATTTATGTATTTACTTATTGTGTGTGTGTGTGTGTGTGTGTTACTGAGGATCCGTGTCCTGTCTCATTTATTTATGTATTTACTTATTTAGTGTGTGTGTGTGTGTGTGTTACTGAGTATCCATGTCCTGTCTCTTATTCTCTTATTTATTTACGTGTGTGTGTGTGTGTGTGTGTGTGTGTGTGTGTGTGTGTGTGTTACTGGGGATTAAACCCAGGGCCATTCTACCTTGAGCTACATCCCAACCCTCCTCCATTTCTTAAAAATTTTTGAAGCTGGGCGTGGTGTCTCACACACTCGAAATCCCAGTACTTGGGAGGCTGAGACAGGAAGATTGTGCGGGTTCACCCACAGCCTCAGCAAGTTAGTGAGGCCCTCCAAAACTTAGTGAGACCCTATTTCAAAACAAAGAATAAAAAACGGGGCTGGGGTATAGCTTGGAGGCAGAATGCCCCTGGATTTAATCCCCAGTACCATACACACACACACACATACAATAAAAGATAAAAAAGTTTTCTTGTTGCCAGGTGTGGTGACGCACGTTTGTAATCCCAGGATTCGGGAGGCTGAGACTGGAGGATCGCGGTTAGAGGACAGCCTCAGCTACTTAGTGAGGCCCTCTGCAACTTTGTGAGACCTTGTTTCAAAATAAAGAGTAAAAAATAGGGCAGGGGGTGTAGCCCGGAGGTTGAATGCCCCTGGGTTTCATCCCCAGACCTGCAAAAAAGTTTTCTTGATGCCGGGCGTGGTGGTACACGCTTATAATCCCAGTACTTGGGAGGCTGAGACAGGGGCATTGCACATGTTCGAAGCCACCCTCAGCTACTTAGTGAGGCTCTCAGTAACTTAGTGACACTTTTTTTCAAAATAAAATATAAAATAGGTCGGGGGGTGTAGCCTGGAGATAGAGGCCCCTGGGTTCCATCCTCAGGACCACACACACAAAAAAATGTTTTCTTAAAACAGGGTCTCATTAAGTTGTTGAGGCTGGCATTGAACCTGTGATCCTCCTTTCTCAGTCTCTCAAGTATTGGGATTACAAGCATGCACCACCATGCCCGGCTTTATTTACTTGTTCTTGGTATTGGGGATTGAAACTAGTAGCATTCTACCTCTAAGCTATAACCCCACAGCCCTCCTCCCTTTTTGTGTGGTAATGGGGATGGAACCCAGGGGCGTTCCATCTCTAAGCGACACCCCCAGGCCGATATTTTATTCTATATTTTATTCTTTATTTTGAAACAGGGTCTCACTGAGTTGCAAAGGGCCTCACTAAGTAGCTGAGGCTGGTCGCAAACTGTGAGCCTGCTGTCTCAGCCTCCCGAATGCTGGGATTACAATAGTGCACCAGCATGCCCGGCAGCCCCCATCCCTTTTTATTTTGAAACAGGGTTTCTCTAAATTGCTGAGAGCCTCAATAAGTTGCTGAGGCTGACCTCAAGCCGGTGACCCATGTACTAGGATTACAGACATGTGCCCCCAAGCCTGGCCACTTCTTCATATTTAAAAACGTCTGCAAGCCGGGCGTGGTGGCGCACGCTTGTAATCCCCGCGCTTGGGAGGCGGAGACAGGAGGATCGCGCTGGTTCGGAGCCAGCCGCGCTGGCTTAAAAGACCCTGTTTCCAAATAAAAAAGTATAAAAATAGGTCTGGGAGTGTAGCCCGGAGGTAGAAGGGTTTCCAGGAACCCCAGTACCACCACACAAAAAATAAAAATAAAAAATAAAAACATCTCCAAGTGTCTGCCTGCAGAGGTACACATCTGTGTACAGGTGTCTGCCTCTCCTCCCTGTTTAGTTTTGGGGACACGGGTGAGATCTTACCTCTCTCTGAAACTCCGTTTTTCATTCCTCATCTGTAAAAGGGATAGCAGCAGCCACGGTTGCTGAGAAACCAAACAAGACCCAGCTGTGGTTTGTGAGAACGGCCCAGAGGAGGAATCCCCATCACCGAGGGTGTCCCCTGTGCGGAGGACAGGCTTGGCACCAAAAGCCGGGACCCTTCCCCACACTGCGGCAGGGCTTCCCCTGATGCCAAGTGATGGGGACTGAGCCTATATTGATGCTTAATAAGAGCTGTATTCATTGCTAATAAGAATAAGCTTTCATACTTAGGCAAAACAATAAAATCTTTTCTCTGGTCTCTTAAACTGTCAGCCAAGAGCTGCAGCCAATGCTAACCTCGGTCAGCTGAAAGTCAGCCGTCAGCCCAAATATGGAATGCTAAACACTAAATTCCTACCGTAGTTTAGTTTAAGGTTAAGAGAACCTGTACTAATTACCAAGTACACAAAAGAGTTATAGCCCGAGGTCTCCATCCTTTAAAAATAAGTTTTCAACATAATAATTTCTAGCAGACAGAGATAGAAAAGGGCTGAAAACTCCCCACGGACACGGGTGGATGGTACAGGCCTCCTCCGAAGCGGGCGCATCCCATGGAACCCCTGACCTTGTTACCAGGTAACACGTCTCGGTCATAAATCTAACAAGAGAGGCTGACACCGTGGGGTCATTGGTGGCCTGGGCTGCGTAAGAAGACTGTGGCCAAGCAGGATGGGAGGAGGAGATGATGAATCCTTATAAAAACTGTTCAGCACCCAAAAACTTCAGTGACTTATTTCATGTCACTCCACTGTACCTCAAAAGCAGTGCTTCCTGTCCGTCTGTCTGTCTGTCTGTCTGTCTCTTTCTGCCTTTATAATAATAAAAACTGCTTACGCTTACAGCAGAAGAGTCCTGGCTATTCTTTGCTACAAACAGGAAAGAACAAGAACCCGCAGCTCCATCTTACACCGGTATAGTCTGGCTGTCCCTCCCTAACACTAAGGACACGGGGACCTCCAAGGAGAACACGGCCTATTGGCTTGGCAGAAGCCGAATGTTAGAGACAGGTGTGGGGCACACGCTTACGATCCCAGTACTCGGGAGGTTGAGACAGGAGGATCACGGGTGTGAGGACGGTGTCAGCAAGTAGTGAGACCCTGTTTCCAAATAAAATAGGGCAGCCAGGTGTGGTGGCTTACACTTGTAATTCCTGCGCTTGGGAGGCTGAGACAGGAGGATCGTGCGGGTTCGAAGCCAGCCTCAGCTACTTAGTGAGAGAGGCTCTCTGCAACTTAGTGAGACCCTGTTTCCAAATAAAATATAAAATGGGTCTGCGAGTATAGCCTGGAGGTAGAAAGCCTCTGGGTTCCACCCCCAGTATCACCAAAAACAAAACAAAACAAAAAATAATAAAATATGGCTGGGGGGTGTAGCTTTTGGAGGCAGAATGCCCCTCAGTCTGATTCCTAATACTACAAAAAGTTAAAAATAAAAAGGCTGGGGGGGGGGGTCTTGTTATCCCAGCGTTCGGGAGGCTGAGATGGGAGGATCACGTTTCACAGCCAGCCTCGGCAACTTAGAGGCCCTTTGCTACTCAGTGAGACCCTGTTTCAAAATAAAGAATAAAAAAATAGGGCTGAGGGTGTAGCTTGGAGGTCGAATGCCCCTGGGTTTCATCCCCAGTACCACACATACAAAAAAAACCCAACTATTAAAAGCAATAGCTAGCTGGTAAAAATAAAGTAATAATAATAATTAATAATAAATGAAAATAAGAAAAAAAATAAAGGGAGGGAATGGAAAAGGATAGGAAAGAGAACAATTCCCATAGATTGCTACACGGTGGTCTCTCCAGGATATGTTGTTTCTGTTTTAAAGGAAGCCAGGTGTAGTGGCTCACACTGTGTGTGTGTGTGTGTGCGTGTGCGTGTGCGTGTGTGCGTGTGCGTGTGTGTGTGTGTGTATACTGGGGCTGGAACGCAGGGGCGTTCTACATCCAAGCTACACCCCCAGAGCCCTATTTTTTTTTTTTTTTGGTGGTACTGGGGATGGAACCCAGGGGCCTTCTACCTCCAGGCTACACCCCCAGACCTATTTTATATATTTTTGAAATTTGGAAACAGGGTCTCTTAAGCCAGCAGGCTGATCTGCACGATCCTCCTGTCTCCACCCCCGAAGCGCAGGGATTACAAGCGTGCGCCACCGCGCCTCGTCCAGACCCCTATTTTTTATTCTTTCTTTGGAAACAGGGTCTCACTGAGTTGCAGAGGGCCTCACTAAGTAGCTGAGGCTGTCCGCGAACCGTGATCCTCCTGGCTCAGCCTCCCGAATGCTGGGATGACAAGCGTGCCCACCACGCCTGACCCGGCTCATGCTTTTAATTCCAGTCCTTGGGAGGCTGAGATAGGATTGTAGGTTTGAGGTCTCAGCCTCAGCAACTTCAACTGTCAGCAACCTAGCAAGAACCTGTAACTCAGAGGGGTTAAAACATTTGCAGTTCCTAAAACTAGAGGGCAAACAACAGGAAACGAACCTGACCGTGTATCAATTTGACAGCAAATCCACACAGAGGAGCCTTATTTAAATAGCTCTGTCAGCGGGGCTTGGCACCCTGGGTGTGAGCGAGGAGGGAGCCCACAGCGGCTGCCGCGGCTCCGGCCATCGCCGCCAGGGGGCAGCACGTGGCCGCGGCGAGCCAGCCTCGCCACGCCTCCCTCTGGCAGAGCAGGCCCAGGGTTCCCCCAACCCTGGCAAAGAGAACCCCGTTTTCCCGGCCCCTCATGGGCCTGGCTCGGAGTGGGGAAGCCTGAGGGGTCGTGCAGCTAGCCCCAGCTCACTGTCGGACAGCCGACTTAGACCCGGGTGTCTGGACACCGGGGCACAGCCCTGGGGACATTCAGACCTAACTGGCTCCTGCAGCCTTCTGTCTTGAATTTCAGAGCTCAGGAAGAATTGAGTTTCTTTCCTTTTTTTTTTTTTTTTTTTTTGTGTGGTACTGGAGATTGAACCCACCGGCATTCTACTGCCCTTTTTAGTTTTTGTTTTGAAACAGGATCTGGCAAGGTTGCTGGGAGGCTCCACAAGTTGCCGAGGCTGTCCTCGAACCTGCGATCCTCCTGTCTCAGCCTTCCAAGTGCTGGGATTACAGGCGTGTGCCACCCTGACTGGTTTCATATTCATTTTTGTGTGTGTGTGTGATTGAACTGGGCATTTGACCTCTGAGCTACATACACCCTCAGCTTTATTATTATTATTATTATTATTAATTATTATTATTATTATTATTATTATTGCAGTACTGGGGATGAACCCCGGGGTATACTACTTCCAAGCTACACCCTGAGCTCTATTTGTTATCCTTTATTTTATTTATTTAGTGGTACTGGGGATGGAACCCGGGGGCTTTTCTACCTCCGGGCTATATGTCCAGACCTATTTTATATTTTACTTGGAAACAGGCTCTCACTAAGTTGCTGAGAGCCTCACTAAGTAGCTGAGGCTGGCTCTGAACCTGTGCGATCCTCCTGTCTCAGCCTCCCAAGTGCTGGGATTACAAGCGTGCGCCACCACGCCCGGCTCTATCCCTTATTTTGAAACAGGGTCTGAGTTGCAAAACAGTAGCTGAGGCTGTCCACAAACTGTCATCCTCCTGTCTCACCCTCTAGGATGCTGGGATTACAAGCGTGCGCCACCACACCCGGCTTTTTATGTTTATTTTGAACCAGGGTCTTGCTAGGTTGAGGAGAGTCTCATTCCTTGCCGAGGCTGTCCTTCAATCAGCGATCCTCCTGTCCCAGCCTCCCCAGGACCGCACCTGCCACAGGATCAAGTTTGACAAGAGTTCCCATCTGGAATGAACAGCTCACATTAGTTTAGTTGCTGACATGTTTAGTTGCTGATCACTGGGCCCGAAAACCATCCGCTCCGTGAGGGTAGGACTCTCAGTTTCCTTCAGAGCTGTCTCCCAGGTACTTAGCACAGCACCTGGCACAAAGTAGGTGCTCACTCAAGCTTACTGAATGAATGGGAAGTGAAGGGCGCTCCCTGCCTGGCACAGAGGACACGGGCCGTACTGAGTGTGCAGTTGATAATAATGAAGGCCGGGCATGACGGCGCGCGCTTGTCATCCCAGCATCCGGGAGGCTGAGATCGGAGGATCGCTGTTCGAGGACAGCCTCAGCTACTTAGTGAGGCCCTTTGCAACTCAGTTAGATTGTTTCAAAATAAAGAATAAAAAAATAGGGCTGGGGGTGTAGCTTGGAGGTGGAGTGCCCCTGGGTTCATCCCCAGTATATTTATAAATAAATATAAGGCTGGGGGTGTAGCTCGGAGGTAGAATGTCCCTGGGTTCAATTCCCAGAAACACACACACACACACACACACACACACACACACACACACACACACACACGGGAGGTGGCCGAGGACAGAGAGGGGGCTGTCAGAAGGAAGTGGCCCCAGCAGGCCCCGGCAGGGAAGCAGGTGTTCCTAGAGGCTGAGGCCCGCCGGCCCTCCCTGCGCCCCTGGCGGAGCCAGGCTGCCCTGATTGTAGACCTCAAGGCCACCAAGTCTGCTGTGAAACTCAGAGCTTTCAGGGGGATGCTGAGGATTTGGGGGGCGGCATGGCAAGGAAAAAAAAAAAAAGGAATCCAAGCTTCAGTTTCTTTATTTTCCTTTTTTTCTTTTTCTTTTTGTAGTATCAGGGATTGAATCGAGGGGCATTCTATCTCCGAAATACACCCTCAACTGTTTTATTCTTTAATTTTTTTTTTTTTTTTTTTTTTTTTTTTTTGCGGTTCTGGGGATGGAACCCAGGGGCATTCGACCTCTGAGCTACACCCCCTGCCCTATTTTTTATTCTTTTTTTTTTTTTTTTTTGGTACTGGGGTTCCTGGAAGCCCATCTATCTCCGGGCTACACTCCCAGACCTATTTTATTTTTGGAAACAGGGTCTCCTAAGTCAGCACGGCTGGCTTCGAACCTGCGCGATCCTCCTGTCTCTGCCTCCCAAGCGCGGGGATTACAAGTGTGCGCCACCACGCCCGGCTTTATTCTTTATTTTGAAACCGGGTCTCACTAAGTAGCTGAGGCTGCCCGCGAACCGCGATCCTCTGGTCTCAGCCTCCCGAATGCTGGGATTACAAGCGTGCGCCACCACGGCCCAGGTTATTTTTTAATATTTTTGCATTACTAGGGATGGAACCCAGGGGCCTTCTACCTCCAAGTGACACCACCAGCCCTATTTTTATTATTCTTTATTTTGAAACAAGGTCTCAGTTGCAGAGGGCCTCACTAAATAGCTGAGGTTGGCCGCAAACCACGATCCTCCTGTCGCAGCCTCCCAAATGCTGGGATTAAAAGCATGCAACACCACACCTTGCTTTATTCTTTATTTTTATTTATTTACTTATTTATTTGTGGTACTGGGGATGGAACCCAGGGGCATTCTACCTCTGAGCCACACCCCAGCCCTATTTTTTATTCTGTATTTTGAAACAGGGTCTCACTGAGTTGCAGAGGGCCTCACTAAGCAGCTGAGGCTGTCCGCGAACCGCGATCCTCCTGTCTCAGCCTCCCGAATGCTGGGATGACAAGCGTGCGCCACCACGCCCGGCTTTCTTCTTTATTTTTGAAGCAGGGTCTCACTCAGTGCAAGGGGCCTCGCTGAGTAGCTGAGGCTGGCCGAGAAGGGCCATCCTCCGGCCTCTGTCTCCCAGGTACCGGGAGATGCGCCACCACCCCTGGCCCCGCGCCTCAGTTTCTGACCTGTGAAATGGGACCAGAACAGTGGCCTTGGAGTGCTTTCTGGAAGGACAAGAAAACACGAGGCGCTTCGGCGTGAGGTGCAGGATGGGCAGCGCGTCTGAGCGTTGCTCCCCGAATTCTCCACCCTAACTACCGCAGCCGGGGGTACCGTGAGGTGAACGAGGTAGGTCCTGCAGGGCCCGGTCCCTCCTTATCTGTATTTTAAAAGTTCGTTATTTTGCTCGGCAGGGTTTTTTTTTCTTTTTTCTTTCTGGCATTAATTTTGATTCTTTTTAGGGATCGGCAGGAAAATCCTGTTCACCGTGGCTGCGTTGTCCAGCACGCTCCTAAATTCTGTCCCTCAGGCGAGTCACCCTAGACGGGGCCTACTAAACAGCGTGTACCTCAGGCCCGGCCTGTACGGTTACCCGCCCTTATGAATTTCCAATTTTCTTTTACATCTGTACTTCCCTCTGGGGAGGGCGGGAATCCAGGGTTCTGTTGGGCCTTTTAAAAGCATAGCAAGCTGGGCAGGACACACGCTTGTCATCCCCGCGCTTGGGAGGCTGAGACAGGAGGGTCGCGCGGGTTCGAAGCCAGCCTCAGCTACTTAGTGAGGCTCTCAGCAACTTAGTGAGACCCTGTTTCCAAATAAAGTATAAAATAGGTCTGGGAGTATAGCCTGGAGGTAGAAGGGCCCTGGGTTCCATCCCCACTAACACACACACACACACACACACACACACACACACACACACATCAAACTGGCGCAGCTCATGCTTTCAATCCCAGTGCTTGGGAGGCTGAGACAGGAGGATCGTGCAGGTTCAAAGCCAACATCAGCTACTTAGGCTCTCAGCAATTTAGTGAGACCCTGTTTCCAAATAAAATATAAAAATAGGTGTAGGAGTGTAGCCTGGAGGTAGAAAGCCCCTGGGTTCAATCCTCAGTACCACACACAAAAAAAAAAAAAAAAAAAAAAAGAAAGAAAAAGAAAAAAAGAAAAGAAACTCTGATCTTTTTCTGGACATCATGGTGCATGCTTGTAATCCCAGCATTTGGAAGCTGATATAGGAGGATTGTGGTTTGTGGCCAGCCTCAGCTACTTAGTGAGGCCCTTTGCAACTCAGTGAGACCCTGTTTCAAAAATAAATAAATAAATAAATAAATAAATAAATAATAATAATGATGATAATAATAGGTCTGGGGGTGTAGCTTGGAGGTAGAATGCCCCTGGTTTCCATCCCTAGTACCCACCCCCAAAAAACAACTCATCTCACTTTATTTATTTATTTATACAATTTATTTTCTGTACTGGAGATGGAACCCAGGGGCATTCTACCTGAGCTACACTTCCAGCCCTATTTTATTTTTTTATTTTGAAACAGGGTCTTGCTAAATTGCTGAAGGTCTCACTAAATTGCTGAGGCTGGCTTCAAACCTGGGCTGCTCCTGCCTCGGCCTCCCATGTACTGGGATTTCAGGTGTGCACCCACATGCCCGACTCCAATCCCACTTTGAATCCTGCTTGGTCCCAGCCCGTCCCCAGTCCTGGCCCGGAGGCCCCCGCTGTCTGATGTTTAATAACAGCTCTACTGGATTACAATCCATCCATTGCAAACATACAATTCAAGAGTTCTTAGAATATCCACAGAGTTGTGCAACTCTGGCCACAATTTTGGAATATTTGCCTTACCTCCAAAAGAAACCGGTGCCCTTGGCCATCAAGTCCACCCCCGCGCTGTTTTGCAGTGTGGGGCGAGGAACCTGGGCGCCTGCGCCGGGCAAGTGCATCCCAGCCGAGCCACCGCCCAGGCCTCCAAGGCTGCGTCCTGTCTTCCTGGGCTGGCCTACTCAGTGGATTTCTCTTACCTGCCTTCTTTCCTTGAGCACACCCAAGCAGTATAGATACTTTATTTTTTTTATGGTACTGGGGATGGAACCCAGGGGCTCCATCTCTGAGCTTACACCCCCAGCCCTATTTTTTATTCCTTAGTTTGAAATAGGGTCTCATTAAGTAGCTGAGGCTGGTCTCAAACCTGCAATCCTCCCGCCTCAGCCTCCCTAGTTGTGGGATTACTAACGTGTGCCACCACGCCCGGCTTCCTAGTTTTATCTATCGCTCAGATAAGACAACCTTTGAATACGTTTGTGAATATATATTCTCTCCTGAAAATGTCTATTTCTTAGTTTTCTTTTTTCTTTTTGCGGTACTGGGGATGGTACCCAGGGGCATTCTACCTCCAAGCTACACCCCCAGCCCTATTTTTTATTCTTTATTTTGAAACAAGGTCTCACTGAGTTGCAAAGGGCCTCACTGAGTAGCTGAGGATGTTGGCATACCGTAATCCTCCGGTCTCATCTTCCCAAATGTTGGGATTACAACCGTGTGCCACCGCGCCCGGCTCATTTCTTAGTTCTGTAAATAAATCTTTATGTCTGGCCTCTGCTGAATATTTTTCCATCATATAAGTCAAGGTCCCCCTCCAGTCCTGAGTTGCGGGACCAGCCCTTCTCCCGCGACATGGCTCGCAGGGTGGGGTTCTAGCAGGGTCGGGGGCCTAGCGCCCCAGGACAGCTATGGGATTCTCCTTCCCTGTGCCCGCACACACCCACCTGACCCCGGGTGCAGCGGCTGGGGCTGCTCCCCGCCTGGGTAGCCTCTCTCTGCTCAGCTTCTGTTCCTTCAAAATGGTATCAACACCACCTGCTTCCAGAGACAGAGGACCCCAGGACTGAGTGGATTAAAAAAAAAAAAAAAACAAAAAACCAGAAAAGCAAACAAAACCCACAGCTCTCCCGCCGTTCTTCGGCCGTTTTTATTTTGTGTTGTTTTTGTTCCTCTTCGGTGTCCCGCCGTTATCTCGGTGCCGAGACGGAGGCGCCGGGCTCATCAGGACGTAGAGCCCAGCGCGGGTGCGGCGGGACCCACGGGCCGGGGACGCGCGCGGCCTCCCCACGGGCCGCGGCGGGCTTCCACCGCGCGGGGTCCCGGCCCCTGCGATTGGCTGGAGCCCCTGGGGGCGGAGCCTCGGCGCCCCGCCCCGCCCCCGCCCCGCCCCGCCCCGGGCTCCGCGCTCGCAGTCGGAGCGGAGCCGCGGGCAGAGCCGAACGCGTCGCAGGTGGGAGCTCCTGGGACCCCCGGGGGGGCGTGGGGCGCCGGGCCCGGGCTCCGGGGGCCACAGGGATGGGGTGCCACCTGTTGGGCCGCCGCTGTCCCGCTCCAGCCCCTCGTGCGGGGCCTCTCCGGCCCCTGCCGGGTGCCCCGGCCGCCCGGGCCAGTTTGGGGAGCGCGGGCTGTTCATGGGGGGGGGGCGGCGTGGGTGTGGCCGCCCCCGGAGGGATCCGGTGCCACTTCCCGCCCGGACACCTGTTTCGTGCTCGCGGGGAGCTGTCCCCCGCCCTCCCCGACGGGCCGGGGCGCGGATGGGGTGACTCGCGGTGGGGGGGGTGAGGCGCGGGGGCGGAGCC
Source organism: Muscardinus avellanarius (assembly GCF_963383645.1). Lineage (NCBI taxonomy): Eukaryota > Metazoa > Chordata > Mammalia > Rodentia > Gliridae > Muscardinus > Muscardinus avellanarius. Next base: position 106,057,573 of record NC_137796.1, read on the forward strand.
AGCCCCCGGCCCCGCCTGGCCCGGCCAGCTGTGCGCCCCGGGGTGGGGCGCTGGCCGGCGGGGCGGGGGAGTCCCCGGGCGCCGCGCGATGGGCGGCACCTGGAGGGGAGGGGCCGGGGCCGGGGGCGGGGGGGGGCGGGCGGAGGCGCCACACTTCACCGCGCCCACCGGCCGCGAGCCGCGCTGGCCGCCCAGGGTTGCGGGAGTGCAGCGTTTAAGAAGGGAGGTCGGGGCTGGGGTCGGAGGGGGTGTGCGTGCGCCCCCCTCTCCCCGCGGGAGGCAGGGGTCAGCCCGCCCCCGGCAGGGCCTGGGTTCCTAGGGATGGAGAGGTCTCGCGGCCAAACACTCAGGCCCTCGGAGCCTCCTCCGCGGCCGCAGAGAGGCGCTGGCCAGCCCAGGGCCGGGAGGGGCGCTCGGTACTTTCCCTCCTGCTGGCCGGCTCGGTATTTCTTAATTCTCCTCGCCACCCAGGCCGCTCCTCCTGATCTGATCGCCGCGCGGAAGGCGGCGGGCGCTTGTAGAAACGACCGCTTGGAACCACCCCCGGGGTTTAAACTTGCCCGCTGGCGGCACCTTGGTCGTCTAAGTGCCAAACTTTTCAGGGATTTCTGTTGTCCCACCCCACGGCCTTCTCCAGCCGTGCCCAGTCTCCTGGCCGCCCTCCCCCGGGGCCTTTGGGGCCCTGTGCGGGGACTGAGGCTTGTGTGGCCCTCCTTGGGCCCGGGCCCTCTCACAGCCTCCCTCTGCGGTGCCCCCGGGGCAGCCTGGGTGGGTGGGTGGGGTCCCCCCACCCCCTGTGCGCCGAGCCGGGCCCAGCATGGGGCCTGGGGTCCTGGGCGGGGACCGGCCGTTCTTTGTTCTGCTCAGTGGCCAGCCCAGGCTTCGGGTTGGAGCCCCGCCGGGGGCCGAGGGGGCTTGGGAAGGGTTTTTCCAGACCGCCCAGCGCCCCGTCCACCCTGGGCAGGGCTGTTGTTGGTTCAACACAGGCACGACGCCGTTCCCGGCGCTTGGGCAGAGGAGGAAACTGAGGCAGGGCCGAGGGAGTGGGAGGGCACATGGGGGTCGCGCGGCCCGGCTCTGCTGGGAGCGGGCTTGGTCACTCTGGAGAGGCTCCCGGGCCGAGCGGGTGCGTCCGTCCGGGCGGGGAGTGGCCAGCGCCCCCTGCGCGGAGCCGTCGGCGCGCTCGTGGGTCCGCTCGAGGGTCAGCCGGGCGGCTGCACGCCGGCCCGGAGGCTGTGTGTGCTGTGTGCGGGGTGGGGGAGCTGCCCCCCCAGGCTGGGTGGCCGCGGGGTAGGGACGGCGCCCTCCGCAGAGCCGGCCTTGTTTGCGCCCTCCCCGCCCCACGTCCCGCCTCTCCCCGCCCCTCGCTGCCTCCGCCCTCGCCAGACCCGGGGAACAATGGAGCGGAGTGTGGCCGAGTGGAGCTCGCTGTCGGCCTCGGCGCTTCCAGGGACCCCTCTGTCCCAGCTCAGCTGACCCGCCCTCCCCGCCCGCGGGCCCCCAGCTCTGCCAGGCCCAGCTGGCTGGGGCTCGGGCTGGGGCTGCACGGGGTCCCTTCCAGTTTCCCGGAATCCAGGGCCCCTGGGTAACTTTCCGGAGCCTCCCCTCAGCCGCTCCAGCCCCCTGCACCTGCTCAGGGCTGCGGGCTGGGCTGCGGGGCGGGCTGCGGGGCGGGCCAGCCGACGGGCCGCTGCTCAGTGCCGCCCCCTTGGGAGCACCCTTAGAGACGTGTGTCTCTCCAGAGGATCCAGGAGCCGGGGAGTAACTCCGTGGTAGCCCCTGGTTCAGCATGCGGGAGGTCCCTGGTTTCCATCCCCAGAATGTGCGCGCCCGCGAACACACACACACACACACACACACACACACACACACACACACACAAGAGCTGCTCAGACCCCATCCTCACCTACAAACCAGAAACTGCATTTGATCGCTCTCCCCGGAGGTGCCTGGGTGCCCTAGTTTCCACATCTGTAAAATGGCCTTGGACAATGACCCGGGCCCTCCCCTTAGGCTGATGTGGGGATTAATCTAGGTAATGTCTGGCCAGGTGTAGCGGGCGCGGCTGCCATCCCAGTGATTGGGAGGCGGAGACAGGAGGCCAGCCTGGCAACTTAGTGCCACCCTCAGCCACTTAGGGAGACCCTGTTTCAAAATAAAAAAGAAAATAAAAATAAGAAAGGGCTGGGGCTGTAGCTCAGAGGTAGAATGCCCCTGGGTTCAACCCCAGTACAAAAAAAAAACCCAAAAAAAACCACCTAGGTAAGCTGTATGTGCCCAATAGAGCCCTCGCAGGGGGGCAGCACAGCCTCGCAGCTGCCTGCCCCGTGCCCACCCTCGGGTGGCCTCATGCCCACTGGCTGGGGGCGTCCCAGCTCCGTGCCCAGGTGAAGCCTGCTCTTCTCAGCGTCCCACAGCACGAAGGCAGCCTGGTGCAGGGAGCGCCTCTCACTAAGGCGTGCACGGCAGATGGCACCCCAGGGCCCCCTCCAGAAAGAGCACCTGGCGCCTGGCTCAGGAGCCCGTCCCTGAAATGGTGGACTTCCAGGCCTGCAGGGCAGCAGGGTGGGGTGAAGCGGGAATGGGGGTCCGCACACTAGGCTCCTCGGGAGGAGGGGTAAGGCCTGCTCCCCTGTGCCCGACGAATTCCAGAACCTTCCAGGAAGAGCTCAGGGCCCGTGGAAAATTCCCAGGTATTTTGGGCTGAGGTTCCCCTGTCCCTGGAATTCATAGGGTGGGAGCCCCTGGGGACAGTCACAGTGGGCGTGGCTTCCTGACCCCCAGGTCCAGCCTGCTTGAATGGGTACTCATCAGAACTGGAGGCTGCCGGGCGTGGTGGCACACGCTTGTCATCCCAGCATTCGGGAGGCTGAGACGGGAGGATTGTGGTTCACAGCCAGCCTCAGCAGCTACTTAGTGAGGCCCTCCGCAACTCAGTGAGACCCTGTTTAAAAATAAAGAATAGCCGGGCGTGGTGGCGCACGCTTGTAATCCCCGCGCTTGGGAGGCAGAGACCGGAGGATTGCGCAGGTTCGAAGCCAGCCGCGCGCGCTGGCTTAGGAGACCCTGTTTCCAAATAAAAATGTAAAAAAATAGGTCTGGGAGTGTAGCCCAGAGGTAGAAGGGCTTCCAGGAACCCCAGTACCACCAAAATAAATAAAGAAAGAAAGAATAAAAAATAGGGCTGGGGGTGTAGCTCAGAGGTAGAATGCCCCTGGGTTCCACCCCCTCCCCAGTACTGCAAAAATAAAAGAACAAAAAAACTGGGGGCTGACTGTGGAGGGTACACAGCGGGTGGTAGGGGTTCCCCCCATTTTACTTTGTTTCCTGTACCCAGCGGCTGCACTAGGAGGAGGGTGTGGCCCTGGGGTCTCTGGGTGAGACCCCAGCCATGGCTGCCAGAGGCCTGGGGCGGTCCCATCCACTGTATGCCACTGATGGCGGCTCGCCCTTGCACCTGGGTGTGGGTTCCCGTGTGTAGACAGCTGTGTGTAGCGTGGGCATGTGTGCATAGACACACCCCCGGCAGGTACATGGGGATGCCCCATACGCCTGAGCACACACCCTACCCGTGTAGTCATGTGCACAGAGACACCACACAAACAGCCGACATGGCCTGCTTTGGCGGTGACATTGGGTCTGAATTGTCACTGGCCGGTCACCAGGGCCTGGCTTGGAGCCACCCGCCGGCCTGACCTTGAGCCCCACTGGCTCCCGCTGGAGGGGCAGAGGGGCGTAGGAGCTGGGCAGAGGCGGGCCCTACCTCCTGGGGGCCTGGGTGACCGGCTGTCCCCCTCCCATGACTGGACTCTGGCCCTGCCGCCTGCGCTGAGACCACTCACTGCGCCCCGCTGGGCTGGCTCTTAGCCAGTCTGCCTGGCCATCCCGCCCTGGTGGCCCCAGGAGGCTGGCAGGTGGTCAGGGCTCCCGGTCGACACCGTCTTCCAGCATCGTGACTGTGGGCTGGCACTTGGCACTCCTTCGCACACCTCGAGGCCAGCCTCACTGGGAAGAACCTTCGCAGGTGCCCCGGGCCCTCGGGGTGCAGAGGGACCCTGCGTGGCCCTCACGCCATGCCCCGCAGGCCTGGGGCTTTCCAGGAGGGGCGGAGCTGCAGAAGGAAGGGCTCCTTCGTTTCAGGCCTATATTTTTGGCTCAGAATGAGTGTGGGCAGAGAGGCACTGGGGTGTGGAAAGGAGTCACAGGACGAGATGACAGCAGTTCCTACCTGGCTCCCGCCTTCCCTTGCCCCAGTCTCCTGATGAGCTTTAGTCACAGCTGGGGGCTTGACAGCCCCAGGACCTTTGCACCACCACCACTGTTGCCCTCCATTCTTCCCCTGGCTGGGTCCTTGCTCCAGCCTTCCCCTCCCTCAGCTCCCTCCCCACTTTGCTTCCATTTTCTCTGGGTTTACTGGTTTCGGCCAGCACTGATGACTGTGTATATATACATATTGGGGATGGAACCCAGAGGCATTCGACCTCCCAGTGACACCCTCAGCCCTATATTTTACTCTTTATTTTGATACAGGGTCTCACTGGGTTGCAGAAGGCCTCACTAGGAGGCTGAGGCTGGCCGCGAGCTGCCATCCTCCTGTCTCAGCCTCCCGCGCGCGGCTTTCTGTTCCCGTTTTTATTTACTTCTTGATGGCGCGGCCCCAGGCTTGTCCCCGTGTCTCCAGTGTCCTGAACAACAAGGCCTGCTACGGGGCGCGTATGCATTGGGCGACTCTGATGACACCTCCGTCCACAGGCGAAGCTGGCCGTTACTGCCTAGTGCTCCGGGCAGGTCGGTGCCTTAGTGTTTAGTGTCTGTTGGTCCCTCTCAACTTCACGATGAGGCCGTGAAGCCGGGGCTGTCATCATTTCTCTTTTGCGTCGTAAACTGGGGAAACCAGAGCTTAAGAAACTTGCTGGAGACCACACAGCTGGCAGGCGGCAGGAATTGAAGTCAGCCGTGGCTGGCTTGTTTTTTTTTTTTCCAGGATTGGTGATGGAACCCAGGAGCATTTCACCTCCGAGCTACTACACCCCTGGCCCTATTTTTTCAGTCCTTTTAAATTTTTTTTGGAAACAGGGTCTCACTAAGTTGCAAAGGGCCTCGCTAAGTAGCTGAGGCTGTCCGCGAAGTGTGAGCTTCCCGATTCAGCCTCCCAGATGCTGGGATTACAAGTGTGTGGTTGACTTTAAGAGAGGGAGGGAAGCCGGGGCTGGTGACGCAGGCTTGTAATGCCGGCACTTGGGAGGCGGAGATAGGAGGAGTGCACAGGTTCGAAGCCAGCCTCAGCTACTTAGTGAGACCGTTTCCAAATAAAGTATAAATTAGGTCTGGGAGCATAGCCCGGAGGTAGAAAAAGCCCTGGGTTCCACCCCCAGTACCACAAAATAAATAAATAAATAAATAGATAAAATTAAAATTAAAAGAGGGAGGGAGACTGATTATAAAGGGGAAGGGCTGCACGTCTGTAATCCCAGTCCTTGGGAGGCTGAGACAGGGGGATTGCAGGTTTGAGGACAGTCACAGCAAGTAGCAACACCTACCAACTTCGCAGGACCCGGTTTCAAAATAAAAATAAAATAGGGCTGGGGGCATAGCTCTGAGGTACAAAGCCCCTGGGTTCAGTATCACCAAAAGAAAAAAGAAGAGGGGAGGGTCGGTGCCACCCGGTCCTGCGAGGCGGGGTGGGTGGGGGCCGCTCCTCTCTGGGTTAGCCTTCTTCCCAGAACTCCGGGCGTTGGAACATTCTAGGACTCTATGACCTGTCCTGCTGCTCATGCTGAGGCGCTGACCGCCGGCCCAGCAGCCGGGGCCTTTCCGAGGTGGGGGCTCCTGGGACTCACCGTGCTGCCAGGCTGCGGCTGCAGCTGAGACAAGGGTCAGGAGGTACCAGTGTCACTTGATGCCGGCTGGCTGTCCCCTCCCAGCTGCGCAGAGCCGAGCCCTGACGGGAGTGTGGGGATGGGGAAGAAGGCCGCCCCTTGGGGCCCGCAGGGCTGGAGGCCCTGGGGCACTGCGGGGAGGCCCTGGGCTGCCCGGCCCTTCTTGAAGGAGCTGGAGACTTCTCTCTCCAGGCAGGCTCCTGGGATCTTAAGACAGTTCTACCTCTGAGCTACACTGGCCCTCTTTTTATTAATATTATTATTAATTTAAGCCAGGCATGATGGCATACACTCGTAATTCCAGAACTCGGGAGGCTGAGACAGGAGGATCTTGGTTTGCAGACAGCCTCAGCTACTACGTGGGCCCTTTGCAACTCAGTGAGATCCTGTTTCAAGATAAAGAATTAAAAAATAGGGCTGGGGAGCCGGGCATGGTGGCGCACGCTTGTAATTCTAGTACTTGGGAGGCTGAGACAAGAGGATCGCACAGGTTAAAAGCCAGCCTCAGCTACTTAGTGAGGCTCTCAGCAACTCAGTAAAACTCTATTTCCAATAAAATATAAAAATAGGTCTGGGAGCGTAGTCCAGAGGTAAAAAGCCCCTGGGTTCCATCCCCAGTTCTACTTAAAAAAAAAAAAAAAAAAGACTGGGGATGTATGGGGATGTAGCTCAGAGGTAGAATGCCCCTGGGTTCTATCCCTGGCACCACAGTAAATAAACAAACAAAATTTGAAACAGGGTCTCACTAAGTTGCTGAGGTTGGCCACGAACCTACGATCCTCCTGTCTCAGCCTCCCAAGTACTGGGTTGACAAGCGTGCTCCCATGCTTGGCTTTGTATTTTAAATTTGAATATTGCTTGGAAGCCACAGCAGACCTAGCCGGGGGTGTCTGTGTCCCACCTGTCTGGGAACCTGCGGACCTCTGAGCTCAGGCTGACCCCTGGGCTGCCAGGGTTGTTCTCTGTCCCACCCACCCTGTGGCCCTGTCCCCAGCCTGGGAAGCTGAGCCACCCTGCTGCCCACTTCCTGGGTGTGGACATTGAACCCAGAGGGGAAAGGACCTACCCAGGGCCTGGGAGCCCGGGCCGCTGCCCTCCTTCCTCACCTTGAGCGGGGCTGGCCACATCCTTGTGTCCACTGGGCGCAGTGGCCAGGTCCTGCCTTCTGCAAAGTTGCTAAAAGCGAGGCAGGGGCAGGGGAATGCTCCCTCTGGGTCTAGCCACACCCCAGTTCTCTTGGGGGTCTCCAGAGGGGACTCACTCTCAGAGCAGGGGCCCGCTGGGGCGGTGGAAGCTCGCTTCCAGCACCTGGCCCTGTCCAAGGGGCCTGCTGGGTCTCTGGGCTTGCTTGCCCTGTTTCAGTTCCTGGGTGCAGGCTGTGACGGCCCCTTAGGCTTCCTTTTATTGTGACACTGGGGATGGAACCCAGGGGCGTTCTACCTCTGAGCTACACCCCCAGCCCTATTTTGTATTCATTATTTTGAAACAGGGTCTCACTGAGTTGCAAAGGGTTCACTGAATAGTTGAGGCTGGCTGTGAATGGCGATCCTCTTGTCTCAGCCTCCAGAATGCTGGGATTGCGAGCCTGCCCCCCCCCCCACGCCCGGCTTCCCCTTGGGGTTCTTGTAGGGCGTTTGAGCTCCTTCTGGAACGTGCTGGGGTGTTTCCTGCACGTGAGGTAGCCCTGTGTCTGCCTCCTGTTTGCTGTGTGGCGGGGTTCTGGGCTAGCAGCTGAGGGTTCCTGACCCGCCTCCCTCCCTCTCACAGCCTCCTAAGGAGGCCAGGGTCCATGCCAGCACCATCCTTTTCAGAGATACTGTCCTGCAGAGCGGTGATAGGAGAAGGCTGTCACGGCACCTGGGAGCCCAGAGCAGGCGCCCCATGAGCCTGCGGCAGCCAAGAAAACAAGTCTCAGACACAGGGGGGAAGCGCTGGCCCCACCCCTGAGCCATGACCCCTGAGAGCCCCCCATCTCTTTCCAGGTCAGCAATGTCATCTGAGCCCCCGCCGCCGTCACAGCCCCCCACGCACCAGGCCCCCATCGGGCTGCTGGACACCCCTCGGGCCCGAGAGCGCTCGCCGTCCCCGCTGCGGGGCAACGTGGTCCCCAGCCCGCTGCCCACTCGCAGGACAAGGACCTTCTCCGCGTGAGTCTCGGGCGGTGCAGACACTTCCTGAAGTGGCCGAGGTCCCTGCGACTCTGGCCATCTCAGGGTCTCAGCAGTCCCTGGGGAGTCTTAAGGCTGGGGGGAGGGCTGGTCTACACTCCCAGGCACTGCCCAGCCTGCAGGGTCTGGGGCCAGTGTGTGGGAAGCTGCTGGGTTAAAAATTGGGCTCAGCTGCACCATGGGGGGGTCTCAGGCTGGCCACAGGGCTGCGAAGGACCCACAGGACGCCTGGCAGGTGCAGTCGGGCCCAGGGACCGGAGCCTGCTGCCGCCGTTATTAATAAGTAAGCTGGGGTCGGGTGTGGTGGCACATGGTTGTAATCTTAGCATTTGGAAGGCTGAGACCAGAGGATCGCAGGTTCAAGACCAGCCTCAGAACTTAGATTTTCAGCAACCTAGTGAGACTGTGCTTCAAAACAAACCAAAAAAGAAAGGGTTGAGGTTATAACTCAGTGGTAGAACACCTCTGGGTTCAATGCCCAGTGCCAAAATAAAAATAAAAAATAAAAAGTGGTATACTCTGGAGGGATGCTCAGAGATCTTCTGGTTCAACCCATTCCTTCTACATGCGGATGCCAGCCTGAGAAAATTGGCCAGAGTCATCCAGAGAGGTTTTTTTTTTTTTTTTTTTTTTTTTTTTGTAGTATTGAGGATTAAACCCAAGGGCATTCTACCTTGGAATGGCTAACCCCACGCCAACCTTATTTTTTATTCTTTTTTTTATTCTATTATTTATTTATTTATTTATTTATTTATTTTTTGTGGTACTGGGGATGGAACCCAGGGGCATTCTACCTCCAAGCTACACCCTTAGCTCTATTTTTTAGTCTGTTTTGTTGAAACGCAAGCGTCTCACTGAGTTGTGAAGGGCCTCGCTAAGTAGCTGAGGCTGCCCACGAACCGCAGTCCTCCAGTCTCAGCCTCTCAAATGCTGGGATTACGAGCATGCGCCACCACCTCTGGCCTATTTTTTATTCTTTATTTTGAAACAGGGTCTCACTAAGTTGCGGAGGGCCCCACTAGCAGCTGAAGCTGGCCGTGAGCTTATAATCCCCCCGTCTCAGCCTCCCGCGTACGGGGATCGGAAGCGTACACCGCCATGTGAGTGGCTTCATGCCCTGTACATGGTGGTCAGTAATAATCGTGAGGTGCGGGCAGCGCTGGGCTGATCTGGCTGTGCTCCAGGAGAGCGGGCGGCCGCCTGGAGGGCCCGTGGGCCCTGACACCTTCTCCTCGTCGTCAGGACTGTGCGGGCTTCCCAGGGCCCCGTCTACAAAGGCGTGTGCAAATGCTTCTGCCGATCCAAGGGCCATGGCTTCATCACCCCGGCCGACGGTGGTCCCGACATCTTCCTGCACATTTCCGAGTGAGTTGCCGGCAGGCTGAGGACGGCGTGTGCCCGCGGGGTGCTGGGTCTCCGGTGGGCACGGGCAGGCACGACTCGGCCTGTGGCTGGCATGAGACTTGTTTTCGTGTGTGCCCGGTGGGGTGGGACCCGCGTGTGGCTGAGTCGGGGTGGTGTGTGGCTGGTGTGTGCTGGTGTCCCGATGGGTGTCCGGTTCGTGAGTATGGGTGTCCATGTGTCTGTCTGTGGCAGTCCCTCGGGGGCCGACTGCACCCGGGAGAGAGTGGAGGTCGGCTGGGGTGTGTCCAAATGCCCCCTGGATTTGGTCAACAAATATTTGTATTTGGGGGCGTCCTTGGGAGTTGGGGCACCTGTGCCCTGGGACCCCATCTCCTGCTGTTTGTCACAGCAAGTGGCCTGTGAGGCTGGGGGCAGCCCGGCCCTTTTGTTCCAGGAAGGAAGTCCAGGGCTGGACCCGGGCTCGGTGACATCCTTCCTTCCTGAGTGTCTGGAACCCGGTGCGGGCTGCACGTCCGCGGGGCTGGAAGGCATCGCGGCCCCTGCCTCACCCCTGGTCTTCTGCGCTGTCGCAGATCTGTGAGGACCCTTTTTTTATTGGGGGGGGTGCTAGGGGTTGAACCCAGGGGCATTCTACCTCTGAGCTGTGCCGCCAGCTCTATTTTTATTTTTATTTTTTTTTTTTTGTGGTACTGGGGATGGAATCCAGGGACATTCTACCTCCCAGCCCTATTTTTTTTTCTTTTTTTTTGTGGTATTGGGGTTCCTGGAAACCCTTCTACCTCTGGGCTCCACTCCCAGACCTATTTTTATATTTTTATTTGGAAACAGGGTCTCTTAAGCCAGCGCGGCTGGCTTCGAACCTGTGCGGTCCTCCTGTCTCTGCCTCCCAAGCGCGGGGATGACAAGCGTGCGCCACCACGCCTGGCCTCCTATTTTTTATTCTTTATTTTGAAACAGGGTCTCACTGAGTTGCAGAGGGTCTCACTGAGTAGCCGAGGCTGTCCGCGAACCCAGATCCTCCCGTCTCAGCCTCCCGATTGCCGGGTTACAGGCGGGCGTTACCATGCTGGGCTTGAGAACAGTTAGGTGCACTCCATCTCCACCTGTTTCTTAGTCCTTTTCTTTTTTGTGTGTGTGGAGCTGGGGTGGAACCCTGGGCCTTCTCACGTGTGCTGCTAGCACTGACCACTGGACGCCACCCCAGCCTCGCGCTTCGGGTAGCGGGAGGCAGAGGCCCCTCCGCCCACAGCTGGCCTCCTGAACAGACACACCTGAGGGATCTTTTGCAGCAGTGGGAAGGTTCCGCGTCCTGTGTCCCTCCTCCAAGTCTCTGCAGCGGGTGCCTTTCAAGGCCCCCTCCATCCTGGGTACACACCTGCAATCCCAGTACTTGGAAGGCTTACACAGGAGGATCGCAGGTTCGCAGCCAGCCTCAGCAACTTAGTGAGGCTCTCTGCAACTTAGCGAGACCCTGTTTCAAAATAAAATAATAAAATTTGGCTGAGGGTGTAGCTCGGAGGTTGAATGCCCCTAGGTTCTATTCCTAGGGCCACACACACACACACAAAAAAGGAGAGAACTCCCTTTAAGCTAGGCACAGTGGCGCACGCCTGTAATCCCCATACTTAGGAGGCTCAGACAGGAGGACCGCAGGTTCAAGGACAGTCTCAGTAATTTAGCGAAACACTGTTTCAGAATTAAAAATAAAACAGGCTGGGGGTGTGGCTCAAACGTAGAATGCCCCCGGTTTTCATCTCCAGAATAAAAGCCCCTTCTACAGCGCAGACGGGAGAAGGATGCTGACGTGCCGTGCGCACGCGTGTGGACGCGGAGGTGGACGTGTGCTGCCTCATTCCAGCCGGGGTTCCCAGGGGTTTGCAAAGACATACGCAGTGCAGTATAAAATGAAAAGCAGGGTTAGTGAGGCTCGGTGCGGTGGTGCATGCCTGTAATCCCAGCGATTTAGGAGGCCGGCATGGGGATCAGAGGTTCAAGGCCAGCCTCTGGAATTTAGCGAGACCCTGTCTCAAACGAAATAAAAAAATGGGTCTGGAGAGAGAGCTCAGTGGTAGAGCACGCCTGGCTTCCATCCCCAGTGCTGCCCCCCCCCCCCAAAAAAAAATAGCACGGGGTTGGGGGCAGGCACGAGTGGTGGAGATGCCCTGCCCTCCGGTTCCACTGTGAGGACTGGGTTGCAAGCTTATTTCTGAGCTTCCTGGTGGCTAAATCAAAGAGGGAAAATGCCCTAAGGGTCTCCAGTTGAAATAGATGTGTCCCGGGGAGGTTTGCTGACCCTGGCATTTGGACTCTGAGGGTCTTTTCTTCCTGGGGTCTAGTTGAGCAGCACCAAGAGGCCCCCTCGCTGGGATGGGGGCTCATATCCCTCGAAACTAGGGAGCCTTCCTGGGGAACCCCTCCTGGAGCCAGCTTGAAGCATATCAGGGATTTTCTTTTCTTTTTAGGGGGAGTGGGTGCTGGGGATTGAGTCCAGGGGTATTGTACCTCTGAGTTCTACCCCCAACCCCATTTATTTATTTATTTATTTATTTATTTATTTATTTATTTATTTATTTATTTATTTATTTGGTGGTACTGGGGATGGAACCCAGGGGCCTTTTACCTCTGGGCTACATTCCCAGACCTATTTTATATTTTATTTGGAAACAGGGTCTTTTAAACCAGCTGAGGCTGGCTTCGATCCTGCGTTATCCTTCTGTTTCAGCCTCCCAAATGCGGGGATTACAAGCGTGTGCCACCATGCCCGGCTTTTTATTTTATTTTATTTTTGTGGGTTTGGGGGTGGAACCCAGGGACATTCAACCTCTGAGCTACACCCCCTGCCCTATTTTTATTTTTATTTTTTTGGTGGTACTGGGGTTCCTGGAAACCCTTCTACCTCCGGGCTACACTCCCAGACCTATTTTATATATATATTTTTAAATTTGGAAACAGGGTCTCTTAAGCGGCTGGCTTTGGTTTTTGTTTTTTTGTGGTACTGAGGGTGAAACCTAGAGGCTTTCTACCTTCGGGCTATACTCCCAGACCTATTTTATACTTTATTTGGAAACAGGGTCTCACTAAGTTGCTGAGAGCCTCACTAAGTAGCTGAGGCTGGCTTCGAACCTGTGTGATCCTCCTGTCTCAGCCTCCCCAGCGCGGGGATTACAAGCGTGCGCCACCACGGCCGGCTTATTTTTGTTTTTGAAACAGGGTCTTGCTAGATTGCTGAGTCTCACTGTGTTGCTGAGGCTGTCCTCGAACTTGCAGCCCTCCTGTCTCAGCCTCCCCAAGTACAGGGATTACAGGCTTGTGCCACCATGCCAGGCTAGAGACTTTCTTAAAGGCTCAGTGCATATCTGGGGATGCCAGGGCAGAGACAGCGGGGCCCCTGGGGCTGGCCATTGTGCTGAGGGAGCTTGGGAAATCTGGCCCAGGCCAGCTCTGCACCCTGATGGCCTCATTTCTGGGGCACGCACGGGCTGACTGCTCTCCCAGCCACAGGCCAGTCCCCAACATCTTTTTATTTTTCTCCTCCTTTTTACCTCCTCCTCCTTTTTCTTCTTGGTGGTAGCAGGAATTGAACCCCAGGGACATTTCTACCTCCAAGATACACCCCTGGCCCTTTTTTTGTTTTGTTTTGAATCTCACTAGGTTGCTAAGTCTTGCTAATTTGCTGAGGCTGCCCTTCCACTCTGTGAGCTGCTCCGGGACCCTCCTGCTCTGCCTCCCAAGGACTGGGTTACAGACGTGCACCGCACGCCCAGCCGCATAGCCCTCACGGCTAATGCTAGGTGTGAGCGCCCGCAGCCTGCTGGGCTCCTTCAGATGCAGAGGTGCAGGCAGGGTCAGGCTGGTGCAGGCCGGCTGCTCCCTCCGGTGGACGGGCAGGAAGCTGGACGGGCAGGAAGCGCCATTCCACCTGGCCAGTCAGGCAGCACCTGGTCTGGTGGCCTCTGCCCCTGGGTGCGGGCATTGCAGGGCGCAGTCTGCTGGGAGTTTTCTTGCTGCGGGCACCGACATGCTCTTTGTGTTTCTGCAGCGTGGAAGGGGAGTACGTCCCAGTGGAAGGTGACGAGGTCACCTATAAGATGTGTTCCATCCCGCCCAAGAACGAGAAGCTGCAGGCCGTAGAGGTGGTCATCACACACCTGGCGCCGGGGACCAAGCACGAGACCTGGTCCGGACACGTCGTCAGCTCCTAGAGGACCGGAAGCGCCTCTTCCTGGGCTTGTGGGAGACTTTGGGGGAGGAGGAGGAGGGCCACACTGGAGATGACTTTCTCCTGCACAGAAGGGGCTTTCGGGGGGTCACGGTCCCTTTTGAGTATCTCCCGGGGGCAGGCCGGTGCCCTCACCCACCCACCAGCAGTCTCCTGCGGGCACAGCCGGCACTGACCATCTGAAAATGACCATCTGAAAAGCATTAAAAGCATATAAAAAGGAGAGGCGCCCTGCTGGTGGCTGAGCAGAGGGTCCCCCCCCAGGCCAGGGCGTGGGTTGAGGAGCCTGTTTCTCCAGCCACCCAGCGCAGCTGGCTCAGCCCCCAGAGGCCTCTTCCCCCACCTTTGAATTAGAGGCGCAAAGTCCCCAGATCGGGCTGGGGTGCAGCTCGGTGGCCGGGGGCTTGCCTAGCATGCTCCAGGCCCTCGGTTCCATCCCCAGCACCCCAAAAGAAAAAAAGTCCCCAGATCCCTGAGGCCCACCGGACGGGAACAGGGGCCCTACCTGACTTCCCACGGTGATTCTCCCCACGTCTCCCTGGGCACCGGGGCAGGGCGCTCTTTGAATCTGATTCGGGGCTTGGCTGCTTCTAAGGGAGTTGGCACCAGAGGAGCTGGGTCTTTGGGTTGGAGGGCTTTTATTTCTAGTGGTTTTGTGGCCCTGCTGCATGGCTGGGAAGACAGTTTCCGGGAGTTTGGCTCCCACTAGAGTCAAGCCACCCGGATGCTGGGGCTGAGCCCCGACTCCCTTTTAGAAGCCTGGTCTTTTGCGTCTGCTTGTAGCAGAGTGAGCAGCCGTCCGCAGCCTGACATTTGGGTGGGGAGTGGAGGTGGCCACGGGGAGGGTAGAAGTGGGGAGAAGGGCATGTGCAGAGAGGGGTCCGTAATCACAGAACCTGCCCCGACTCCATCCACAAAGGAGTAGGTAGCTTGCTTCCTGCCCTCCTGGCAAAGTCAGAAGTTGAAGGTTAAAATAGGGCTTCAGTGCAGGGTAAAAGTAGCTAAGAAATGCTGTGGGCCCTTTTCTTTCTTTCTTTTTAAATGGCTAAAGGTCTCCCCTAGAGCCCGCGCTGTTTACCCCCTGCCGTTGACCTAGCAGAGTGTGTCGGCGTTTCAGTAACCGGCTCCTTCGGTTTTCCCTCGCAGAACTTTGGTTTGGCTTTAGTTGTGATTTGAACATAGTCATTGGTAATAGGTTTTGAAGTACGCGGCCTGTGTGTGGTGAGGAATTCGCTTGTCGGTAAGGGGAGGCGAGCCCTCGAAGCTGTGGCTGTGGGGACAGAAGAGAAAGGAGGGGAGACGGAGAGTGAGGCATCACTTGGCGGGGGAAGCGCTGAGGACGCGGCCACCCCAGCTGAGTGTGCGCGCTCTTGTGTCTGCGCTGCACTGGGGAAGGGATGGAGGCCTGGGCCTATTTGAGCGGTGGAGCTGGTTTAAATTGGCAGATTAACCTTGTTGCTGGCGTGTGTGTGAGCGGCGGCAGATGCCCACCGTCCTCCTCTCCCGTTTCTGTGAAGTAAGTTGGTGGATTTCGCCGTGGTGGGCTGTGTGCGCCCCCGCCGGGGTCCTCCCCACCCCGCTCTGTCCCCCTCCAGCGTGGGTGCCTCCCGGGGCCTGTGGTTTGGGTACAGACCACATTTCCCCAGCCGCCTCCGCCAAGACCCGCGAGGGCTTCCTGAGGTGGTGGGCCCCCAAGCGTCTCCTCCTGGCCCCCCAGGACCCCGTCCTGCCGGCCCCTGGGCGAGCCTGGGAGCCGCCGCGTGGCCAGTGAGCCCCGCGTTGTTTCCTGCGTGGCCGGGGTTTTTCATCTGAAGAGTGTTCTAGAACTGCAGGCTATTGGAGTTGGCAGGGACCCTGCACTCACACGCAGGGCTCGACTGCAGACAGGAGGGACACGGTGTCCACGACCCAGCACATCCACACCCTCCTCCCGGCAGCTCCCTTTTCTCAATAAAGTTTGTTTTGAGCAAGGCTGCGTGCGTGCTTGCCTGTGTGTGTGTGGGGGGTGGGTCCAAGGAGCCGGCAGTCTGGCAACTCCCTTTTTTATTTTCCCTGTATTTTTTTTTTTTGGTGTGTGGTTCTTAGGTTTGAGCCCAGGGTCCTTTTACCTCTGAGCCACACCCCCAGCCCTATTTAAGTTGTCAAGGACCTTGCTAAGTTGCTGAGGCTGGTCTCCAACCTACAATCCTCCTGTCTCAGCCTCCCAAGTACTAGGATTTCAGGCCTTTGCCACTGTGCCTGGGCCCTCCTTTAATCAACACTCGAGGAGAGCTTGAGTAGCAGGAAGTGGTTTTGAGGGCAGTGGCATTGGTGTGGGTGCGCCCCGGATCCCTCTGAGCCTGGGTCCCTGCTGCAGACAGCTGATGGGCGCTCAGGCCTTCCAGACACCAGTTGGGGGTGGGAAATATGAGGCCACCCCCATCCTTGGGGGGCTGGTGGGACAGTAGGGCGAGGACATGGGTCCTGCAGCATGGGGCTGGTGGGCGGGGTGACTTCAGTGACAGCTGGAGCACCTCTGGAAGGGGCTTCATGCCTGGCTGGGCCACTTTTGCCCTGGCCACTGTTGGTAGGCCGCGTCGGTAGTTCAGAGATGGGATTTTTTTTTTTTTTTTCAGAACTGGGGATTGAAACCAGGGCATTCTGTCGGGTGTGGTGGCACAGGCTTGTAATCCCCGCACTTGGGAGGCGGAGACAGGAGGATCGCGCAGGTTCGAAGCCGGCCTCTCTGGCTTAAGAGACCCTGTTTCCAAATAAAAAAAAAATAGAAAATAGGTCTGGGAGTGTAGCCCGGAAGTAGAAGGGCTCCAGGAACCCCAGTACCACCAAAAAAACAAAAAACAAAACAAAAAAAAAAACAGGGCATTTTACCTCTTGGCCCCACCCCCACCCCAGCCAGCCCTACTTTTTTTGTTTGAGGTATTAGGGATGGAACCCAGGGGTATTATACCTCTGAGCTATACCCCAGCCCTATTTTTTATTCAAATTTTGAAACAGGGTCTGAGTTGCAGAGGGCCTCTCTAAGTAGCTGAGGCTGGCCAGGACCGCGAACCTCCTGTCTCAGCCTCCTGAATGTTGGGATTACAAGTGTGCACCACCACGCCCGGTTTATTATTTTGAAACAGGGTCTCATTAAGTAGCGGAGGCTGGCAGCAAATCCGTAATCATCCTGTCTCAGCCTCCAAGTACTGGGATTACAAGTGTGTGCCACCACGCCTGCTAGAGATGGCAGCTTTTATTAATAACTGATTCTTTTTTTTTTTTTTTTTTGGTGGTACACTGGGGGTGGAACCCAGGGGCTTTCTACCTCTGGGCTATACTCCCAGACCTTTTTTATATTTTATTTGGAAACAGGGTCTAAGTTGCTGAAAGCCTCACTAAGTAGCTGAGGCTGGCTTCGAACCTGTGCGATCCTCCTGTCTCAGCCTCCCAAGCGCAGGGATTACAAGCGTGCGCCACCACGCCCGGCTTTAATAACTGATTCTCAAAGTGTGTTGGGACAGAAGGCTGGCCCACCAAACCTGTTTAGAGGAGGCCACAGGCAGCCCTTAGCTCAAAACAGTGAGATCGGTTGACCTACTAGATAGTATTATATATGGGTGGTGTGATGTGTGTGTGGGGTGGAGGTTGAGGAAACCGTAAGTGGGGCCAGAAACACAGTGCCTGTCCAGGAAACCAGCCTGGGGTGAGGAGGTATAGTGAGTTATAAAACCTAACTGGGGGCCAGGCGTGGTGGCGCACGCTTGTAATCCCAGCATTCGGGAGGCTGAGTCAGGAGGATCGCAGTTCACGGCCAGCCTTAGCTACTTAGTGAGGCCCTCTGCAACTCAGTGAGACCCTGTTTTCAAAATAATAAAAGCCGGGCATGGTGGCGCACACTTGTAATCCCTGCGCTTAGGAGGCGGAGACAGGAGGATCGCGCAGGTTCGAAGCCAGCCTCGCTGGCTTATGAGACCCTGTTTCCAAATAAAAATATAAAAAAATAGGTCTGGGAGTGTAGCCCGGAGTTAGAAGGGTTTCCAGGAACCCCAGTACCACCAAAATATAAAAATAAAATAATAAAATAATAAAAAATAGGGCTGGGGCGTAGCTTGGAGGTAGAATGCCCCTGGGTTTCACCCCCAGTACCAAAAAACAAAACAAAAAGAAAACCCCTAACTTTGGGGTGTTGGGGGCAGGGAGGGGTCCTGGAGGCTGGTCACTGGTGGGAGGTATCGTCCTGGGATGGGGAGCCCTGGGCGTGGGTGGAGGAAGAGAAAGCGGCTGATGGAGAGGAAGTGGGTCAAAGTGACACAGGCCTGGACTGCACCCCGATTACAGCAGCATCAGCCGCTAACCCCTCCCCTGCCCGGCCAGTACCCCAAAGCCTGGAGAGACCTCCCACCGTCAGGCGGACCCTGGGCATAGGATCCAGTTCTGAGCAGGGTTACAAGTGCCCTCCTGGCCAGCTCCCCTCCTCCACCTCAGTGACCTGGAGTCTAGAGCTGGGCGGCGACTCTTAGCAGGCCCAGGCTGGCCTGGGTGTGAGCTCTGCGCCTCCCTCTTGCTCAAGGCCTACTGTGTGTGTGTGTGTGTGTGTGTGTGTGTGTGTGTGTGTGTGTGTGTAGGGGATTGAATCTAAGGCACTCTACTCTTTCTCTGAGCTACACCTTCAGCCCTTTTTTTTTTGTGGGTCTGGGGATGGAGCCCGGGGGCATTTGACTTTGGAACTACATTCCCAGCACTATTTTTTATTCTTTATTTTGAAACAGGGTCTCACTGAGTTGCAGAGGGCCTCACTAAGTAGCTGAGACTGTCAGTGAACCACGATCCTCCAGTCTCAGCCTCCGGAATGCTGGGATGACGAGCGTGCCCACCACGCCTGGCTCCCTTCAGCCCTTTTTTGGTTTTATTTTGAAACAGGTCTTTGGTAGGTTGCCGAGAGTCTCACCAAGTTTCTGAGGCTGGCCCTAGATCTGCAATCCTGTTTCAGCCTCCCAACTGCTGGGATAACAGGTGTGAGCCACCATGGCTTGGTGTTTAAGTCTCTCGTGATGGGGTAATCATCCTGCCAACTCCCAGGCCGAGGGCATGACTGTGTGGCACACAGGGCTCCTGGGAGGTTGCGAGTTGGTGACAGTTCACACACCGGGCTGGAAGCAGCTCTTTGGAGAATGTGTGTTGTAGGGATCATCTCTGACAGATGAGAAAACAGGCCAAGGATGTGCCTGGGGCTGCAGCTGGTCAACAGAACCAGGCCTTCGAACCAGGCACCCACTCCCTCCTGGTGCACCAGAGCCCGCTGCCCGGGAGCCTGCTGCAGATACCAGCAAGCGTAGAACACAGGTGACTTCATCTTGGTGACCAATCCACCATGGCGCCTGGGGGCAGGTCCCTGGGAGGGCTGGACTGGGATGCAGTGAGACGGGGGAGGATGAGCCCACAGCGAAGGGTGGTGCAGCTGGGTGTGGGGTGCCCGCCTGCGATCCTGGTGCCTGGGAGGATGAGGAGAGGATTGAGGCTTAGTCAGCCCCAGCAACTTAGCAAGCCTGTTTCAAGGTAAAACGGGGGTGGGGTGGGGTGGGTAGCTCAGAGGCAGAATGCCCCTGGGTTCAATCCCCAGAGGGAGGGAGGGGGACACACACACACACACACACACACATACACACACACACACACCCCTATGTGGGTTTCCTTGCAGAACCCAGACACACAGGTGTGCATCTTTGACTTCACCACCCACTGACAATCGGGGGAGGAAAAAGTTCCAGAAGACCATGGAGTCACTTTAATGTGTGACTTCCTCGTGAAAGGTCACTACAGAACCATTAGCCAGATTCAGTGGGGCAGGTGCCCCAGCACGGCTGGTCCTGGGATCTGCAAAGCCTCCCCTGCACGGGGGTGGAGGCACCTGGCAGCTCCAGGTAGAACAGCAGTGGCTTTGGGTCTAGACCCTCGGGGGGCCCCAGCACCAACCGGAGCCGGGTCACGGGGCTTGGTGACATGAACCGTTTCAGAACGCTCTTGCCCCGTGTCCTGGAGGTCTTCCAAGAAGGAGAGGGAGAGGGTGGAGAGGTTCCCAGCCTCCAGCCAGGGTCTGGGTGGGATGGGTGCCACCGGGCTCTCTCGGGTCCCCTCGGCAGAGCGTCCCCTCTGAGCCCGGTATCCCAGGCGAGCTGTGTGGGACCTAGGTCAGGGCTGACCTCTAGGGGAAGGGCCTGGCAGGCAGCACTGGGTCCTCCATCCTCTATCAAAGGCAGCCAGGGCAGTGAGCGCTGAGCCTGGGCTCATAAACAGGAAGCAGCGGGGAAACAGCGCATCCTGGCCGCGGTGCCTCTGCCAGACACACGAGGGAGTGTCCCGCAGGAAGCGACCCCACTGGCGCCTGGCCTTCCTGTCTCATCGCAGGACTCCAACACGAGGAGCAGTTGCAGTCCCACCAGACCCGCAAAGAGCAAGGGCACGCTTCTGTTCTTTCGGGATCATTCAAGAATGGCGTGGGAGTTTTAGAGAAACCACGTGAGTTGTGATTGCAGCACTGTCAGGCAGGGGGTGGGGTGAGAACCGTTGCTTGGAGGTATTTCTTTGAACCATCCTTTTTTTTTTCTTGGTGTGCTGGGGATGGAACCGGGGGCCTTGCCTGTGCGGGGCGAGTGTGCTCCCCTGGCTCACACCCCAGCCCAGAGCCATGGTGGAAAAGTCCCTGCCTCCTTCCCGGCTGCTTCCTTCACTGGAGGAGGCCTTTGGGGTGGAGGGCGCACCTGCTGCCCAGCCAGGCTGGCCAGGGCGGCCTCTGGGCTGGGGGCCTGGGGAGCGGCCGTGGCTTCGGCCCCGCTCTCCGCGTTACGAGAAGAAGAGCTGTTCACAGATGCTGCGCGTGTGCTCGGGCGCCGCCACGGTGTAGCCCGTGGTCCTCGGGTCTGTGAAGATCTCGTGGTCATTGCCACCCTGTGGGGACACGAAACACAGGTGCATCAGGCTCCGCTGTCTTGGGGCCATGGCTGCTGGCCCAGGAGCGGCGCGGAGCCTGCCGTCTTCGGGCAGGGCGGGCTCCTCAATGCAGCTCTTAACTTTGCAGGCGAGGAGCGGCTGTTACAGAGAAAGGATTTTAACCTCCTCTTGAACTTCTACTGAGCTTGGAACATATAATTATGCTTATGAGGGAAGTCACGATGCTCCTGTGAAGAGCTAGGGCTGATCATTCTATAAAGAAAGATAACTGTGAGTGACAGATTTCGCACAGCCGTCAGTTTGTTTCAGCCGTGCCCAAGCCGCTTCCTCTCGCAGCCACGAGGAGCGGCGGCGTGGTGCGGCCTGGGCAGGGCTGCCTGTGGCTAAGAGGATGGACGTGCTCCAGAGGGGCCGCTGGCCGCTGAGCACGCGTGTGGCTGGGACGGAGGGGCCCACTATATCTGCTTCAAATTAATTTTTGCGGTACTGGGGATGGAACCCAGGCGCATTCTACCCTGAGCTATACCCCTAGCCCTATTATATTTTTGATTTGGAAATGGTCTCGCTAAGTTGCCACGTGCTGGCCTCAGACGTGCACCCCTACCTTACCATCTTCCAAGTACTGGGATTCTAGTAGGTGTGCACCATCATGCCAGGGGGTTTTGACTAAATTTCTTTCTTTCTTTTTTCTTTTTTTTGCAGGTCTGGGATGAAACCCAGGGGCATTCGACCTCCGAGCTACACACCCTGCCCTGTTTTTTATTCTTTATTTTGAAACAGGGTCTCACTGAGTTGCAAAGGGCCCGCTTTGACTAAATTTCAGTTGTCCCATGTGGCTGGTGTCTGGGCCGCCTGTTAAGAGTATGGGCTGAAGGCCGGGCATGGTGGCGCACATTTGTAACCCCAGCATTTGGGAGGCTGAAATAAGAGGATCGTGGTTTGCGGCCAGCCTCACTTAGTGAGGCCCTTTGCAACGCAGTAAGACCCTGTTTCAAAATAAAGAATAAAAAATAGGGCTGGGGGTGTAGCTTGGAGGTAGAATGCCCCTGGGTGCATCCCCAGTATTGGAAAAAAAAAAAAAGTATGGGCTCTGGAGTGGGTGGCCTGGTTGGACCCTGGCTCTCTGACCAGGGGTGCAGCTGGCCAGCTCCCTCTCTAGAATGGGGATAATGGCGGGCCCTCACCCACAGCGCTGTGATGAGGCGTCAGTGGGCCAGGGAAGGCTCTGGAAAACAGCAGGCAGTGTTGGCGCATGACTTCATTGACCTGTGTGTCTAGGAGGCCTGGGCAGGCGCTGGGTGGGGGCTGTGTCCAGTGACTGGTCAGGCCCTGCCGGCCCCGCTGGGCTCAGGGTCATGGATACCGGCTTTTCTAGTAGCTCTGCAGAAGCCTGTTTTTCCTCTCACAGAATTTCTAGAATTTTTCTCATCAAATTAGATAAGCAGTGTAACTTAAGACATTCAAAACAATCAGTTTCTAAAATGATAAAAACAAGTGCAGAGCAGGTGAATTAAACCTGTGATTCTCGAGGGAAGTCTGGCAGCCCTTCAGAGGGCCGATATGGAAATTACTAGCGCTTTCATTTCTCCAGGAACCACCCTTCCCCCGTCCCCCACCAGCCGGCTTTCACAGGCTGAGGTCAAATTCAAGGTTTTAGAAGGCCCGGGTGTGGGGGTGCATGCCAGTGATCCCAGTGATTCAGGAGGCTGCGTCAGGAGGGCCCCAAGTTGGAGGCCAGCCTGGGGGTGTGCATCTGAGTATAACTGGAGGGAGGGGGGCAGGCCACTGGACTGCTGCTGGGTAGAGGGAGTGAACCTGCAGGGAGCCGGGGGTGCGGGAGTGGCGGGGTGGGGCTGCGGGCCAGGCCAGGCAGAAGGCCTCCGGATCTCGCGAGGGCTCCCCTTGGGATGTTGGGGGACCACGGGACGTGATGACTGGGTCTACCTAACAACAGGGTCTCTCTGGAGAACAGATAGGGACAGAGAGTAGCTGGGGCTCCTGCGCCGACCAGGGTGCCCGGAGGACAGAGGCCATTACCTGGAAGAGAGCTCTGAAGCAAGAAGGGCCCGCAGTGGCCATGCCAGCCCTGCCCGGGCGAGAGTCACTTGTGGGGACAGATGTGTGCCCGACAGATGCCCGACGTGGCCGGTCTCCACAGGTGTGGGGCGGCCTGTGGAATCCGAGGTGAGCTGTGGTGCACCTGGCCGGGGCTTCTCATCTGCCTCCCAAGCACCTCGGCCTCCCCTCCCCCACCAGGGGAGGCTTCTGGGAGTGGGGCTGCAGACCTGAGCAGGTCTAAGGTGACCAGAGGCAGGAGCCTGACCTTGTGACAGGGCCAACCTCTACCACACTGCAGCATTAGAAAATGGAAACCTCAAATGCTGGGTCTGCATGGTCTGCTAGGGGAAGCTGGCACCCCCAGCTCCAGAACAAAGAGCCTGCTCCCAGAGGAGTTAGAGAGGGGAGGCGCAAATGAGGGTCAGATGACCATCCTCCCCACAGGCCCCAAGGGGCGGCTGGTGAAGACAGCCTATTAATATATACCCCTAAAAGACGGGGGGCAGCTGATCACCCCACCGTGCCTGGTGTCTGCGCCTCCCCTCGCTGAGCTGAATGGTGCAGCCATGAGCCCTGGCTCTCCTGAGGCTGGCGAGGGCCGCCACAGGGAATGGTGCCGGGTGTGCCCACGCCTGTGAGCCCTGCCCACAGGAAGTGGCCTGAGCCCACGATGGCCGGCTGGCACTTGGCCGTGGCAGCACTGACTCTTGGTGCCTTCTGGCTCCATGGTAAGTTCCACTGTCCATTTTCCAGGCGTGATGGGTGCAGAAGCCAATGAACCGGGGCCTGCTCTGTGAGCCTCAGGACGCACCTCGCAGGGCTGGTGTGTGGCTCAGAGGTAGAGCGCGTGCCTGGCATGCGCGAGGCCCTGGCTCCAATCTCCAGCACGCAAAAAACAAAACAAAGAAATAGGGTCACAAAGGTGTGACAGCCACTGGCAGGGCACGGTCCAACACTGTCCAGGCCGAGCCCGGTGGCCTCGAGTCCAGAGAAAAACAGGTGAGCAGGGAGCGACCAGCCTGTGGCCTTGGGGCGAACTGGGGCCTGTGGCTGGCTCAGCGCACGCTCCTGCTCCTGCTCCCACAACACCGGCCTGGCCCAGGAGGGCATCGGAGGTGGTTCTGTGGCCCCACAAGGCCAGCCACACCTTAACAGATGAGCCCTGGGGCAGAGGCACGAGGCTCATTACTCAGAACTGCTCAGCCCGGTGCACCGGGCGTGGGGGCGCACGCCTGTCATCCCAGCACTTGGGAGGCTGAGACAGGAGGATCGTGGTTCGTGGACAGCCGCAGCTACTTAGTGAGGCCCTTTGCAACTCAGTGAGACCCTGTTTCAAAATAAAGAATAAAAAATAAGGGTAGGGGTGTTGCTCAAAGGTGGAATGCCCCTGGGTTCCACCCCCAGTACAGAAAAAAAAAAAAAAAAGAATTATTTTCAACACCAGCTGGCCAGGCCAGAGTCTGGTACCCAGGAGGACGGCAGGCTGGCCATGACTCCAAGGGACATCTGTCATCTGATGCCCGAGGCCACTGGCATGGCACCGTGCTGAGGTCTTCCCACTGTGGGAGGCAGTGGGCCGTGTCTGAGCCGGGCTGAGAGCCTCCAGTCTGATTCCCCCCTGCCTGGGAGCCCAGCGTATTCAGGGTCTGGGGGGGGGGGGGGCTCACCAAGCTGACCTAAGCCCGCCACGGCCGCACGGAGGCGGATGAGCAGCGGCTAGACGGGCTGTCCAGGGCACATTCCAGGGCACAAGGCCGACTGCCCAACGTGCAGCGAAGACCAGGCGGCCGAGGCTCCAGGAACACCGGCAGGCCCGAGCTCAGTCTCATTGACAGGCAAGCCTTTTTTGTGTGATTTCTTATTTCAAAGTTAAAGGGGCGGAGCTGGGTGCGAGCAGGCAGGGAAGATACCCATCCTGACCCCGGGGCCCAGGGCCCTCTCCCCCTCCTCGGCCCTCAATGTGCCTGTCCTGCTCCTTCACAAGGGGACGGCCCACTGGGCTGCCGGGTGTGGGCTCAGAGAGGCTTGCGTTTAGTCGCTGCGCAGCGGGCCAGGACCACATCCCGCCTTCTTGGTTTAAAGCTATCTTGATGCCTGTTGACAGATGCCTTCAAGCCGATGTTATTTAATCTTTCTTTTGTGGTACTAGGAATTGAACCTGGGGGGTTACCCCTCCGAGCTACACTCCAGCTCTATTTTACTTTTTATTTTGAAACATGGTCTCGCTAAGTTACCACATGTTGGCCTTCAACCTGGGATCCTCCGTCTCAGCCTCCCAAGCACCGGGTTACGCAGCACCCTGGGCTGTAGCTCCATGGTGGAGCGCTGGCCCACCACGCCAGAGTCTCCGGGTGCCATCCCAGCACCAGAAGAACCAACCACATTCCCACGTTCAAAAGAGGGGCTCCAGGCGACTGACCCGCGCTGTGCTGACACTGCACAAACGAGGAGGCGGAGTCAATCTGCCCACAGGCCACACCCACACCTCCGCCAGGCCTCTACTCTGAACAGAGTCTTGGTGGAGCCTCCCCACTGGCAGCGCTGGGAGAAGGGCGGCCTTTCAGGCTCCATCTGTGCATTTACAGGCGGGTTACTCCCCGTTAGACGGCCCTCTTGCCCCGGGAGCCACCGACTGGGCTGTCTGCAGCGGGTGCACGGCCCCCACCGCACTGGCCGACCCCCACCACACTGGCCAGCCCCCCGCCCTGCGAGTCCTCACTCCTCCAGGCGCTGATCACTGAATTACCCTGAATGGACGCGGAGGCTAGACGCACAACAGAAGTGTTGGAGTGTTTTCATGTTGCAACCGTCCTAAAGCCAAGAGGCTGTCTGGGGGCAGCAGCCAGTGAGCAGACGCCCTGCCCGAGAGCCCGGCTCCAGCTCAGCGCTTGTCTTAAAAACGCTGTGCTGCGTGTGGCTGAGGGGAGAGGGGGCTTCTGGGGCTGACACATACGTAGACAAGCAAGGCCAACGCTTCACTTCTTACTCTGCCCGCTGGAGTTGCTCAGAGCAGAGACGTCCGAGTCTCACTCAGCACAGCCCGCCCGCGGAAGGCTGGGCTGCGAGGGAGGAGGCTGCCTGGCCTCTGCAGAAGTGCAGGGAGGAGGCCTTTTACTGACAAAGCGCTCAGGCGTCCTTTCCCTGGAGGCCGGCAGACCCCTAGTAAAGAAAGGCTACCCACTACCCAGCACGCAAAGCTGGGAGCTAGGAGCGGGGCTGTTCTGACCTAGAGTTTCGCGAGCCGACATGTTTAGATTTAGGTGGAGCCGGGCGTGGTGGCGCACGCTTGTAATCCCCGCGCTTGGGAGGCTGAGACAGGAGGATCGTGCAGGTTCGAAGCCAGCCTCAGCTACTTAGTGAGGCTCTCAGCAACTTAGTGAGACCCTGTTTCCAAATAAAGTATAAAATGGGGCTGGGAGTATAGCCCGGAGGTAGAAAGCCTCTGGGTTCCACCCCCAGTACCACCAAAATAAATAAATAAATAAATAGATAGATAAATAAATAGATTTAGGTGGCTGTACTGTGATTCCCAGCGCTAAGAAACGACTGCTGAGAGGGTCAGAGGCGAGGGCGCAGAGCCCCGCGGGAGTGCTCACTATAGACTTACTCTAATAGTAAAACCCCTCAAGCCACCAACCACGCGTCTACAGGCGGCCAGGCGGGGAGAAGCCGCGGCTTTGCTCGCTCCATCCCGGAGCTCTGAATGTAGAGACAAGGCCTTAGGCATGCGCAGAGACACTCACAAGCCCTAAGGTCACAGGGAATGCCCGACAACAGCAGGGGCCTTCTGCCTCGCTTAGGGCTGACACGCAGCTACCCTGGCTGGAATTGGTGCCTGTTTCCCGCCTGTCCTCTGGGCCCCGGCCTTGGTATGGGAATGTAAACTGCACGAGTTACTTCAAAGCACCCACAGTTGGTGGGCAACCAATGCAGGCCAATACCACACAGTAAAAACAAGGTAGATTACCGACCCCTGCCCCGAGTCAGTGAGAGGAGGAGGCACCACCTACCCAAGAAATAAGTTACTAGCCCACCGCCTCGGCAACACCGATAGGAACATACCAATAGGAAAACTAGTTGAGGGCTGGGGTCAGGGAGGGGGCGGAGTTCCACTCTCAGGTTCTCCGGCTGTCTGCCAGGCACGCTGCTTTTCTCCTCTATTTCCTACTGAATTTGTGGGGGTAAAAAATTAGCTGAAGTCTCAACCGAGCTCTTAGTTTTCATGTCTCAATTCAATTTATCTATCTGAATCGAGGAAAAGAACGCTTAGCACCGTTACAACGTACCAGCAGCATAGATTTTGGTCTTGTGTCTACCACTGGACGTTCCCGCGGGTTAGCGGGGGACCGATTTCTCCACTCCACTCCAGCACTTATCTTTGTTTTGTTTTGTAAGCAGCCATCCTGGCAGGTGTAAGGTGGGCTTTGGATTTCCCCTTTTCTGACCATGAGTGATGTTGACTTTGTTTTGATACACACACCTTTGTGTGTCTCCTTTGGGGAAATGTCTAGTCACGGCTTTTGCCCTCCCCGCCCTTTCTTTTGGTATTGGGGAATTGGACCCAGGGGTATTCTCCCTCCGAGCTGTACCCCAGCTAAAGTTTTTTTTTTTTTTTTTTTTTTTAATTTGAAACAGGGTCTTGCTAAGTTGCTGAAGCTGGCCTTGCACCTGTGATCCTCCTGTCTCAGCCCCCGAGACCCCAAGCCCAAGAGGAGAGGCCGCAGCAGGTACTGAGATTCTCGTGGGGCTTTGACGGTGACAACGGATCCTCCCATCTAGCAGGACCTCAAGCTGCCATAGCCGCTCTGGGGAAATGGCTTCTATGTACCCTACGCCGATGCTGCTGGACCACTGGGCAATGCTCTCAGCTCCCAATTTAGATTCAGTCCCAGACTTGGGACTTTTCTCTGTTTGGTGGTACTAGGGATTGAAGCCATTGGACGTTCTAGCTCTGAGCTACATCTACAACCCAATTTTATTTTTATTCTGAAATAGGGTGTCGCTAGGTTGCTGTTACACCAAGTTGCTGAGGCTGGCTTCAAACCCGTAACCCTCCTGTCTCAGCCTCCCATGTACTGGGATTCCAGGCATGTGCCACCACGCCCAGCCCAAACTTGGGATTTCTGACGGCCTCTCTCACCCTGACATTCCCAGTACCCTCCTGTGTGTGATGCCCAGCACTGACTCTTCTCTTTTTGTGGTACTGGGAATGAGCTCAGGGGTATTCTACCTGAGCTAACCTCCAGTCCGATTGTTTTTATTTTGAAACAGGGTCTCACTAGGTTGCGGAGGGCTTTGCTAAGTTGCGGAGGCTGCTACCAACCTGCAATCCTCCAGTTTCAGCCTCCCAAGTCCTGGGATAACAAGTGTGCACCACCACGCCCAGCCGACCTCCATCTCTAATGCCCTGACTCTCAGGTTCCTGAGAGTCCCTGCCTCCATCGTGTATGGTTCCCAGTGCTCAACTGACCACGAGTGCCCGCAGGGAGATACACGTACAGTAAGATAAAAATGGCAGGGGCTTTGTAATGCCGAGCATTTGCCAACAGCACAAGAGGTGGTGTCTGAAAAGCACTTCACGTGGTCAACAACCAATGCAAAAGCCAGGCTGAGAAGGCGCCGCGAGCGCGCAGCTTGGCCCCGGCTCCTGGGGTGCTGGGGTCAGCGCAGAGGGAGGGGGCTGTGACACCCCCTCTAGGACAGAAGCTGCCACTCACTCGAGCTGGGCCAGAGGGGAACGGTGGGGAGGGGAAGTCAGCCCGCTGTTGCTTTTCCCTCCAGGCCCAAACTGAGCCATGGAACCGCAAAGACACTTCCATACTTACTGGCATGGTTTTGTCGCCAAAGAAATAAATGGTCTTATAACCGTCATCTTCCACATGTTTCAGGCAATACCTCTTGTCCCATCCATCAGGAAAGACATCGAAGCTGATCTGGCCTCCTGTCGGGAAGGGCACACACAGGCAAAAGGGGAAGAGAGGTTGTGGGGGGCTCAGTGGAAGAGCCAGGCCCTGGGGCTGGCCCCACCAAGAACAGAGGCTGATTGCATGTACCGAGAGAGGAGGCTTTACCCTCGGCTCCTGCCAGCAACTAGCCTGCCAAGGCTGGGTTTCAACACCCGAGTGTATTAGTTACACTACTGTAGGGAGAGGCTCCAGAAATTAATTCTAGGCTGTTTTTTTTCCCCCCCTTGTGGTACTGGGATGGAACCCAGAGGCTTTCTACCCCCAAGCTACACTCTCAGACCTATTTTATATTTTATTTGGAGACAGGGTCTCCCTAAGTTGCTGAGAGCCTCACTAAGTAGCTGAGGCTGGCTTCGAACCTGTGCGATCCTCCTGTCTCAGCCTCCCAAGCGTGGGGATTACAAGCGTGCGCCACCACGCCCAGCTTCTAGGCTGTGTTTTTTATACCATTATTTCATCTGGGTCCAAAGATGAGACATGGAATACCTGGGTTCAATTCTGAGGGGAAAAAATTATTAATACTACTTACAGCTGGGCGTGTTGGCACACGCCAGTAATCCCAGCATTTGGGAGGCTGAGACAGGAAGATCGTGGTTCTCAGACAGCCTCACCTACTTAGTGAGGCCCTTTGCAACTTAGTGAGACCCTGTTTCAAAATAAAGAATAAAAAATAGGGCTGGGGGTGTAGGTCAGAGGTCGAATCCCCCTGGGTTCTATCCCCAGACATGTAAAAAAAAAAAAAAAAAAAGACTATACAATACCTATGGAGAACGTGAGGCCTCTGCCTGCAAACTCCTTCTGCAGATCGGCTACAAATTTTTTTCTTATATTTTCTTTCTGGGGAAAGAACAGAGATACCAATTGTCTGCTGTACTGCGGCACAGAAGGGGCACTTCTGATCTCAGCTACAAAGGCATGCGTCTTATCTGACCCAGCCGACCCCCAAGCGCAGTTCAGACGACTCACTTTGTCCAGTTCGTAGAACTCGATGCGTTCTTCCTGGCTGCAGCTTCTTCCAACAGGGGACACGTTCAACATCCCGTTCCGGAATTCAATGAAAGTACCCCTGGGGAGGAAAAGGGAACAGAGGCGCCCTGAAATACCTTACTTACTTGGGTAACACTTTAGGTAGATAAATAGGCTCACATGTTGGGCAGCTCTAGACAGCAGGGGGATGTGATCCTTGCTTCTCGGAGCTGTGCGGTACAGTATGGTGGCCTGGGACCACACCGGGCCACGGAGCCTTGAGATGTGACGAATCCACATTGGATTAGGGAGTCAGGATGAAGAAAGAATGTAAGTGGTATTTTTTTTTTTTTGGTAGCACTGGGGATGTAACCCAGGGGTTCTATCTCTGAGCTACACCCCCAGCCCTATTTTTTATTCTTTATTTTGAAACAGGTTCTCACTAAGTTGCAAAGGGCCTCACTAAGTAGCTGAGGCTGTCTGAGAACCGCGATCCTCCTGTCTCAGCCTCCCGAATGCTGGGATTACTGGCATGTGCCAACACGCCCAGCTGTAAGCATTATTAATAATTTTTTCCCCTCCGAATTGAACCCAGGTACATTTTTACCTCCAAGCTATACCCTCAGCCCTTTTTTATTTTTTTGTGGTGCTGGAGATTGAATCCAGGGGCATTCTACCCGAGCTACACCCTCCAGCCCTATTTTATTTTCAAATAAGTCCTCGCTCAGTTGCTGGGGCTGGCCTCAAACCTGTGAGCCTCCTGTCGCAGTACTGGGATTACAGGTGTGTCCCACCACACCCAGCTCTTTTTTTTTATTTTGAAACAGGGTATTGCTGAATTGCTAAAGCTGGCCTTGAACTTGTGATCATCCTGTCTCAGCCTCCCAAGTACTGGGATTATAAATGTGTAACACTACATCTAGCCATTGATTATTATCATTATTATTATTATTATTATTGTTACTACTATTATTATTATTATTAGCGGATTTGGGGATGGATCCCAGGGGCATTCAACCTCCGAGCTACACCCCCCGCCCTATTTTTTATTCTTTGTTTTGAAACCGGGTCTCACTGAGTTGCAGAGGGCCTCACTAAGTAGCTGAGGCTGTCCGCGAACCGTGATCCTCCTGTCTCAGCCTCCTGAATGCCGGGATTACAAGCGTGCGCCACCACGCCCGGCCTCATTGATTATGTTTTATATTGACTACTTAAAAATACTTTGGCTCTATTGGGTTAAAGATGTTATCTTACCAAGAGTAATTCCACCAGTTCCTTTCTGCTTTTATGTGATTACAGAAAATTTGAAAGTGCACTTGGGCTCACATTATATTTCTTACTGGACAGTTCTGATGTTGAGCAGATAATTAAAATTAATAAAGAACTGAAAATGACCAGCAGTGGTGTTACAAAAGAGATGTCCCTGAGGAATCTACAAATATATTTCCCAGACACCTCTTTTGCTGATGAGCTCTGGAACAGACTGATTTTACTAAGTAAAATTATATAGATAGGCTCTGAGAATCGCCCAAGAAACCTCAGTAATAATGGAGAAAACTCAATTTACCCTGTGGCAGACTGCTCTTAAACATCTCATATGATCACAGAAAACAAGGACGGCCTACCACTATCGTGGCTACGTTGAAGGAGGATGTTTAAAAACGTGTTTGCTTAGCCGGGCGCGGTGGTGCACGTTTTTAATCCCCGCGCTTGGGAGGCTGAGACAGGAGGACTGAGCAGGTTCGAAGCCAGCCTCAGTTACGTAGTGAGGCTTTCAGCAATTTAGCGAGACCCTGTTTCCAAATAAAATATAAAAAAGGTCTGGGAGTATATCCCGGAGGTAGAAAGCCTCTGGGTTCCATCCCTAGTACCATCAAAAAAACCAAACCAAAACAAAACAAAAAAAACATGTTTGCTTAGCCGGGCGTGGTGGCGCACGCTTGTAATCCCAGTACTTGGGAGGCTGAGACAGGAGGATTGAGCAGGTTTGAAGCCAGCCTCAGCTACTTAGTGAGAGACCCTGTTTCCAAATAAAATAGAATATAGGTCTGGGAGTGTAGCCCATAGGTAGAAAGCCTCTGGGTTCCATCCCCAGGACCACAAAAAACAACAACAACAAAAAAACCAAAAACAAAACATGTTTGTTTGTTTGTTTGAACATGATTCCAGTTTGTCTCAGAATCATTTCTTCGAAGCTGAGATGACTTGTAGGTGGTATTTATTCTGACAAATGACATTTCAGTGGTTTGCTCTGAGGTGTCTTCCAGCCTGCGAGCCTCGGAACCATGTTCTCTGATCTCTTTACACATTTTATCACGCGGCCCTGATCTCCAGCCACCTGTCACTGCAGATACCGAGGGGCCACCCGCAGGCGTGCCGAAGCCCTACTCCGAGGCCAACTCGGCTCTCTCCAGGCCGCCGGACTCCGGGCACCTCTCCAAGCGTCTGTGTCCTCACCTACAGAGAGAGGCTCACAGCACTCCCTCTGGTGACCTCCAGACTGCCAGTTTATGTGAAGGGGCTCTGTGCACCGGGAAGCATGCCTACTCATCAAGTAAGGCTAAGGCAGCAAAGTCCCTGGCGGCTGCCTCTGGTGCCCTGCTGTGCTCAACGCACAGAGGCGGTGTTAAGTAATACACACCAACGAGACCTAGGACGCGTCTCCCAAGGTCCATGTCCAGGGGCCGAGGGGTGAGGCCCTGGGTTCAGTCCTCAGTGCCACACACACCAAAGGAGGCAGCATGTCTAGCTCGTGTGTCCTGGAGTTGATGGACACCCAGCCCTGTCCCCCAGACCTTCCACATACCCCTTCGCTGAGATACCGGAGGGATGATGGCAGTTCCAGGAGACCACAGGGCTCTGGGTCCTAACTCCAAAGCTGAGCTCAGTTACCTCCCAGCTCAAGGACGTTCCTCATGCCCAAGGTGTGAAGGGAAGCGGCCTAGGAAGGCTCTCAACAGCAGGATCAGGGGTCTGTCGAGACGGACTTCTCTCTGAAGTCTGAACACCCGAGCTTCCTGCCTGTCTGACCAGGCCACACGCACAGTGCTGACATCAAACGTGAACATGTTGCTGGAGCCCTGCTCCTGGGCGCAGCGGCCCCGCACGCCGCTGAGCTCCCTCCCCAGATGACAAGAGCAGTGTGCCCGAGACCCAACCCCCGCTCAGAAGTCTGTCCCTCTGATGGCAGGCGTGAAAACTCTGTGATCTCACCAAAGAAACAGCCACGGTTAGCAGTGGGTCCGTTTCCTGCCTTCTTTTTTTTCTTCTTTTCTTTTCTTGCAGTACTGGGGATGGAACCCAGGGGCATTCTACCTCTGAGCTGCACCCCAGTCCTATGTTTTATTCTTTATTTGGAAACAGGGTCTCACTAAGTTGCAAAGGCCTCACTAAGTAGCTGAGGCTGGCCGTGAACCGTGATCCTCCGGTCTCAGCCTCCCGAATGCCGGGATTACAAGTGTGCGCCACACACAGGCTTATTACTGTTATTTTAAACATGGGAACTGAGATGGTAACAGCCCTCAAACCAGGAGGCAGATCCCCAGATCAAATGCTTCAGAGCGAGAAAGTGAGGGGCAGCTGCAGAGACGGGGATGAGGGAACGACCCGGGGTAGCTGAGTCTTTACGTTGCCCAGCAGGAGCCAGGAATCCAGATGCTTCGAAATGAGAAACCAGACTTTCAAATGACAGCCATGGGTTCCAATTTTATTTAGTGCTGCAGGCCAGACACGTTGGGCCCTGCGTGCACTCTGGCCCCTCCGGAGGCCTCCAGGTAGGAGCCTCTGGATCCGGGCTTTCTGTGGCTGTTATGCGCCGTTTACCCTCACAGCCTTTAAGGGCGCACGGTTTCGATGGTGTACAGACCTCCCCATCATTTCTCCCCCCACCCTCACACTGTTGGCTTTTTTTTTTTTTTTTTTTTGGTACTGGGGTTCCTGGAAGCCCTTCTACCTCCGGGCTACACTCCCAGACCTATTTTTACATTTTTATTTGGAAACAGGGTCTCCTAAGCCAGCGCGCGTGGCTGGCTTCGAACCTGCGCGATCCTCCTGTCTCTGCCTCCCAAGCGCGGGGATTACAAGCGTGCGCCACCACGCCCGGCTAACGCTGTTGGCTTTGCAGACCGTGTCCCGTGTCCCGTGATCCTGTAAGTGCCGGCACTACCCTCCTCCCAGCACTACCCTCCTCCCGACGCCGCCCCTCCTGCAGCAGCGCCTCTGCTCCGCTCTGTGCAAACCCACCTTTTTCTGGGGAGTTTAATTTTTGCAATGTAGCTCAGACAGTAGTTGATTAGGTCTTGGACTAGGTCCTCACCCAGGTGACCTTGAATATTCTAGATAAAGAAAACACCGGAGTTACTAGACTTTGCAGGAAGTAGTTTCAAAACAAAGACAGCCCCGTGGCGAGCCCGGGCCGAGGCCACGAGGCCACGGTTGCTGGAAAGTCCCAGGGCTGACGGCAGGGACAGTGTCGCCGCCCACTGCTCTCTCTGCTCCCTCTGATGGGAGCGCCAGGCAGCCACAAAGGCTTTAGTCAAAAGCACTCTCTGCCTCATGACACAGCATTTGCATTCAGTATCTTCCAGACACTTCCTGGCAGGTCCAAAGAGTTTACTGGTGCCGCTTTAATTCAACTGACATATCTGCAGACACCGACAGGAAATATATTTGTTCCACTTCACCTCTCTCTGATGTCTAAACACAGTGATCTGATGCTACTAAGCGCTAAGTAGTAAGTATCCTTTATTTATTTATTTATTTATTTTGGTACTGGGGATCAAAGCCAGAAAGAGTCTACCTCTGAGCTGCACCCCCAACTCTAGTTTACTTTTTTATTTAGAAACAAACACTCACTAAGTTGCTGAGTGAACTTGGGATCCCCCAGTCTCAGTCTCCCAAGTACTGGGATTACAGGCACACATCATCACACTTGGCTCTACCTCCAAGCTACATTCCCAGCCTTATTTTATTTTATTTTTTTTGAAACAGAGTCTTGCTAGGTTGATGAGTGTTTCACTACTTGCCGAGGCTGTCCTCTAACCTGAGATCCTCCTTTCTCAGACTCCCAAGTACTAGGATTACAGGTGTGCGCCACCACGCCGGGCTCTACATATTACCTTTTAAAAAAGCTTATATTAAGGCCGGGCGTGGTGGCACACCCTTGTAATCCCAGCATTTAGGAGGTGGAGACTGGAGGATCACGGTTCGCGGCCAGCCTCAGCTACTTAGTGAGGCCCCCTGCAACGCAGTGAGACCCTGTTTCAAAAATAAAGCATACAAAACTAGGGCTGGGGGTGTCACTTAGAGGTAGAATGCCGCTGGGTTTCATCCCCAGTACCGCCAAAAAAAAAAAAAAAAAAAAAAAAAAGCTTATAGTGAAGCAGCCTGCCCTAGTGTCTGCTATCATAACAGTAATATTAAAACGTCCTGAAGAATGAAGATTCATTCCTAACCATTCTTCAAGGGCAAATGCCTTTTTAGACAACATTTTAACAGTCATATGCAGTTGTTCAGATACCCCCAAACCTACCTGTTTACACAAGAATTTCCCATCTTTGTATGCTACCAAGCCATTTTCTGGAAACACATAATCATATTTCTCAACCACTACAACCAAAAGAAAAAACAAAACAAAACCCTTAGAATACAATGGATCAAAATCTGGGTTTCTGTTTCCTAACACTTTCCACATAAGACTTTTAAATACTAGTCAAGATTGCGAGAGCCAATCCCATCAGCCTAGCAGAGCAGAAAAAAGCTCCTTTCAAACCAAAGAGAAAGCCGGGCGCGGCGGCGCACTGTGATCCAGTACCTGGGCGGCTGAGAATGGAGGACCGCAGCTTTGAGGCCAGCGTGCCAGACTCAGCAAGGCTCTGTTTCAAAATAACGAATAAAATAGGGCTTGGGGCTCTAGCTCAGAGGAAACATGCCGCTGCGTTCAATCCCAGTAACACACACAGCTATTGAGGCAATTTTTATGGTCAGATCTGGAGACCACCACATAACCTTGATGAAGGAATGCTCAAACTTTAGGCCCGTGTTAAAATGCAGACCCCGAGGCCTGCATCACTGTGTGTTTGGCGGGGCGCTCACACCTATCACTTAGTAAGGGGACTGTGACCCTGGCGGGCCTCCAACGTTCTTCTCGATTGTGCCTTGACTCTGCTGGACATGACCTGGAAGGTAGGGACACTATTCTACACCGCTGTAACACCTCTGAGCACTCCATGAGATTCCTACAAGAGCCAGAGGGCAGCCACGCCCGGTAACGCGATTTGGTGCCCCCCCCTTCCCTCGTACTGAGGATTGAACCTAGAGATGGTCTGCCTCTGAGCTATATACCCTCAGACCTTTTTATTTTGGAAGTTTCTGAGGCTGGCCTTGAACATGCGATCCTCCTGTCTCAGCCTCCTAAGTACTGGGATGATGGGTGTGTGACACTGTGCCTGGCTAAGAAAAATTAAATGTATGCGGAGCACGGAGTTTTAAAGGATCTGCACTGTTTACTCTTCTGGTAATAATGATTCAATAAATACACTCTCGGCAGATTTGCAGTTTAAGATATGACATATGGGACAAGAGTTCCCAAGTGGGGCTGGAAGTCCAGGGTACACCTGGCAGTGTCTGGAGACGGATTTCATTGTCAAAACTCACACACGCGCGCGTGTGTATTTGTGTGTGTGTGTGTGTGTGTGTGTGTGTGTGTGTGTGTGTTCTTTTGGCATCGAGTGGGTAAAGGCCAGATGTTGTAACATCTCACAATGCATCGGACGGTCTCCAAACAGCATTATCTGGTTCAAAATGTCAGCAGTGCCAAGGCAGAGAACCTTGCTGTAAAGGAGCTGGTTCCAGGATGGAAGGACTCCAGGGAAGGGTTTTAACTGTCTAGTACATTCCTCCATTTCTCCACCCACAACTTCTCTAAGCCAGGCCCTGGGGCTACACAGAGACAATATCTCAAGGTCCTGGTCTTCAAGGCAAACAGATACCAGATAGTTTCCAAAACTCCAGAGCCTCATTAGCAGGTGCCCACAGTATCTCTTGGGGGGGGGGGTCTTTGTTAAAATACGCAGGTCCAGTGGGCCTGCTGAGTCAGTCTCCTGGAAGGAGCTGATGGAGACGCCCCACCGCCCAGGGTCCTGGCTGAGGACCGCGGTTGGAGGAGGGGAAGAGCTGGTGACTCCCAGATTAGGAAACTCTGGGAAACACTGGGTTATGGCCATAGGGAGGAGGCACCTAGACCACAGGGCACCTTCACACCTGAGTAAGAAGGCAGGCGGGGGGAGGAGGGATGCACTGAGGCGAGAGGGTGTCGGGAAGACAACTCAGTGCTCTAGGTAGAAACTCAGACACTCGCCTTTCTAGATGGATCTACCCGCTCCTCCAAGTCGTGCAGAATTTTATGTACGGGAGTCAAAGCAGGCGAAAACTAAAGAAGGAAACAAAGTGCGTCGTGCGGGGCTTGGGGCTGCGGAGGACTCTTGGCTAGAGATGCCAGTAGCCTCATGGGAAGTTAATCTTTGACCAAACTAATCAGTAAGGTCTTCATTACCGTCATTTCCCAGCTGTTCCTGCACCTTCTCAAAGTCGGACCCTCCTACCACTCCGATCTTGACCTTCCGCCTCAAGTTTTGTAGAAAGTCATCCATTTCTTTGGTAATTTTCTAGAGTTCAAGAAGAAAAACATAACAGTCATAAGCCAAGAAAGAATTAGCAGACTACATTTGCAAGGGTGATCCAGGTCGTATTTTTAGATGTGCCAGTTCACTTACTAGGTCTGTAGATAAATTCAAATATTTTGACCCTAATTTTAAGCCATTAATTTTTTTTTTACCCAAACTCATTAACTTTTATTAATTAATTTATTTTTTTACCAAAATTTAAATATACAATTTATAAAAAGCTGTAGCTGGCACAGTGGCACACATCTGTAATCCCAGTACTTGGGAAGCTAAAAACAGAGGATCCCAGGTTTGAGAACAGCCTCAGCAACTGAGTGAGAAATTCAACTTTGTGAGACTCTTTGTTTCAGAATAAAGAGGGCTGGAGTAACTTATTTTCAAGTTACGCCAATGCGTTTATTCCCTCAAATAGTGCTTTAACTCTGTCCTATCTTTCTGTCTTTGGAATAATAAAACTGCTTAACCTTACAGCAAAAACAAAGAGTTCTGGCTATTCTTTTCTAAGATAAGTAAGAGCAAGAACCCACAGCTACATCTCACACTGTTACAGTTTCCCACACCAACGAAACAGTTTTACTGTAACAGTTTTACCATCCTTTTTGGCACCCGCGAAGGGGGCTCTTGGGTCTCTCTCCATCTTTGGAGCCAACGGTGGTCCTAATACCACTGCACCCCAAAAGATGGGACCCCAGCAATACAAAGTGGAAGCCGAATCTCCACTCGCATGCGTTTTCCAAAACTGGGCAAAATGTGACCCCAAAACACTAAAGAAGAAAGCTCTCATTTTTTGCTGCCCTCAAGTACGGCCACAGTACTCACTGGGGGCCAGAGAGACCGGGCCACCTCAAAAAGTGTTCTGTATCCAAAATCTTCAGTAACTCATTTCCAGGTTGCTCCACTGCACTTATTCCTTCAATGCAGTGCTTTACCTCTGTGCTATCTTTCTGTCTTTGTAATAATAAAATTGCTTAAGCTTACAGCAAAAATAAATAAATAAATAAATAAGTAAATAAAAAAAATAAGAGGGCTGGGTGTGCAGCTCAGAGGTGTTCAATCCCCAGTACCAAATTAAGCAAATGAATAAAAATAAAAAATAAGAAGGACTGGGGTATATATGGCTCAGTGGTAGAATGTCCCTGGATTCAATCGCTAGTACTGCAAGGGGGGAAAAAAAAAGCAAAAAAAAAAAAAAAAAAAAAAAAAGCTGTTATGTACTGTTCCAGTCACTTCCTGAACGAATACAGACACATGTACAAACTGGCCTTATTTCTGAAACACAGATGAAGTTACCCCGTGTGCTAAGCAGGGGCTTGCTACCTCCTCTCTACACCACGGCATCTTTCCAGACCAGCACGCAGACCTCCTTGTGCCTTCCAGACACTACACGCTATTCTTTTTTTATTAGTGGGGGTAATAGGGATTGAACACAGAGGCATTCTACCTCCGAGCCACACCCCCAGGCTGATTTTATTTATTTGGAAACAGGATGTCACTGGGTGGCTGAGCGCCTAACTGCAGAGGCTGTCCTGGAACCTACAATCCAGGCTCAGCCTCCTGAGTACTAGTATTAGATCACAAACGTGCGCCACCACACCCAGCTGCGTCCTATTCCGTATGTGGACTTAGGTTGTTGATTTTGTGTGTGCGTGATAAGGGTCTCACTTTGTTGCTGAAGCAGGCTCCAACTTCTGGGCCCCAGCAGTCCTCTAGCCTCAGGGACGAGGGAGACTGGGGACTACGGGACCGCACCGCCACGCCTAGCTAAGCTGGTAATTCGAAAACCAAGAATATGACGAAATTAAAGAGGTTTTCAGAATTGATCTGTTATAGTTATGCAGAGCAGAGTGCAGCTAGGGATATATATATCTCAGTGGTAACGCACATGCTTAGCGTGACTGAGGCTCTGGGTCTGATCCTCAGTCCTGCAAAAAGTACTAAAAGAATACAAAGAATAAGAGTAATATTATTAGATTTTAAGTTTCTCTTAAAAAGAAAAGCTCCTAGCCTAACAAGGGGTTAGGCTGATGCCAGGGCCAGTGGCCAATATTGGAGCCTGCCGCGAGGCAAGGCCGGTACTGGGGCCTCCGAGGCCAGGATCGGAGTCTGCCGAGGGGTTAGGCCGATGCCGGGGCCAGTGGCCGGCATCAGAGCCTGCCGTGAGGCAAGGCCGGTGCTGGGGCCTCCGAGGCCGGGATTGGAGCCTGCCAAGGGGTTAGGCCGATGCCAGGGCCAGCAGCCGGGATCGGAGCCTGCTGTGAGGCAAGGCTGTTACTGGGGCCTCCGAGGCCGGGATCAGAACCTGCCAAGCAAGGAGTTAGGCCGATGCCGGGGCCAGTGGCCGGCATCGGAGCCTGCCGTGAGGCAAGGCCGGTGCTGGGGCCTCCGAGGCTGGGATCAGAGCCTGCCGAGGGGTTAGGCCAGAGCTGGGGCCAGCGAGGCCGGCATCGGAGCCTGCCGTGAGGCAAGGCCAGTGCTGGGGCCTCCGAGGCCGGGATCAGAGCCTGCTTAGGGGTTAGGCCAGTGCTGGGGCCAGCGAGAATGGGATGGAGTCTGCCGTGAGGCAAGGCCAGTGCTGGTGCCTCCGAGGCCGGGATTGGAGCCTGCCGAGGGGTTAGGCCGGTGCCGGGGCCAATGGCCGGATCGGAGCCTGTCATGAGGCAAGGCCGCTACTGAGGCATCAAGGCCGGGATCGGAGCCTGCCGAGGGGTTAGGCCGGTGCCGGGGCCAATGGCCGGATCGGAGCCTGCCGTGAGGCAAGGCCGGCACTGGGGCCTCTGAGGCCGGGATTGAAGCCTGCCAAGGGGTTAGGCCGGTGCCGGAGCCAGCGGCTGGCATCGGAGCCTACCGTGAGGTAAGGCCGCTACTGAGGCCTCTGAAGCTGGGATCGGAGCCTGCCGAGGGGTTAGGCCGGTGTCAAGGCCAGCGAGGCAGGGATCGGAGCCTGCCGTGAGGCAAGGCCAGTGCTGGGGTCTCCGAGGCCGGGATCAGAGCCTACCGAGGGGTTAGGCCGGTGCCGGGGCCAGCGAGGCTGGGATTGGAGCCTGCCGTGAGGCAAGGCTGGAGCTGGGGCCTCAGAGGCCGGGATCGGAGCCTGCCGAGGGGTTAGGCCGGTGCCGGGGCCAGCAGCCGATATCAGAGCCTTCCGTGAGGCAAGGCCGCTACTGAGGCCTCCAAGGCCGGGATCAGAGCCTGCCTTGAGGCTAGGCCAGTGTTGGGGCCACCGAAGCCAGGATCGGAGCCAGCTGAGGGGTTAGGCCGGTGTCGGGGCCAGTGAGACCAGAATCGGGGCCTCCCATGAGGGAAGGCTGCTGCTTGAGCCAGCAAGGTCTAGATCAGTCCACCGGGTAGCCAGGCCACTACTGGGGCCGTCAAGAGTGGGATCGGTACTTGCAAAGCGGCATGCACAGAGAAATATCGCAGAAAATAAAAAACAGATGCTTCCCCTAATCAGCAATAACTAGGAGGAAAGGGGCAATAGGAAGAGGTCGAGCTATAGAAAGGGCCCTATAGTGAATCAACTAAGGTGACCAATCAGAGGGTATGGAATAGGGGAGGATGGAGCCTCTTTAAAATGCAGGAGGTACATAAACAAATGTATCAAAGTTAATCACCAAACAAGCATGGGATGGAGGGAGGGGGAGGGAATGGGATGGGGACTGGATGAGGGCTGATTGGATGATGTGTGCTTGTATATCCTCTCAAGTCTTGTATTCCAATGTGATGTATGATTACAATGCACCAATAAAAATAAAAAAAAGAAAAGCTCCTATGTAGAACAGTGGTCTTAATGGTATAGTTTTATTCTAGTTAAATCTTGAACTATTTTTTTTTTTTTTAATTTTTGTGGTGCTGGGAATGAAACCCAGAGGCTTTCTACTTTTGGGTGACACTCCCAGACCTATTTTGTGTTTTATTTGGAAACAAAGTCTCACTAAGTTGCTGAGAGGCAAGTAGCTGAGGCTGGCTTTGAACCTGCACGATCCTCCTGTCTCAGCCTCCTTAGTACTGGGATTACAAGTGTGCGCCACCATGCCCGGCAATCTCAAACTATTCTAATTCAAAATAAATGATAAATTAGGATGCAAAGATACCTATACTAATACATTATTAACTTTAATAAGTTAGTACTTTTATTTTATTTTATTTATTTATTTTTTTGGTGGTACTGGGGGTGGAACCCAGAGGCTTTCTACCTCTGAGCTATACTCCCAGACCTTTTGTATATTTTATTTGGAAACAGGGTCTCACTAAGTTGCTGAAAGCCTCACTAAGTAGCTGAGGCTGGCTTCGAACCCGTGCTATCCTCCTGTCTCAGCCTCCCAAGCACAAGTTAGTACTTTTAAAGCTGGGCATGGTGGCACACACTTGTAATCCCAGCATTTGGGAGGCTGAGACAGGAAGATATGGGTTCATGGCCAGCCTCAGCTACTTAGTGAGGCTCTCCGCAACTTAGTGAGACCCTGTTTCAAAATAAAGAATAAAAAATAGGGCTGGGGGTGTAGCTCGAAGGTAGAATGCCCCTGGGTTCCATCCTCGGTACCACACACAGACACACACACACACACACACACACACACTTAAAAGTAACACACACATGTGATTAATCAAACAACAGAGGGGCTTAAAGTCTAATCTCTACCTCTTACCGTGGAATCTCGACCTAGACTAGACAAAAATCTAGAACTGCACCAGTGGCCTGTGTGAGCCAGAGACCACTGTGAAGGCCTGTCCTCGAGTCCCCAGTGGTTTGTTCAGACGTGGTAACAGAATGGGAGAGAGTGTCGAAGATGTCTTTGCAAAATAACACAACTGCAACTCTAAGCACCAGCTGCAGCAACACCTCCGGCTTCAAACAGAAGCCCGAGGGTACAATCATGCTCTCAAGCCTTGCACGGGCGGGTGAGCTGGATGGCAGGGTGGTGCTTACGGTGGCACGGTCTGCAATGTGGATGGGTCGTGAAAGATGCTTTTTGGGGGATGTAAGGGTTTTAGGGATTGAGCCCAGGGCATTCTACCTCTGAGCTATGCCTCCAGTCCTATTTGATGCTTTATTTTCAAACAGGGTCTTGCTAAGTTGCGGAGGCTAGTCTTAAAGTGGCCACACTCTTGTCTCAGCTTCCCAAGTACTGGGATTATGGACATGTGGCACCACCTTGGGATAAAAGGTACCTTTTATTACAAGCACGGTGGTTCATGCTTGTAATCTCAGCACTTGGGAGGCGGAGACAGGAGAATCGGAGGTTCAGGGTCCACCCTCAGTAACTTGTGAGGCCCTCTGTAAGTTAGTGAGACCCTGTTTCCATAAAGAATAAAAAATAAGGCTGGGGGTATAAAATGCCTCTGGGTTGATCCGCAGTACTGGAAAAAAAAAAAAAAAAGAATACTTTTTTTTGCTTTGCAAATACTTTTTGACAGGCAATAGGACCCAGAAGCCGGAGTCTCAGCAGAGTATCTACACAACCCCCACTGCAGAGGAGACGTTTAAGGCAGGGTGTGGTGGCGCACGCTTGTAATCCCAGCACTTGGGAGGCTGAGACAGGAGGATTGCACAGGTTCGAAGCCAGCCTCAGCTACTTAGTGAGACCGTTTCCAAATAAAGTGTACCACATCGTTGTTTTGGAGTTTTTAAGTAACCCCTGTGCTGATGATCATAAATCACTTCAGACGAAATAAAACACCAAGACCCAAAAGCTTGAAATTAAGGT
This sequence comes from Muscardinus avellanarius, assembly GCF_963383645.1. Lineage (NCBI taxonomy): Eukaryota > Metazoa > Chordata > Mammalia > Rodentia > Gliridae > Muscardinus > Muscardinus avellanarius. Next base: position 106,100,508 of record NC_137796.1, read on the forward strand.
GGAAAAAAGTTAGAGGAGCCAAGTGTGTGGCTCATGCCTGTAATCCCAGTACTTGGGAGGCTGAGACAGGAGGAGAGTAGGAACTTAGTGAGACTCTGCTTCAAAACAATAGAAAAGAAAATAGGGCTGTGGGTGTGGCTCAGAGGTAGAATGCCCCTGGGTCCAATCTTCAGTACTGCAAAACAAAACACACTCACCTTCTCAAAAAAAAAAAAAAAATTATAAAACTTCTGGGGGATAATTATGAAAATTTTATAATAGATTTGAGGAGGATCCATAAAACTGGGGCTTTGGCCCAGAATCGGGTCCACTGTCCGCTTCTGAACATAGCAAAGCCTGCTTGTGAGTGAGGTTTCGATGGTTGCTCCAGCACTAGAAACACAGAGCTGATGGCTGTAGGCCAGCAAAGGCTCAAACATTTGCTATCTGGCCTTCTCCAGAAAAAATTGCAACTCCTGAACAATGGTATGAAATATTAGGGGCTGGTGGTCACTTTCTTAGGTGTGATGATACTGCTGTGGTTACGAAGGCAGATGTCCTTGTCCTTGAGAGACTCAGGTTAAATGTTAATCATTTTCAAGTCGGAGTGATGGGGATGTGAGTATTTTATGTGCTGTTTTTTCACTGACTTGTATTTTTGAAAATTTCCATGATGAAAAGTTGGAAAATAATTCTAGTTTTAGGTCTACTTCTTTTTGTAAGCTTTTGTTCTAAGGCCCAGCTGTTACAGAGGGAATGGCATCTTTGGGAAAGGACTCAGCCTGACATTCTACTAACACACATGTGCACATCTCTGGAGTCCACGCTAACTAGATTTGACCTGCCTCGGTCATATCCTGTTTCAGCAACTGCAATAAAAGGTAACTTGTTCTTCCAGATAGAGTGTGCTTATCAGTGTTTGAGAATGCACGTATCTTGACGGAAGGGCCGTAATATGAATAGATCTATTGCTGAAGGAGAGCTATTTTTTAACCTACATTACCCAATCCACAGGAAAATTCTTTTTAAAATGATAGGTCTTACTTTTTCAAATGCTAAAATTATTTATGTTCATTGCACAGAACACCACGTTTCAAGGGAATACATTTTGGTTCACCTGGTTACTTTGCAACTTTATCCTTTATGCTCTTCTATTCTGGTTCTTTCTGGGAGTCAGAAACACTTTGTTCAACAGCACACCCAGCACCTGGAACAGTTTCTATGTTTGCACAGTGAAAGGAAATAGGAAACCTGACAAATAAAAGTCCTCTGAGGCCCAGGGACCTGGGCCAGGTTTGCTGTGTGAAACTAAGGAGGTCAGGGCTTCTCTGTACCCCAGTTTTCTTATGTTTAAAATGATAATAACTTCTCTTCTTCTCTTCTTTTCCCCCCTCCCCCTCCCACTCCTTCTCTTTCTCTCTTCTTCCTTTTTCTTCCTCCTCTTCCTTCTTCTTCAGAATTAGGGATTGAACCCAGGACATTCTACCCCCAAGCCATATCCCCAGCCCTAGTTTTTATCCTTTTTTTTTTTTTTTGGTGGTACTGGGGGTGGAACCCAGAGGCTTTCTACCTCCGGGCTATACTCCCAGACCTATTTTCTATTTTATTTGGAAACAGGGTCTCACTAAGTTGCTGAGAGCCTCACTAAGTAGCTGAGGCTGGCTTCGAACCTGTGCGATCCTCCTGTCTCGGCCTCCCAAGCGCGGGAATTACAAGCGTGCACCACCACGCCTGGCTTTTTATCCTTTATTTTGAAACAGGGACTCACTAAGTTGCAGAGGGCCTCATGAAGTAGATGAGGCTAGCCATGAAACTGCCATCCTCCTGCCTCAGCCTCCCAAGTGCTGGGATTACAAGTGTGAGCCACCCTGCTTGGCTGGTCTATGGCTACTTTAGTTACTACAGATCATATAGTCTACAAAGACAAAAGTATTTATTATATATGGTTCTTTACAGAAAATGAATTGATGCTAATTCTTGACTGCTATGAGCTTTTAACAATCCAAAAGTGTGTGCTTATCATGGAATCAGAGTCAGAACGGGCCATTTGGAGAATCTGGAGTTGAATGTCATCCTTGGATGAATAAAAACTGGCACAAGAAGGTAAGATGGTTATGTCTACGGCCACACCCACCTGACACGGACTCACGGACTTTCAGTGCACACATGTCCAAACTCCAGGAGGTGGGTAGAAGTTGGGAATAGCAGGCCATCTGGGCCCAGTCTCAAGTTTGAATCCTTGGGGACTGGTGACCAATTTGTGCAAGGGACAGGATGGAAAGCAGAGGGCGCCTCACGGAAAAGCTCATCTTGACCGAAACTTATCCATGCTCATAGCTGCAAAATCTGAAAGTGGGAAGCGGGTTTCCAAGGACCCAAGGACCCAAGGACTCTTCCAGCAGGCGTCTGCTAATGATCAAGGACTCCTCCATCACCCAGTCCACTGCAGGGGCAGATGGAGGTGGCTAATGTTTAAAGCAAGATACTTTCATGATTTCCTAAGATCTCAAAAACGCCATATGGAACAGATAAGGTCTCCATTTAAAGCTGCAGGTGATGAGGCTCAGAGAGGTTAACAAAACCGCGCAAGACTACACAGGTGCAGCTGAGACCCCTCTAGGTCTGTTTGACCTGGACACCGATACCTTTAATCCCATGCTCCATGGTACTGTCCGAAGGTGACAGGACTGTCAGTCCCCAGGGCTGACGGTGGCATGCAGAATTTCACTGCCCGAACCAAGTTTCCTGCTTTTCAGAGGTTTTTTTTGACCCCGCCTCATCCCTCTGAGCAGCCCGAGGTCTTCGAGAGCTGGTTAGGACTTGGGTCTCACTCCCCCCGGTGGCTCAGAACAGAGTTCAGCCCCCCGGAGGAGGTAGATGGGTCTGTCTATCCTTGGCGCCCACCTGGGTGGTCATCAGCCCGGTATCGCAGTCTGCCGGGCGCCGCCTACCTGCCGCGGAGCCGTCAAGGTCCCATCCACGTCGAAGAGGCACAGCGTCTCTCCGGCCGAAGCCATGTCGGTAGTTTTTGGACACATCCAACAGAACTTAGTCGGCTCCAAGAACTCCTCCCGGAACTTCCTGGTTCCGCCGTGTGTCGCGAGGCACGCCGGGAAGAAAAGAATTTCCCCCGGGTTCCCGCAGTCTCAGAGACTTTCGTCAGTCCAGGTCCTGGAACCACAACTCCCAAAATGCAGCGCACGCGGCGCTTGCCGTCTGCGTCTGCGCATGCGCTGTTAGAAGTTCCGGGGTCAGTGGGATGTACTTCCGGTAGCCAGCGCCGGGCCCATGGTAAGAGGCGGGTGCTGAGCTCTGAGGCCGGTGGCGCGATTTGGGGGTCGAGCTCAGGGCTGGGGTTGGCAGGCCGGGCGCCTGGGCTTCTGATTCGGGGGTGCCGCAGGACGAAGCTCCGTCGTGAGCTTTGATTGGCTGTTCCACAACTCTTCTCTGCTCCTCTGGGGTCACGTGGACCCACAACGGTGATCGCTAAGCTCGCTGAGCGCTCACCGTGCAACAAGTGTCCAGCGGAGGGCTCCTTTCCGGGGCCTCCTTCAGTATTTGCGGAGTCTCTCTGTTAAAAGTGAAGAAACAGCCGGACGCTGTGGCGCAGGCTGTAATCCCAGCACTTGGGAGGCTGAGACAGGAGGATCGCAGGTTCAAAGACAGCCTCAGCAACCTAGCAAGACCTTGTTTCCAAACCAAACAAATAAAAAGGGCTGGGGGTGTGGCTAGGGGATTGACTGCTCCTGGGCTCAAGCCCCCAATACCAGGGGTTGAGGGGGGGGGAGACGGTGAAGAAACTGAGGCTCAGAGGTGACTAACTTGCTCGCGGACCCACCGCTAGTGGCTCTTGGAGCCAGAATGAGAATCCATATCTGGCTCCAAAGCCTGTCTTTTACTGCTACTCACCTGGCAAAATTCTCTTGCAATGTGTTGGGGTCTCCCTGTCGCACCCCTCTTGTTCTCCTTTCCCCAGCTAGGCAGAAAACAGCAGTTCCCTCCAAAACCAAGATAAGGCGTAAATCAGGCAGAGAACTGGAAAGTTAGTGTGGTAAATGGCGCACACATTTGTTGTGAGTCCCCCGATTGGACACGATTCGTTAAGTTACTACTTGGGAGAATGCAGACAGCCTTGTGGATCTAGGTTCAGCCCAGTGTTGGTCCTCTCTAGGTATTGGATGAATGAAGCTACACACACACACACACACACACACACACACACACACACACACACACACTTAAACCCTGGGACATTCTACCTCCGAGCTACACACCCAGCCTTTTTTATTTTGAAACCAGGTCTCATTAAGTTGCCGAGAGTCTGACTAAATTGCTCAGCTTTGCTGAGAACCTGTGATACTCCTGTCTCAGTTCTCCAAGAGCTGGGACTACAGGCAGTGCCACCACATCAGGCCTTTTCTGTTTATCTGGAGGAAGAAGACCAGTTTGAGGGACTTATCCCTATTCATAGCCCTGTGTGTCCTTGGGTAAATTTCTTACCCTCTCTGGGCTATAAGTGAAAAGTAGGAGTGCCTGTCCAGAGTAGCATCCATGAAGCTCCCAATAAATAAATCACCAGGGTTTTTCTTTCCATCCTGCGGCAGTGATGGTGAAGTGGCAGGAACAGCCTCCTTGTGGTTTGCTTCATAGATATTTGTTGTGTGGTTAGCGTGGTTGGGTTCCATTAAAAATGTCTCCTGTCTCCCAGGCTGCCCTTCTCCGAGCTGTGCCGAGGTTGCGGGGGCCAGCCGCCTGGGGAAGGCCTGTCCATGGGCTATGGTGCCGCAGTGGACAGGAGGATCCCAAGCGGTGGGTGGGGAGCAGATCGCCCGCCTCGAAGGAGAAACTACCGGGCCCAGAGACCGAGAAATTCCAGATGGTCTACCGTTTCAATGCCATCAGACTCTTCGGGTTCCTGTCTCGGCTGAAGGTGGCACAGACAGCCCTGACTGTGGTGGCCCTGCCCCCGGGCTTCTACTGGTACTCCCAGGGCCTCATGACTCTCGACTCTCTGTGCCTCGTGGGCGGGGTGGCGGGCTTTGCCCTGGCCATGCTGTGCTGGATGAGCTACTTCTTCCGGAGGCTGGTGGGTATCCTGTACGTGAATGAGTCGGGCACGGTCCTGCGGGTGGCCCACCTGACCTTCTGGGGCTGGCGGCAGGACACGTACTGCCCTGTGGCAGATGTGATGCCGCTGACGGAATCTCAGGACCAGCCCCATGACGTGCTGGTGCGGATCCAGCAGTACAGCGGGAAGCAGACCTTCTACCTCACCCTGCGCTACGGGCGCATCCTGGACGGAGAGCGTTTCACACAGGTGTTTGGGAAAGTGGACAAACCCAAGGGAACTCCTGGGAGCGGGGCCTCTAGGTGGTCCTGAGCATCCTGGGTCCCTTACGGGGTCTGAGGGCGTGGGCCAGGCTGCAGCAGGGGTCCCCAAGGCTCTTGCAAACCCGTCATTTGGGGTGAAGAAGCTCGTGAAACGGAAGCTACTAACTGGGTTTAGGTGAAAGGCCTCACCGCAAACTCCTACTGCACATGCGCGTTCAGTCTGATGATGGCCGGAGTTTCTGTTAAGAGGCAGGTCCTGGAGGAAGCTGTGCCACGTCCGTTGAACCTGCTGCTCTGGCAAGGCGAGCAGGGGACCCGCGTGAAGAGCCCTGGCTTCTCCTAGTCCTCAGCTCCTGGGCCTGGCTCAGGGTAGTGTGTCGCTGAACCTTGGTTTTCTCCTCTGCGAAATATAAAGCCCTGCCTGTCTCCTGGGATGAGTGTGCACATACGTGGACAATGAACGCCAGAGCTGTAGGGGGAGGCTCAGGGAAGAGTGCTTACCCAGCATGCTTGAGGCCCTGGGTTCAATCCCCGGGGCTGCGTACACACTGAATTCCAAGTGCTTTGTAAACCCAGCAGCCCAGAGCAGACATTAAGCCTTTGGTCTGAACGCACACCACGTGGGATGGGGTCATTCACATGAGCACAATACCCACGCCGAGAATTTGTTCACCACCAGGGTCCAGGGGCTCTCACTGGGAAGGCTTGCAGTGAACCCGGGCCAGAGGCGCTCTACTAGTGCAGTTTTTAGAAACTAAAGGTGTCATGTGCGTTGCTCCATAATTAATCATATGTGTTCATTGTATGTTAACCACGCATTCCTTTCACCTGAATTGTAGGAGTATCTTTGTGCCAGATACTGTGGCTAATAAAGGATTTTTGCTTCTGTGGAGCCTGTGGTCCAGTGTCCTTGGGCGTGTGTGTGTGTGTGTGGGGGGTGTTAGGCAAGTGTAGGGAGTTACAGATGGTGTTGGTGCAGTGAAAGGGTTGGGTGGTCTGAGCGGGTTGGCAGGAGAGTTTTTAAGCTGGTGTGAGCGGGAGGCAGGCCCCAAGAGATGGCGAGTGTGTGCTGCGTCTGCTGGACAGGAGCATGGCTGGCTGCTCACCAGGAGCTGGTTTCAACCCAATCATCGTGGAGTGGGAAGCCTCTGAAAGTCAGAGAGGGAGGGAGCAGTGAACGTGTGTGGAAGAGTTGGCTCCTTTTAAGTGTTATTCAAGCCAGGCGTGGTGGCGCACGCTTGTAATGCACGCTTGAGACAGGAGGATAGTGGTTTGTGGGCAGCCTCAGCTACTCTGCAGTTTAGTGAAACCCTGTTTCAAAGAGTAAAAAATAGGGAAGAGGGTGTAATTCAGAAATCAAATGCTCCTGGGTTCCATTCCCAGACCCGCAATAAATAATAAGTGTTATTCATTTTTAGTTAAAGATGTAAGTGAAAGCGTGCAGGCTTTCAGTTAGGGCTGTCTTATTCACTCGGGTCCCCCATGTGCAGTAATTCCTGGCAGCTGGAGAGGGTGGTCGGGCGCCTGTGATCGCATCCCTCGAGTCTTGAAGATGCGGCGCCATAGCCAGTGTGGCTCTCAGGTTTTCCTAGCTGGCTGTGATGCAGGGCACGTTCTTGGCGTGCCCTGATTGTGTAGGTGTGGACCTCCACACATTCACAACTGCCATCTCTTACTCGTGATGGCTCTGCTTTCAAAACATGCCCAGGGCATGCCGTTTGCAAGTTTCCCCAGGGAATTTACTATTTATTTTTTATTTTTTAGTGGTACTGGGGTCCCTGGAAGCCTTTCTACCTCCGGGCTACACTCCCAGACCTATTTTTTATACTTTTTAAGATTTGCAAACGGTCTCTTAAGCCAGCGCGGCTGCTTCAAACCTGCGCGATCCTCCTGTCTCCACCTTCCAAGTGCGGGGATTGCAAGCATGTGTCACCACGCCCGGCTTCCCCAGGGGGTTCTAATGTGTAGCCAGCTTGGTCAGCCGGCCCTGGAGATCTGTACACCCATAAGTCTGCGAGGGGCAGAGTTGATCACACCAGCGTGGGCTCCGTGGTGTGGCCTGCTCAGGCAGTGCCAGCAGAGGGCGCACAGAGCATGTGCATTATTCCATTCTTGACTCCTGAGCTAAAATCACACCTCTCCACAGGAGAATGTGAAAAGTGTCAGGACTTCTGTAACACCTGGCAGTGCCAGGGAGCTGCTAAAACCCCCAAACCCACAACAACAAACCACAGGGCGCCTGTGCTCAACCCTTGTAGAATCCTGTAGAGCCTGGGTCTCTGAGTTTTTGTCTTCCCTCGGAATTCCAAGGTGCCCCAGGCTTTGAGAATCACTCTGAGCCATGCAATGACTGGTAAAGCAGCTCCTCCAAGTCTGGAAGTTGTCTTTACATTTGGGTAAATGTAAATGTGGGTATATTGGTGATACCCCCTCCCCTAAAAACAATTCCAAAATAAGAATTGTCTTAGTTCCTTTGTGCTGCTGTAACAAAAATTACCGAGTGGCCAAAGGACACACAGTTGCTTCTGAGTTCTAGAGGCTGGGAAGTCTAGGATCAGGCAGATCCCGTGGTCACAGAGGCTGTCTCAAAGCTTGTCCTTTCAGCCTCTGAAATGGGATCATAAGCGTGCGCCACCATGCTGGCAACTGCCCTATTTTATACTTTATCTTGAAACAGGGTCTCACTAAGTTGCAGAGGGCATCACACGTTGCTCAGGCTGGCCGCGGACCTGCGATCCTCCTGTCTCAGCCTCCCAAGCACCGGGATTACAAGCGTGCATCACCACGCCCGGCTGCTATGGTTGTCTTCTAAACCTCGGTGAGGTTTGCTGTGGTGATGACGCTCCTGGCCAGTCGTCGTGTGGCACAAGGGATGCTCAGCCCAGCGGTGGCTGTTGCCCTTCCTGCTGTTACCACCACCGAGACTTATCTGCCCCGTCCCCAGCCCATCATTAAATGACCATGCTGATTGACTGCCCAAGACAGAATCAGTGGGCTCGGCTCCTCCTCGGAGACAGTCAGCCGGGGGCGGGGGGATGTTGCCCAGACAACCCCGCTTGGCACTCCAGGGAGCATGCGTTCCTAAATAGACAGCAACAGGGTCCCTTTGAGCCCCAGGCAGAGTCCAACTTTTATGGCCTTGTTTTGATCCCGCTGCATTCAACTATAAAATCTTGCCTGATTAGAGTTAATAAGGTGGGGCTGTTACCATCTGGCCATGTTTGTACCAACTCGAAGAACCAAACATTCTTCTTTTTTTTTTTCTTCCTGGTACTGGGGATGGAACCCAGGGGCCGGCTACCTCCAGGATATACCTCTAGACCTATTTTATATTTTATTTGGAGACAGGGTCTCACTAAGTTGCAGAGAGCCTCACTAAGCTGCTGAGGCTGGCTTTGAATCCGCAGTTCTTTCTCAGCCTCCTAAGTACGGGGTTACAAGCATGAACCGCCGTGCTTGGCTCTCTCTCTCTCTCTCTCTCTCTCTCTCTCTCTCTCTCTCTCTCTCTCTCTCTCTTTGTGGTACTGGGGTTCCTGGAAGCCCTTCTACCTCCGGGCTAAACTCCCAGACCTATTTTATATTTTTGAAACAGGGTCTCTTAAGCCAGCGCGGCTGGCTTCGAACCTGCGCGATCCTCCTGTCTCCGCCTCCCAAGCGCGGGGATTACAAGCGTGCGCCACCACGCCCGGCGTTGGCTCTATTTTTATTTTTATTCTGAAACAGGGTCTTGCTAAGTTGCTAAGGCTGGCCTCGAACCTGTGATTCTCCTCTTTCAGTCTCCCACATACTAGGATTACAGGTGTGTACTACCATGCCTGTCTCTGCAGTAACTTTAATGGGAGGGTACTAGGGCTTGAATTCAGGGTTCTACCTTGAGCTACACCCGCAGCCAGTTTTACTTTTTATTTTTAAACAGGGCCTCCCTAAGTAGCTGAGGCTGGCCTCGAACCTGCAATCTTCCTGTCTCAGCCTCCCAAGCACTGAGATTACAAGCCTGCACCACCCGGCTTGAAATGTGCATTTTGAAAGCCACACTAATGCTGACCAATTCACGTGGACTCTCCCAGGCCAGTGGCCAGGCTGCCTGATGGAAGGTCCCTTGATGGTGTGAATATCCCTATCCTCAACCAATCCCAAGTCAGCTGCTTACACGTACACACACACGCATATTTCTCTGCACATGGATCCGTCTTCTTTACTAGATTATACGCACCAAGTCCTGGCTTCCAAGTACGTGATTTGGAATGGACGCCCCTAACCTCTCCAGCTTCAATTTCCTCATTGAAAGGCTAGGCATACAGAAATCAACACCTCGTGGGTTTGCTGTGAAAGTTATAGAGCACTACAGAATGAGGTCGATGTGGATGTTCAGGAATGATAACAAAGCCGGGCGTGGCGGCCACGCTTGTCATCCCAGGACTCGGGAGGCTGAGACAGGAGGAGCCAGGTTTGCAGCCGGCCTCAGCTACTTAGTGAGCCCCTCTGCAACTTAGTAAAACTGTTTCAAAATAAAGAATCAAAAATTGGGCTGAGGGTGTAGCTAGGAAGTAGAATGTCCCTGGGTTCAATCCCTAGCACCACACACACACACACACACACACACACACACACACACACACACACAAAGAATGATAATGATTATTGCTATTTACACACAGTACTAAGGACTGAACACAGGAGTGCTATACCTCTGATCTATATATTATTTATTTATTTATTTACTTATTTATTTTTTAAAGAGCAAAACTATTTTTATCAGTTAATCCCAGTTTTTTAAAATATATTTTTATTGGTGCATTGTAGTCAAACATCACAATGGAATACAAGACTTGTGAGGATATACAAACACACATCATCCAATTAGCCCTCATCTGATCCCCATCCCATTCCCTCCCCCTTCCTCGAGCCCATGCTTGATTGGTGATTAACTTTGATACATTTGTTTACATACATCATGAGTTTTAAATAGATTCCATCCTCTCCCATCCCATCCCCTCTGATTGGTCACCTTAATTGCTCCTCCATAGGGCCCTTTCTTCAACTAGATCTCCTCCTATTACCTATTTCTTCCTAGTTTTTGCATATTAGGGAAAGCATCTGGTTTTTTATTTTCTGTGATATTTCTCTGTGTATGCTGCATTGCAAGTTCCGAATCTACTCCTGAAGGCCCCAGTGCTGGCCTGGCCACCCGGGAGACTCTGATCCCAGCCTCGCTGGCTCCAGCACAGGCCTTGACTCATGGCAGGCTCTGATCCCGGCCTCGGAGGCCCCAGCACCAGCATTGCCTTAAGGCAAGCTCCTATCCCTGCCTCGCTGTCTCCACCTACAGCCTTACCACATGGCAGGCTCCAATCCCGGCCTCATTGGCCCCGGTACCGGCCTCGCTCCTTGGCAGGCTCTAATCCTGGCCTCAGAAGCCTCAGCCCTGGCCTTGCCTCACCACAGGGTCTGATCCCGGCCTCGCTGGCCTATGCACCAGCCTCACCCCTCAGCAGGATATGATCCCGGCTTCTGAGGCCCCAGCACTGGCCTTGCCTCATGGCAGGCTCCGATCCCACCTCGCTGGCCCCAGCTCAGGCCTCACCCATTGGCAGGCTCCGATCCCAGCCTTGGAGGCCCCAGCACCAGCCTTGCCTCACGGCGGGCCCCAATTCTGGCCAGGCTGGCCCTGGCACCAGCCTCACCCCTTGGCAGGCTCTGATCCCAGCCTTGGAGGCCCCAGCACTGGCCTTGCCTCACAGCAGGCTCCGATCCTGCCTCGCTGGCCCTGGCACTGGCCTCATCCCTCAGCAGGCTCCGATCCCGGCCTCGGAGGCCCCAGCACCAGCCTTGCCTCATGGCAGTCTCCAATCCTGGCCTTGCTAGCCCCGGCACTGGCCTGACCCCTCGGCAGGCTCTGATCCTGGCCTCGGAGGCGCAAGCATCGGCCTTGCCTCACGGCAGGCTCAGATCCTGGCCTCGCTGGCCCCGGCACCGGCCTAGCTGCCTGGCAGGCTCCTATCATGGCTTCAGAGTCCCTGGCACTGGCCTTGCTGTGCATCGGGCTCTGGTCTCTATCACTATGAGCAGGTTGTCTACAGATGTTCCCTCCTTCCTTCCTCCCTCCCTCCCTTCCTCTCTCCCTCCCTCCCTCCTTCCCAATATCTCTCTCTCTCTCTCTCTCTCTCTCTCTCTCTCTCTCTCTCTCTCTCTCTCTTCTTTGGTGTTTGGTGGCACTGGGGTTCCTGGAAACCCTTCTACCTCCAGGCTACACTCCTGGAGACCTATCTCTCTTTTTTATATATATTTTTATTTGGAAACAGAGTCTCTTAAGCCAGCGAGGCTGGCCTTGAACCAGCACGATCCTCCTGTCTCTGCCTCCCAAGCGCACGGATTACAAGCATGCGCCACCATGCCTGGCATTCTTCCATTTTTTTTTAAATATGAGAAAGCAGTACATGTCTTTTGCAAAAGCTAGGAGCCCAAATACCTAGTGGCAATAAATTGTGTCTTCCCTCCAAAGGCAGAGGTCCACAGCTTCACTTCGGAGAGCAGGCTCTGCTGCTCCACGTGCACCCTGGCCTCTCACTCTGCACAGAGGAGAGCGGTGGCCATGAGGGCTGATGATGCCCAGAACACGCAGCGTGGTGGCCCATCCCAGCTGTGCGACGCTCCCTCTGATACCCCCCAAACCCTTTTGCCACTTGACATGTCCAGAATTCTTGAGCATGTGTGGCAGGAGCAGCCAGTCTACTTTGGGGGGAGATTTCCTCCAAGACTCAAGGTGGACTGGACTGGATCTGTCTGCCCCTCCAAATTCTGGTCACCACCACTGCCGCTGCCACCATTGCCATCTTGGTTCTCTCCTGAACACCTTTCCCACAGAGTTTGTTTTCTAGAATTCCCGAGCATGTGTGGCAATAGCAGTATACCTTTAAGGACATTTCTTTAAAATTATGAAGTGGATTGGATTGAATCTCTGCCTCTACCAAATACTGACCACCGCTGCCACTGCCACAGCCATCTCGCTTCTCTTCCTAGGACCTTGTTCACACAGCATGTTGCCCACAATTCCCGAGCATGTGCGGCGGTAAGCCTTTTACCTTTGGGGCGATTTCTTCAAAAGATCAAGGTGGATTGAATCAGATCTCTGCCTCTCCTGAATACTGGCCGCTGCCATTGCCGCTGCCTCCACCATCTCAATTCTCTCCCAAACACTTTTCCCAAACTGCATGTTGTCTAGAATTCCTGAGCATGCGCGATGGTAGCATTCTACCTTTGGGGAAATTTCTTCAGAAGATCAAGGTGGGTTGAATCAGATCTTTGCCTCTCCAAAATAATAGCCTCCACCTCTGCCACCGGTGTCACCACCGCCTTCCTTCTGGTTCTCTGCCGAGCTCCTTCCTTACATGATATGATGTTCAGAATTCTTAAGCATGTGTGGCAGGGGAAGTCCCCCTTCATGGGGATATTTTCCCAAAAGTTCCAGGTGAATTGGATAGAATTTGTCTGCATCTTCTGAGTCCTGGCTGCCGCCACCAACATCTTGGCCCTGCATATATATATATATATATATATATATATATATATATATATATATATAGTATATGTATATGTATACATATATATGTATGTATATATACATATATATTTAATAATAGAAGACAGTATGTGTGTTTTGAAGAGGTTGTGAGATCGAGCACTCAGCAGCAATAAATTTTATCTCCCTTTCAAGAGTGGAGGCCCCACAGCCTCACTGCATAGAGCAGGATCTGGTGCTCCGAGTGCACCGCGGCCCTCGGCGCAGCACAGAGGAGTGCGGCGGCCAGGCGTGCTGAGCTCCCCCGGATGCATGGCTTGGCTCCCTGCCCGGTACTGCTCGGCTCCCTCCACCACGCCTGGGTCATCTTTCTTACAGGGTATGTTGTTAAGAGTCCCCAGCATGTGTGGCTGAAGTGGTCTTTTCTCTAATCCCTTCTGGGATGTTCTTCCAAAAATTGTTTTTCTTGTGTGGCGGGTGCTTCCTTGTCATCTTGCTTCTAATTCTGCCATTATCCACTCTCTCTCCTGTATTCTAGATGGGAAGTCGCGGCTGGAAGCGTCTCCTTAAGTTGTCCCGATCCGACATTAAACCAGAATCTGGTGTCCAGGGCTTCCCCGAGGAGTGCCTGTCCTTTTGGCAGCTGAGGTCGCTACGCGGCCGCCGCCATCTTTTCCTTTTCCTCCTGGCTATATATTTTTTAAAGTATATGTTGTGGTAAATATTGCCTTCCAAGCCAATTATTTCATTAGCTTCTTGTATGGCTAAGCTAGAAGGAACCTTGGAAACACGTGGTCCATGTTTTCAGGCGAGGTAGTGAGGACCTAACGGATGCACTCAGGACCCCAGAGGGGCCAGCGGGAGCCAGCCAGTTTCCATGGTGCCCTGAGCACCTCTGTGCCTTTCTGTACTGCTTCTGCCTCCCAGTTTATTCCAACTGGTCACTGATCACCAGCTCCATCAGGACTCAGAGAATCTGAATTGGTTTGGGGTGGGAACCAAGCATTAGGATTTTTTTTTGTTGTTGTTGTTTGCAGTGCTGACGATTGAACTCAGGGCCATTCTACCTCTGAACTGCACCCCCAGGCCTATTTTTAAAATTCTTTATCTTGAAACAGGGTCTCACTAAGTTGCAGAGGGCCTCACTAAGTAGCTGAGGCTGGCCATGAACCTGAGATCCTCCTGTCTCAGCCTCCCGAGTTCTAGGATTATAAGCATGCGCTACCACGTGTGGCTGCATTAGGAATTTTTACAAAGGTTTGTAGGGGGACTCCTCAAGTGGCTGTCTTGTATTTTGGATTCTGTGCTTTTCTCTCCTTCTCTGTCCCTGGTGCCATGGCCCATATACAGGCCAGAGGCTGCTGTGCTGTGATAGAGCCCTAGCCCTCCAGGCCTCCGCTTTCCAGGGAGAACACTTGTAGTTCTCCTGCTCCAGGCCTTGGGCAGCTCCATCCCCTACTCAGCTCCATAGCGTGGCAGAAAAGGCTCTAACTTCCTCATGGCCTCCCCTACTCCCTGCTCTCACTCACCCTTCCTGCCTCGCCCAGCCTTCCATCCTTCTCCCTCCCCTCAGTCCCTGGGACATTCCTGCTCACCTAGAAGGTGAGGCGGGTCCTAACTCCCATCCCGTGTATCCCGTGTGACCTGGGGCCTGGCCTATGTGTCTGTCCTGGTCCTTATACTAAGTGGTCGTGACCCTGCTAAAATGTGAGTGTGGTGTAAGGACAGTCCCCGGTCCATCCTGCTGTTGCCGTATGGTTCCTTCTTGATAAGTTTAAGGAAGATGGCCACACAGGGAGCCGGGTGTGGTGACACACGCTTGTAATCCCAGTATTGGGAAGCTGAGACAGGAGAATCACGGTTTGTAGACAGCCTCAGCTACTTAGGTCCTCTGCAACTTAGTGAGATGCTGTTTCAAAATAAAGAATAAAAAATAGGGCAAGGAGTGTAGCTCGGAGGCCGAATGCCCCTGGGTTCAATCCCCAGACCCATAAAAAAAAAAAAAAGCCACACAGGGTTTATGCAGGTGTTGCGTCCCCCACAACACAGCACCTCTAAGAGTTGGTACTTAATACTCATCAAGCTGGGCGCAGTGCCGCACACCTGTAATATCACTAATTGAGAGGCTGAGACAGGAGGATCACAGGTTCAAGGCCAGCAGGCAGTTAACTCAGTGACACCCTGTTTCAAAATAAAAAATGACAAGGGCCGGGGTTGTAGCTCAGTGGTAGAATACCCCTGGGTTCAATCCCTAGTCACACACACACAGACACACTTCATCAAATAATTATTTAACAAGCCCATTTCCAACGCAAAAAGTCCATGTTAACTCAGACCCCATTATAAATTTCACACATTTCCATTATAAATTTTTTTTATTTAAGAATACTGATTAACACAGAAAACAAGACTTAATTCATGGAATTGTGCATATGGTCATACATCACAACATGTTAATTTCCTTATTATGTATTGGCACTGTCAACAGGATACTGTAAACAAGATCACTTTGTATGTGTAAGCCCGTGATGCTCCCTAGCTATGGTTTTCTACCATGAGCTGATATATATAGAGATAGAGATAGGTATAGATATATAGAGATATGTTAATGTTATGCACAGTTTTGTATGGTTACTGGGCCTCAGTAAAAATTATAAAAAAATCCCAATTTATAATAAAAGGGAGGATGTGCTAAGACTTGCTAGTACTGGACCTTGTTTTCTGGAGGACTGACAAGACTCACTAGAGACAGTGACTAGACTCGAGGGCACCAATGGGTGACGGGTCCTCTCCAGACCACTGGCCACAGAGACTTCCTCGGGGCTCGTCCAAGATGGCAGACTGCCTGTCCGGCCCCCGAGCTTTCACCAACCGCTTCCAAGTTTCTACTGTCTTGAGCTCTGCTGAAAATTCTCTTCCTTGAAATTCTTCCAGATAATCCACGCCCAAAAAAAGAGGATGTCCCAGGAGCTCATTATGCCCTGCGCTGACAAGAACTCATTGGTAAATGGCTTAAAAGTTTTAACAAGAAGTAACTTCCATTGGGAAGGAGTGAATAATAAGCTTGAAAATGACCTTCCAGACAAAATGATCTCAGTCCTCCATCAGAGCCTCAGGGGGAGAGAATAGAACACCCGACCACTCCCTCCACGGAAGAGAGTTTCCCGTTGTCCTTGGCTTAAAACCACATTGAATATTTGCATCGCATGGTTCTCAGGAGAAGCCATACCTAAGCCCATGAATGGATGATGGTTTGGTCTGCATTTTTCTCGTTTGCTAAAAAAGACCTTCGGCCTTGGGGTACGCCTGTGGAATCTGGCTCCCTGTAGAAGGTGTGACCCTAGAGATGACTCGCCTCTTCTGCACCCGCCCTTCCTGTCTGCAACACGTGCCCTGCTGGCTCCTTCTGCAAAGTCCTGCTCAAACTTAGCCAGGCCCTCGGAAGCTCCTTTGACTCTGGGGTAGACTGGGGCACTCCCTCTGACCTAATGGAAGCTCCTATGCACTCCGGGTACCGCATTTACCGCTCTGATTTAGCTGTTGGTCAAGAGTCTGTTATTCCCAGCGGGGCATGGATCCCCCGAGAGCAGCGACTGCACTGTGTTTCCTGTGTGTGTTCCTGGTGCTTAGCGCAGGGCCTGGGGTGGCATGGGTACTGCATGGAAGTTTGAGGAACAGATAAAGATTGATGTGTGACTAAACATACCAATGAGCGGGACCTTGCAGAGAGAGGGAGGTGGTGGTCAGCGTGGCCATGGCCTTACACATGGCTGGCTACCCTCCAACTCTGGGGATGCTGAATGAGCCAGGGGTGTGCCCACGGCTGTTAAACACCTCAGTGCCTTTCACTTATCAACGAAAATAGGCCGATGACCGAGGGTGAGGAAGAGTGGAAGCTAAATCTTTGGATGATTAGTTATTAAACAAACGCAGTGTGCCAAGCCATGAGCTGCGACAGGCCCATCTTCCCAGGCAGCCAACCGAGGCACCAGGAGGCGGAGCGGCTTCCTTCTGGACAGAAAACACAGGCCGGACCCCCTCCGGCTACCCGCTAAGCCCTGCTCCATGGCTGCAGGACTATCAAGCGCTCTTTTCGCGGGGAGGGGAAACGTTCTAAGAATGTCTCGCCTCCCTCCAGAGATACTGGAGCCTCAGCTGCAGCCTGTTCAGGCATCTAAAGACCATCTGCTCTTGATGGAGCTCAGGTATCTCCAGGGAAGTTGTGAATTAAAGAACAAGGAAGGAACCACACTGCACGCACGGGCTGCCTCCCCGAGCCTGAGCTCGCTGCCTCCGAGCCGCGGCTCTTCCTTCAAGAAGTCCTTCCTTCCTTCTAGTCCAGCAGCGGCTGCCCACAAGCAGAGGGCGGGCGCAGGAGCCCCAGCTAGCGGAAGCGCCTCCCGGGACGGGGTCAGGAGTCAGACCCCGAGGCCCCGAGACGGGGTGAAGTGGCTCTGAGCTTCTGCTCCTGGGGCGACAGGCCTGTGCTTCTGACGCTTTGGCCCAGCGTGTCCCCACGTTGCTCAGACTGCAGCGTCCTCCACACAGGTCTAGGCTGACGCTTAATAGGGAGGAGGGTGTTTAAGGGACGAAGGGTGTTGAGTAGGAGCCATCATTGATGCCACCCAGGGGTCGAGCCCCGTGGAGGACAGAGGGCAGAATTCACAGTTCAGGGGAGCCCCCAGGTGCACCGGGGGAGGGGTCCTCCTCCAGGGGGCAGAAGCCCCTCCTTACCCCGAGCTCTGTCTTCTGGTTTCCTGTGAACCACCCAGCCCCTCACTGAACCAGGAATGGGGTGCTGGGAGCTCCCAGGGCTGGGTAAGGGGTGAGAGTGTGTGTGCTCGTAAGGGAAGGGGGAGCCAGGGTCTGCCATCTCAGAACAGGGCACTCGAGTTGGCCTGGAACCCAAGACTCCTGGCCACCAGCTTCAGAGCGGGTGCAACTCCCTGAGTGGCTTCCAAAGAGGTTGTTGGGGTTGGTCAAGGGTGGGCTGAAATGTGGTCAAGACCCCCATGGCCAGTTCTCAGCCTCCCGGCCAGGACTCAGGCAGAGTTTCTGGGCTGATATCAGTGTCCATCACCCGGCTCTGCAGGGAGGGACATCACACCCAGCCCACCCTCCCTTCCTCCCCAGACGCGCCCCCCCACCCCCAGGAAACCCTTCCGGAGGCTTCTCCTCTGATGCTTTGAAGTGGAAACATGAATTAGGCTAACTAATCAATTTGACAGCTGTTGAGATGGGGCTTTCTCAGGGCGCAGTGGAAATGGCTTTTTACTTGAAGTCGGCTAAGATGTCGCTGAAAATATTGAGGAAGAGGTGAGCGTGGTGCTCCCTGAAGACCAGCATGGGGCGGAAACGGATGGACTTGTCTCCGCAGCCGCCCAACACCACACCTGGAGGAGAGGCAGTGGGGGGTCAGAGGTGGGCGCCTGCTGGGGTGGGGGAGAGGACTCCACACGCCCGCCCGCCACCCACTCACCTCCCGCCCGCCGCCCTTCATCCTCCCTCCCCTCACCATCTCCTCCGTCCTTCACCGCTCTTCCTTTTTCTCTTTGTTTCTGGGGATGGGACCCAGTGGCATTCGACCGCTGAGCTACATCTCAGCTCTTTTGTTTGTTTGTTTGTTTATTTATTTATATTTATTTATTTTTGTGGGTCTGGGGATGGAACCCAGGGGCATTCAACCTTCGGCCGACACCCCCGCCCTATTTTTTTATTCTTTATTTTGAAACAGGGTCTCATTGAGTTGCGGAGGGCCTCACTAAGTAGCTGAGGCTGTCTGTGAACCACGATCCTCCGGTCTCAGCCTCCCGAATGCTGGGATGACAAGCGTGCACCACCATGCCTGGCTATTTATTTATTCTTTAATCTTTGAAACAGGGTTTCACTAAGTTGCTGAGGTGGGCCTTGAACCTCTGATCCTCCTGTCTCAGCCTCCCAAGGGCTATAATTAGAGGTGTGCACCACCACACCTGGCTCCAGCCATCCTCCTCTTCTTTCTCTCCCTCTCTCCCGACCTTGAAGGCCCATTCTCCTCCCCCAAAACAAAGTGAGGCGATAAAGAAATCCCAAGATTAAAGCCCTTGCTCAGCCCGAACGCGTGGCATGGCCGCTTGTAATCCTAGTACTTGGGAGGCTGAGACAGGAGGATCACAGGTTCAAGGATAGCCTCAACAATTTAGTGAGGCTCTCTGCAGCCTAGTGAGACCCTGTTTCCAAAGAAGAAATAAAATCTGTCTGGGGGTATAGCTTGGAGGTAGAATGCCTCTGGGTTCAATATCTAGTAACACACACACACACAAATAAATGAGTTAAAAAAATAAAAAGTCCTTGCTCATGGTGTGCCGGGCGGGGGGTGGTGGTAAACAAACAAATTAATTGCACCAAGTGCTGGGCACACAGGAGGTGCAGAGCCATCACTGAGGCGCGATGGGCTCCTGTCATTACAAAGGGAGACCACCATTTGCAGCCGGGCACCCTCGCTGTGTTGCTTAGCATCTTTGGGACTTCATGTTCCCTCCACACACACCCTGGGGATCAAACCCAGGGCCCCCCACCTGCTAGGCAGGGCTTCTACCCCCAGTCAGCCTCCTGTTATCTCATTTTCCTATCCCTGCCCTTCAGGGCTACTGCTCAGGTTCTATGAGAAGGCATGAGGAAGAGGCTGACTATGTGCCCGGCACAGAGTAGGTGCTCTGCTCACTCCCATAATATCCCCCCACTTAGGACTCTCCGATGGTGTCCCATAGTTCTTTGGGTAAAGCCGGGAGCCTTGAACCTGACCCACGGGCGAAGGTGATGTGGCCTGGCACCCCCAGCTCCACCCCCTCGCCTGTCTGTCCCCATCTCGCTCATTCTGTTTCTCCACCTGTGCTAGCGCACCTGCCTCAGGTCTGCACACACACGCCCTCTGCAGGACGCCCTTCTGCACCTGCCCATCCCCGGTCCTCTGCCAAGCCCTCAGGAGATGCCCACTGCTCGAGGAGCTTCCGGGGATTTCCTGCCCCCATGTCCCCAGTGCCCTCTTCACGGGCCCTCCCTCCCAGGTCTTGTGACCGCAGCGGACTGTGAAATACCGTGTTTACTATCCCCTCCTTGCAAGGCTGCGACGCCCTGAAGGAAGGACCCCAACGGCCTCGCTGTGGCTCCCTCCCCGGTGGCCGCTGCTGCGTGGACAGGTGGGTGAAGAGATCCCACCCGGGGCTGGGGGTAGCTCAGCCGTGGAGCACCTGCCTAGCTGTGCAAAGTGCTGGGTTCCATCCCCAGCACTGTGACAAAACAAACAGAAAGACATTCCGCCAGCGATTTCTCTTCTTTCAGCCCAGCTGCGCCTCCAGCATGCTCTCCTGAGCGCCTCCGCGGCCACGCCAGGTGGGGCCGGGCGCGGGCGAGGCTCTGTGTCCCCGCACAGCTGGCTTGGACCTGCGCGCTCAGCGCCCCAGCCTGGCTACTTACCTTTGTTTCTGGCGATGAGGATGAGTTTGTTCCGTACGGATTCATCTGGAGTGTCGAAGGAGCAAAAGGTGCCTCGCCCCCTCACTCTGCTGATGAACTGGGGGTACCGGGCCTGCAACGGGGGAGCAAAGCTGGTTACCTGGGTGCCAGGGCGCTCAGTGGCCGGGCTTCCTCAGAGGCCTCCCTTGGTCCAGCCTTTGGGGCTCTGCATGGGTTGCAGAATCACAGTTGGGCTAAGAATCCTGGCTCTGACATCCGGGCCTCCTCTGTGCACACCCCTGGGGGAGTCAGTGACGCGGCCAGGCCTCATTTTCCTCTTCTGTGAATGGAAGCTCTCAGTGCCACTGACCCCGATGAGGTGTGGTGAGAACTTAGTAGGACAGGGCTTATGTGCTGTTATGGTTTGGATACAAATGTCCCCTGAAGAGCTCACGTATTAGTGTTCAGCTGTGATAGGATTAAACCATGAGGCTCACACTCCCATCAGTGGATGGACCCATTGCAATGGATTTGTGGGGTGTAACCTAGGCAGGTGGGGTGTGGCTAGAGGAGGTGGGTCCCTGGGGGTGTGGCCTTAGGGACTGTGCGTGTGCCTTCGAACCCCCTTCAGGAACTCTCCGCCTCCATGTCTGGCCTCCATGATGTGAGAGCAGAGCCCTTGAACGCTTCTTTCTCTGTTCCCTATGTCATGCCCTGAGCTCCACAGACCTGGCCTAACAAGGACTGACCCTGAAATCTCCAGAACTGTGAGCAAACAAACCTCCCTTCCTCTAAGTTGTCGTCCTCAGGTTTTTCAGATCACGACAGTGAGAATGGTGGTTGCAACATATGCTGAGTCCTGTGCCTGGGGCCTGGCACTTAGTAGGGGCTCCACAGACACCAGCCATCTCTGTTATTAGTTCTTTTTCTAGAAAGTTGGGGCTGCTGCCAGGAGAGGAGATGCTCCGTCTCACTCCAGGCTTTGGGGCTAGGAAGTGTACCAGGTTGGACAGAGCCCTGCCACCCCAGCTCACGTCCACCAGGGACCTGTGGATGTGGCCTTATTTGGAAATGGGGGCTTGGCAGATGTAGCAGTCAGGTTAAAATGAGGTCTTCCTGGATGATAGTGGGCCCTAATCCAGTGACTGCTGCCTGGTACCATGGAAACGTGGATACAGAATCATTCACAGAGGGGAGAAGGCCGAGGGATGGTGGAGCAGAGACTGGAGGGACACATCTGCAAGCCAGGAGACACCACCGACCGCCGACAGCCGCTAGAGCCGGGAGAGAGGCCTGGAGCAGACTCTCTCCCAGAACCTCCTGGAGCACCAGCCCTCCTGAGAACTTGATTTCAGGTTTCTGGCCTCCAGAACCGTGCGAGAATAGATTCTCATAAGCCCCCCAGTTTGTAGGAGGCTCACAGGGGCCCCTGGAGCCCGGGGTCTTGACTTTTCCCTGCTCTTCACCGTCATGTGAAGGATGGCGGATGCAGGCTTGGGCGACCCGAGGTCATTCAAAGGTCCTGGGGCAGGGCTGCAAAAGCGAGTCCTTTTCAAACAGCTTCCGGGTAGAAACTGGAGATGAAGTTAGGATCCGGTGGAGATGGGGTCACACAATGCTATAGTTAGGATTTCCTGACTGCTCCTGAATCCTCACGGTGAAAACGGGCCCATTTGGGGCTCTACAGATGGAGGAACCGGGGCTCAGAGTCATGACAGCACCTATTCTATCCCAGTCCTCCCACTTTCTCATTTCTTGGGAACCAGTGATATTTTAACTCCTATATTTATTTATTTGGTCCTGGGGATCGAGCCCAGGAGCATTCTGTCTATATCTTTGCTGCCTCCCAATCCGTCTCCCTTTTTAATTTTGAAACAGGGTCTCACTAAGTTGCCGAGGGCCTTGCTATAAGTTGCTGAGGCCCTTATGTAAGCCTCCTGTCTCAGCCTCCCAAGTACTGGGCTTACAGTGTGTGCAACTACACCCAGCTTCAGGGATTTAAAAAAAAATTATGTATTTTTAGTCCTGGGGATTGACCCCAGGGACATTTTACTTCAGTGTTACACCCCCGGTCCTGTTTGAAAATAAAGAATAAAAAATATGGCTGGGGTGTAGCTCGGAGGTAGAATGCCCCTGGGTTCTATCTCCAGTTCTGTGTGCACACACACACACACACACACACACGCACGCACACACGTGCACACACACACACACACACACACACACACACAATCTACGCTGAATTTCAAAAGTATAAGAGAGAGCCGGGCGTGGTGGTGCACGCTTGTATTCCCAATGCTTGGGAGGCTGAGACAGGAGGATCGCACAGGTTCGAAGCCAGCCTCAGCTACTTAGTGAGGCTCACAGCAACTTAGTGAGACCCTGTTTCCAAATAAAATATATAAAAAGGTCTGGGAGTATAACCCAGAGGTAGAAAGCCTTTGGGTTCTACCCCCAGTACCACCAAAAAAAAAAAAAAAAAAAAGTTTAAGAGAATGAATTTAATATATTGCATTTCTTATGTTCTATACTTATGACCTGTTAAAACAATAATATTTTGGACATCATGGGTTCAGTAAAATATATTTTCAAAATTAATTTTACACCCTTCTTTTTACCTCTCCTCTGGCATTTAAAGTTACCCCTGTGGCCTGCAGAGGCTCCTATGGGCCAGGATCGCTATGGAGCAGTAAGTAGAGGCCAGATAGTGCAGAGGAGGGACAGAGAACGCACTGTGGGGAGACTGACGACTTGGGAGGCTTTGCAAAAGAGAGGCATCTGAACTTGGTGTCAAATGATAACCACGAGTCGGGACCTGGGAGTGAGGTCAGGATGGAGCAGTGGGCAGCGTTCCCTGCAGAGGGCACAGCGTGTGCGGAGTCAGGAACCCGGGAACAGTGCAGCTGGTCCTGGGTTCAGGACGGCTGGACCAGCAAGCACAACGCCATGCTGAGGACCTTGGCCATTGCCTGGGGGAGCGTGGGGACCTGGGATGGCAGGGCGGGGCGGCAAGGGTACCTGGAGGTCCAGCAGCCCCGTGAGCAGGACCTTCCCAGCACGGGCCGCGTTATCCAGCAGGTCCTCCCTCTTGATGACGTTGATGACCTCGGCCAGCAGCAGGTTCTTGGCTGGGTCCCCCAGCCAGGTGTTAAAGATCCGGTACGGCTGGAAGGAGGTGGGGTGTCAAGATGGTTCACTCTCCGGCATCCCTGAAGAGCCCCCTCCCCCGGGCATACCTTGTCCTTTCCTGGAAAGCAGAGGAACGAACCCAGGACGCTCCTGCCCAGGGCCGGGAGGGGGGCACACTATCTCGTGGGGGTCTTCCAGCCACGAGCCTCAGTGGGGAGACCACGCTGCATGCCTGGGAAATGCCTGGTCTAGGGGAGTCAGATGGTCACCCCGATTCCAGGCAGGCCTCGCTTAGAGAGCGGGGTGTGTGCACAGAATGCTTGCCAGTGGCATCTCTGTCACAGTGTGACGGACGGCATACGCGACATAAACCAGGACAGCTGAGCCGCCACGGCCTTGCGGGGCCGAGTCTGTGATACGGGCCGTCCACCACCGTGGCCTGAACCCATTACACGTGCGCTATTGCAATCCTCGACTTTATAGGACAGGAGGCCGAGGTCCTGGGAGGTCAAGGGATTTGCCCTTCACAGTGAGGCCCCTGGTGGTGCGGCTGCTGGCACCGTGGCCGCGAGGATCATCTGCTCCACCTGTTTGTGAACCATTCAGGGTGGTAATGTGGCCGGCTAGAGCAGGCTTCCCAGCCTCCCCTGGAGAGCCGGCGGGCCAGGGGGCGAAGAAGGGACTGTTCCCTTCCTTCCCGCCGCCTAGAGCTGAAGTGAGACGCTGTAGCCCCTTCTGGATGACGAGAAGAAGGTGAGGGTAGAAACTCCATGTAAGAATGATGGGCCGGGCGTGGCGGCGCACGCTTGTAATCCCAGCATTCGGGAGGCTGAGACTGGAGGACCACGGTTCGCGGACAGCCTCAGCTACCTAGTGAGGCCCTCTGCAACTCAGTGAGACCCGGTTTCAAAATAAAGAATAAAAAATAGGGCAGGGGGTATAGCTCAGAGGTCGAATGCCCCTGGGTTCCAGCCCCAGACCCACAAAAGAAAAAAAAAAAAAGAATGATGGAAGGAAGAATTCTGGGCTCATGATGTGTCTGTCTGTCTGTCTCTATAGGAAAATGCCAACCCGTTTGCATGCACAGCAGTATAGTGCAGTGGTTAAGAGCACGGCTCTGGGATTGAATCCCGAATTCATCACTTACAGGCTTGTGGGGAGAGCGGGGGCGATCGGACCTTGGAGCCTACACTGAAGGCCAGGGGCCCAGAACACCTCTGCGACAGGCCAGGTGCCCACGAGGCCCCTGGGCGAGGAGGGAAGGCAACCGACTCACAGCGTTGGGCCGGAACTCCTCCTTGTGGAAGAAGCCCCCGGTCATCATCTTCTTGCTGAAGGTCATCAGGTCCGCCGGGTCGTCCAAGTCCCAGTGCTCGTGGGCCCAGAACTTGCCGGTGCAGCCCCCTCCGGTCTGGACCTCGTCGACTAAGAAGGCGCAGCCATGCTGGCCCCAGAGGGAAGGAGAGAGGAGGACAGTAAAAAAACAGGGCTGGGAGTGCAGCCCTCAGCCCCAGGCCGGCCGCCTAGTCGTGCTTGCTAAACTGTAAACCATGCCCACGTTTTTGGGCTATGCAGAATGATGGAGAAAAAAACAGAGGAAGAGCAGTTCCAGCCGGAGCTGTGCTGAAACAGTTCTTTCTTTTTATTTATTTATTTTTTGTGGTACTGAGGAACCCAGGGGCTTTCTACCTCCAAGCTACACCCCCAGCCCTATTTTTTATTCTTTATTTTATTTTATTTTATTTTGGTGGTACTGGGTTCCTGGAAGCCCTTCTACCTCTGGGCTACACTCCCAGACCTATCTTTACATTTTTATTTGGAAACAGGGTCTCCTAAGCCAGCGCACGTGGCTGGCTTTGAACCTGCACGATCCTCCTGTCTCTGCCTCCCAAGCGCGGGGATTACAAGCGTGCGTCACCACGCCAGGCTTATTCTTTATTTTGAAACAGAGTCTAAGTTGGGAAGGGCCGCAGTAAGTAGCTGAGGCTGTCCATGAACCGTGATCCTCCCGTCTCAGCCTCCTGAATGCTGGGATGACAAGCGTGCCCACCACGCCCGGCTCAAAGGTGTGTTTAAATGAACTCCTATAAAGTTTATCCGCAAAGTCCTTGGTTTGATGTGTCTGTCACATAAACGCACAGCCCATCAAAACTCCCATAATCTGAAGGGAGTTTACTTTGCCCCCATGTAGTATGAGCCACAGGGACTGAAAGACCAGGTGGGGACTCTGGAAAGAAAAGGCGAGGGGCTGAGGTCTTCCCGGGACCCCTGAGGGAGTTCCCGATGGACACCTCAGGTTGGAGGCTGAGTTTTCTTTTCTTTCTTTTGTTTTTTTTGGTGGTACTTGGGTTCCTGGAAGCCCTTCTACCTCCGGGCTACACTCCCAGACCTATTTTTACATTTTATTTGGAAACAGGGTCTCCTAAGCCAGTGTGCGTGGCTGGCTTCGAACCTGCTCGATTCTCCTGTTTCTGCCTCCCAAGCGTGGGGATTACAAGCGTGTGCCACCACGCCCGGTGGAGGCTGAGTTTTCAAAAACACATTTTTCCCCCTTTTCTTGTGGTACTAGGGATTGAACCCAGGGACATTCTATCTCTAACCTATACCTTCAGCCCTATTTTATTTTATTTATTTAATTTTTTTGGCGGTACTGGGGGTGGAACCCAGAGGCTTTCTACCTCCAGGCTATACTCCCAGACCTTTTTAATATTATATTATATTTTATTTATATTATGTTATATTTATATTATATTATATTTTATTTGGAAACAGGGTCTCACTGGTTGCTGAAAGCCTCACTAAGTAGCTGAGGCTGGCTTTGAACCTGCGTGATCCTCCTGTCTCAGCCTCCCAAGTGCAAGGATTACAAGCATGCGCCACCACGCCCGGCTTCTATTTTATTTTATTTTTTTATTTGGAAACAGGGTTTTACTGAGTTGCTGAGGGTCTGGCTGGGTTGTGGCAACCAGCTTTGAACCTGTGATCCATCTGTCTCAGCCTCCTGAGTACTGGGATTACTGGTGTGTGCCACCACGCCCAGCTGCAATAAGACTCTATTTTATTTTATATTATATTTTGTGGCACTGGGGATGGAACTCAGGGGCTTTCTACCTTTGGGCTACACTCCCAGACCTATTTTTATATTTTATTTTGAATCAGGGTCTCACTAAGTTGCTGAGAGCCTCACTGATAGCTGAGGCTGGCTTTGAACCTGTGTGATCCTCCTGTTTCAGCCTCCCAATCTATTTTTTTTTCAGTACTTGGGATGGTATCCAGGGGCATTCTACCTCCGAGCTACACCCCCAGCCCTATTTTTTTTTTTTTTTTTGGTGGTACTGGGGGTGGAACCCAGAGGCTTTCTCTCTCCGGGCTATACTCACAGACCTATTTTATACTTTATTTGGAAACGGTTATACTCCCAGACCTATTTTATATTTTATTTGGAAACAGGGTCTCACTAAGTTGCTGAGAGCCTCACTAAGTAGCTGAGGCTGGCTTCGAACCCGTGCAGTCCTCCTGTCTCAGCCTCCCAAGCGCTGGGATTACAAGCGTGCGCCACCACGCCTGGCTCCCAGCCCTATTTTTTATTATTTACTTTGAAATAGGGTCTCACAGAGTTGCAAAGGACCTCACTAGGTAGCTAGATCCTTGAACCGCGATCCTCCTTAAACCTCAGCCTCCCCAGCGCTGGGATTACAGGCATGTAATTTATTTTATTTTATTTCAAATATTTTATTTAGAGCTGGGCATGGTGGTGCACACTTATAATCTCCGCGCTTGGGAGGCTGAGACAGGAGGACTGCACGGGTTCGAAGCCAGCCTCAGCTACTTAGTGAGGCTCTCAGCAACTTAGTGAGACCCTGTTTCCAAATAAAGTATAAAATAGGTCTGGGAGTATAACCCGGAGGTAGAAAGCCTCTGGATTCCACCCCAGTACCACCAAAAAAATTATTTTATTTTAAATATTTTATTTATTTTATTTTATATTATTTTATTTTTTGGTACCGGGGATTGAACCCAGAGACATTCTACCTTTGAACTCCACCCCCAGCCTGATTTTATTTCTTATTTGGAAATGAAGTCTTGCTAGGTCGATAAGAGGCTCACTACTTCTGTCCTCAAACCCACAATCCTCCTGTCTTAGCCTCCCAAGTACTGGGATTACAGGTGTGCACAACCATGCCCAGCCCCAATAAAACTTTAAAGAAGACGCCCCATGACTCCTCTACCCGCGGTATCATAAGCAGCCTCCGCACATCCATTAGTTTGGGGGGCCCACAGCAGAACCCCATGGTCTCGTCCAGCCCGCTAACCTTCCTCGTGATGTCCCTCAGCTTCCGAAAGAAGTCGTCTGACGCGTGGTTGTCTCCGCCCTCGGACTGGATGGGTTCCACGATCACCCCAACCACCGTCTTCTTCTTTTTCCGATATTTCACGATCAGGTCCTCCACCTGGAAGGCAGAGGGGTCACTGAGCGCGGGCGGCACGGCAGCCGCGGGCGGGCGGCAGGGTTCCGGGGCCCCTCGAAATCAGCCTGAAGATGTGCTTGTGCCGTGTCCTGGTCCGTCTATTGGGAGCCGCACGTGTGGCCGGGGAGGTGTCCTGCCTGAGGTCTGGGGCGAGGTCTCGAGGCTTCCAGGGCTTCGCCGTGGTGGTCCCAAACATGCCGGCCAGAGAGAGCGTAAGAAGAGCAGGGCCACGCTCCTGGCATCATTCCGCGCGGCTGTCGCGGCTAATATTTGTTATTATTGTTCTCAGAGTTGGTACAGGGGCCTCGAGGCAGAATCTGAGATGGATCTTCATTTTACCTACTCTGTGTGTGTGTGTGTGTGTGTGTGTGTGTGTGTGTGTGTGTGTGTGTGTGACTGGAGGTTGAACCCAGGGGCATTCTACCTCCAAGCGACATCCCAGCTTTTTCACTGTTTTTTGTTTTGTTTTGTTTGGAAACAGGATCTCACTAAGTTGTTGAGAGTTTTGCTATGCTGCTGAGGCTGTCCTCCAAACCTGCCATCCTCCTGTCTCAGCTTCCCAAGTATTGGGATTACAGGCATGCGCCACCACGCCTGGCCTGGATTCTCGTTTTAAAACCCGTAGCCAGGCTTTTCTATACCGAGAGCAATGCCATTAGGGGCTGTGTGGGATGAGGCTGGGGAGGCCTGGGCCAGTACATGGTCCAGATTGAGTTGGGCTGAAGTACCACAATAAATAAATAAAAATAGCCAGGCATGGTGGCGCACACTTGTAATCCCAGCATTCAGGAGGCTGAGACAGGAGGATCGCGATTCACAGACAGCCTCAGCTACTTAGTGAGGCCCTCTGCAACTTAGTGAGACCTGGCTTCAAAATAAAGAATAAAGCTGGGCGTGGTGGCGCACGCTTGTAATCCCCGCGCTTAGGAGGCAGAGACAGGAGGATCACGCAGGTTCGAAGTCAGCCGCGCTGGCTTAGGAGACCCTGTTTCCAAATAAAAATATAAAATAGGTATGGGAGTGTAGCCCAGAGGTAGAAGGGCTTCCAGGAACCCCAGTACCACCACCAAAAAAAAAAGAAGAATAAAAAAATAAAAATAAAGAATAAAACATAGGGCAGGGGGTGTGGCTCAGAGGTCAAATGCCCCTGGGTTCCATCCCCAGATCCGCAAAAATAAATAAATGAAAAATAAAATAAAATAAAATAAAAAACATGATAACCAGAAAATCTACCACTATACATGTGGCTTATGTCATATTTCTGTTGGAGAGAGCTGGACCTGACTCCATTATCTCATCTCCTTTATTTACCGCTGAACCCCAGTACTTAGTCCTCTGCTTACTGGCTACTCAGTACTCAAGAAATACTAACTGATTGGAAACACTGACCCGCCCGAGAGGAAAACCAGAGGCTTTGTTTGAGCTCAAATCCAAATCTGAGGGTGACAGCCATTCTCTTTTCCTGGCCTAGGATCTGTCCTGTGTTTCAGGTGGGACCTCAGTACACAGTACAGATCCAGGAGGGGGTTTTGGGGTAGAAGCTAGAAGGATGGAGATGAGGGTGGGGTACCAGGTAACCAAGGAAACCAGAGAAGAGTGCAAACCAGCAGACAACAGCATCCTGTGGGGCTGTTTCATCCTATGAGAAATGTCCTATGTTCTTTCAATAAGTCCTTCTTCCCTTATTTTAGAGTTAGATTTTATTGCTGGAAAAAAATGACCCTTCAGTTTGGATCTGAGCTCAAAGAAGGCTGCTAGTATTTCTCTTAGGCACATCATAGTTTCCTATCAACTAATATGTGTATGTGTGTTACTGAAGATTGAACCCAGCGGCATTCTACCTCTGAGCCACACTCCCAGCAATTTTTATTTTTCATTTTGAAACAGGGTCTTGCTAGGCTGTTGAGTCGGCCTGCTCAGCCTGGCTTTGAAGCTGGGATCCACCTGTCTCAGCTCCCAAGTTCGGGGATTACAGGTGTGCCCCACTGTACCAAACCCATAGCTTAATCTGGACCACGTCCATGCCTGGTGCTTCCAAGCCCACTCCACGAGCCCCTGATGGGATCGCTCTCACTGTCGCCGAGTTTTGCACCGGCTTTTAAGATCTCTATCTCAGATTCTGCCCCCCAAAGAAACACGAACAATAGAAAAATTGGTACCAGGAGTGGGGATGAAGACTCGGGGGGAAACAGCGTGTCTCGCTGCCTTTCCAACATGCAAGCCTGGATGCCTGAGGTCTCTGTCCCTGCCTCCTTCCCAGGGAGCATCACCCACGACCCCACACGGGCTCTCGGCTCTCCTCTTTGGGGCTCAGGCTCAGCGCCCGAGGGAGGGCATGGAGGGCCCAGTTACCTCTTCCAGGCAGCGGGCCTCTTCCTGTTGGTTCTCCTTCACGAACTCTTCCAGAGGGTATTTCAGCCGTGGGAAGGGAGCGATGGGCCAGTCAAAGGAGGGGATGTCGATCTTGTGGATGGATTTGGAGTGCGTGGTCGCTAAGCAACCTGAGTCCAGCAACACAGAGAAGCAGATGCTTGGCTGGGGGCAGTGGCATGGACAGCTCTGGACAGGACCAGATGGCATTTCAACCCTGGACGTGGAATGCCCACGGAGGCCTGCTGCCTGCAGACCCCCAGCTCTTGCAATAGCCTGTGAATCACTACGTGTGTGTGTGTGTGTGTGTGTGTGTGTGTGTGTGTGTTTGCTTTGTGACTTATCACAGATAACATGCAGGCTGTGAAGATGAGACCAGGGTTTAAAACCTGGCTCTGTCACTAAACGGCCTTGGAGAGTTCTCTCCCTGGCTGACCCTCGATTTCCACATCTGTGTAGTGGGGGTAATAGTGCCCCCTCCCGGGAACTGCATGGCATCAAGGAGACAGTAGATGTAAGCCACCAGCGCCAGACCAGGGGCAGCTGTCACTATTACTGTTCCTTCCCTTCCTTCCTCTCTCTCCTCCCTCCCTCCTTCCTTCTTTCTTTCTTTCTTTCTTTCTTTCTTTCTTTCTTTCTTTCTTTCTTTCTTTCTTTCTTCTTCCCCTTCTCTCCTTCCTTCCTCCTCCTCCTCCTCTTCCTCCTCCTCCTTCTTCCTCTCTCTCTGTCTCTGTTTCTGTCTCTCGCTCTCTCTCCTACTGGGAATTGAACCTAGAGACATTCTATCTCCGAGCTAAACCCTCAGCCTTATTTTATTTCTATTTTTGTGTGTGTGTGTGTGGTATTGGGGACGGAACCCAGGACCATTCTGACTCTGAGCTACACCTCCAGCCCTATTTCTTATTCTTCATTTTAAAACAGGGTCTCACTGAGTTGCAAAGACCCTCACTAAGTAGCTGAGGCTGTCCGCGAACGGCGATCCTCCTGTCTCAGCCTCCTGAATGCTGGGATTATAAGTGTGCACCATCATGCCCGACTTTTTGTTTCTATTTTGAAACAGGGTCTCACTAGATTGATGAGAGTTTCACTCTTGCAGAGGCTGTCCTCGAACCTGAGATCTTCCTGTCTCAGCCTCCCGAGTACTAGGATTATAGGTGTGCGCCACCATGCAGGGTTGCTGCTGTTTCTATGACTCTGAATGCTACTGTGGGACCCCACCGGCCCCTCCTTACCCAGGGTCCTCCCGTGGAAAGCGCCCATGAAGGAGAGGATGCTGTAGTCGGGGCAGCCGGGGGCCTAGAAGCAAGAAAGGTCAGCATCAGTCACTGCTGTGAGGCCCGGGGAGGAGGCAGGAGGCCATCAGAAGAACCCGGGGCCTTCCCAGGAGGAAGTTACAAGCCACACTCCCAGATCTACATCCAGTCCATAGATGGTCTAATTTGTTCACACGTTTAAACTTTTTATTTTTATTTTTATTTTTTTTGGTGGTATTGGGGTTCCTGGAAACCCTTCTACCTCCGGGCTACACTCCCAGACCTATTTTTAAATTTTTATTTGGAAACAGGGTCTCTGAAGCCAGCGTGGCTGGCTTCGAATCTGCCGATCCTCCTGTCTCCGCCTCCCAAGGGGGGGGGGATTACAGGCGTGCTCCACCACGCCCGGCACTAAACTTTTTTTTTTTTTAAAGGGCCAAATATCTTATTTTATTTTATGGCTCTGGGGATGGAATTGAGGGCTTTCCACTTCTACTTCTGAACTACACCCCCAGCCCTATATTTTTGAAACAGGGTCTCGCTAAGTTCCTGAGGGTCTCTGTAGATTGCTGAAGCTGACCTTGAAGCTACATCCTCCCAAGTGCCGGGATAACAGACAGCACCATACGCAGCTTTCATACTTATTTATTCATTTCTTTATTTATTTTTGTGGTACTGGGGTCGGAACCCAGGGGCATTCTATGTCTGAGCTCTACCCCCAGCCCTATTTTTAATTCTTTATTTTGAAACAGGGTCTCACTGAGTTGCAGAGGGCCTCACTAAGTAGCTGAGGCTGTCCGCGAACCTGCGATCTTCCTGTCTCAGCCTCCCAAATGCTGGGATGACAAGTGTGCAACATCACGCTTGGCTCATTTTTTTTTTTTTTTTTTTTTTTGAAACAGGGTCTCGCTAAGTTGCTGAGGGGGCCTCAAACTTAATGATCCTCCTGTCTCAGCCTCCCAAGTACTGGGATTATAGATGGCTAAATCTAAAATCAAGAGTTTTTTTTTTTTTTTTCCTAGTAATGGGGATGAACCCAGAGGCATTCTACCTCCAATTTATACCCCCAGCCCTATTTTTTATTCTCTGTTTTGAAACGAGGTCTCTCTGAGTTGTTAAGGGCCTCACTAAGTAGCTGAGGCTGTCCTCGCACTGTGATCCTCCTGTCTCAGCCTCCCAAGTACTGGGATTATAGATGGCTAAATCTAAAATCAAGAGTTTTTTTTTTTTTTTTCTAGTAATGGGGATGAACCCAGAGGCATTCTACCTCCAAGTTATACCCCCAGCCCTATTTTTTATTCTCTGTTTTGAAACGAGGTCTCTCTGAGTTGTTAAGGGCCTCACTAAGTAGCTGAGGCTGTCCTCGCACTGTGATCCTCCTGTCTCAGCCTCCCAAATGCTGGGATTACAAGCGTGTACCACCATGGCTGGCTTTAAACGAAGAGCATCTACACAGATCCAGAACCTCTGTCTGGCCGGGCGTGGTGGCGCACGCTTGTAATCCCCGCGCTTGGGAGGCAGAGACAGGAGGATCGCGCAGGTTTGAAGCCAGCTGCGCGTGCGCTGGCTTAGGAGACCCTGTTTCCAAATAAAAATGTAAAAATAGGTCTGGGAGTGTAGTCCGGAGATAGAAGGGCTTCCAGGAACCCCAGTACCACCAAAAAAAAAAAAAAAAAAAAAAAAAAAAAAAAAAAAAAAAAAAAAAAAAAAACAGAACCTCTGTCTGCCCACAAGTTCTGCCCCAGGTGGGTGGCTTTCCCCTTGGCAGCAGCAGGTGCCCTGGCTCTTCTGAGTTCTCAGCCCCTGGTCTACCTTTGCTCCCAGCTCTGCCCGCCCTCCAAGCTCCAGAGCTCGCGGGAGTCCTCTGC
Source organism: Muscardinus avellanarius (assembly GCF_963383645.1). Lineage (NCBI taxonomy): Eukaryota > Metazoa > Chordata > Mammalia > Rodentia > Gliridae > Muscardinus > Muscardinus avellanarius. The sequence continues at coordinate 106,133,860 of NC_137796.1, forward strand.
GCTGCTGGGTACCAACCTGGTCTGCTGGGCCAGGAAGTGGGGGAGGGGAGGCCCCACCTTTCCTGCTCCCCGCAATCCCTTCTCAGCCTCAAGCAAATAACACCGTGGCCTCTCCTCACATTTTTTTTTTTTTTTTGGTAAATTTCAAAACAAGGGTTTTGCTAGGTGGATGAGAGTCTCACTACTAGCAGAGGCTGTCCTTGAACCCGCAATCCTCCAGTCTCAGCCTCCCAAGTACTGGGATTACAAGTGTGCGCCACCACGCCCAGCCCTCACATTTTCTGATCCTCCACCCAGGAAGGGAATCCAAACCCGCTTCCAGCTCACTGAAGGAGAACTGCGGCTTCTCGCTGGGGCCATGGTTTCCCTTACAGCCCTGGGAAGAACTCCAAGATGGCCTCTTCCAATACCAAAGTACCCCTTGCCATTCTTTTCTTTGTTTTTCTCCTGATTATGAATGGCATAGATTTGCACTATTATGCATATTTGGAGGTAGCTGATATAAATGGGGACAGAGATGTAAAAACATGGATGGAGAAGGACGTCCATGATGTCAGGTTCAACAAGAAATGACCAGAGAAAAAGTAAGAGCCATCTTAAGTGGATGCAGGTTTATATACATGTGGAAAATGGTGTGGATACAGTTGCTAGCAGGAGGCGGGGCTAGGAAAATACAGATATAAAGAAATATGCGAGCCGGGCGTGGTGGCGCACGCCTATGATCCCAGTACTTGGGAGGCTGAGAAAGGAGGATCACGCAGGTTCATGGCCAGTCTCAGCAACTTGGTGAGGCTCTCTGCAACTTAGTGAGACCCTGTTTCCAAATAAAGTATAAAATAGGTCTGGGAGTATAGCCCGGAGGTAGAAAGCCCCTGGGTTCCATCCCCAGTACGACCAAAAAAAAAAGAAAGAAATATGGGAGCAGGGTGTGGTGGCGCACGCCTATGATCCCAGCACTTGGGAGGCTGAGACAGGAGGATCGCAGGTTCATGGCCAGTCTCAGCAACCTGGTGAGGCCCTCTGCAACTTGTGTAGCTCAGAGGTATAATACAACTAAATTCAATCCCCATTCCTGCACAAACCAAAAAAAGTTTCAAAAAATAAAGCTTAGCTAGGTGTGGTAGTCCACGCTTGTAATCCCAGTACTAGGGGTGGGGGGGGGCTGAGACAGGAGGACCCCAGTTCACAGACAGCCTCAGCTACTTAGTGAGGCCTTCTGCAACTTAGGGAGACCCTGTTTCAAAACAAAAAAATAAAAAATAGGGTTAGGGGGAACAGCTCAGAGTTAGAATGTTCCTAGTACCAAAGACAACAACAAAATATAGGGAAAAATAAGCAAATAAACACAGACAGTCACAGTCGCCCCACCGAGAGGCATACCGCGGTAAACACATTAGCAGGATTTCTTTTTTTTTTTTTTTTTTGGTGGTACTGGGGTTCCTGGAAGCCCTTCTACCTCCGGGCTACACTCCCAGACCTATTTTTAAATTTTTATTTGGAAACAGGGTCTCCTAAGCCAGCACGCGTAGCTGGCTTCGAACCTGCGCGATCCTCCTGTCTCCGCCTCCCAAGCGCGGGGATTACAAGCGTGCGCCACCACGCCTGGCAACATTCCACTGTTTTCACTAAACAACAGCGCGCATGTCCAAGCCAAGAGGCACTCTGCGTAGTTCTTGTTATACTGGAATGTAGTGAACACAAGTACTGGGTCATCAAGGACAATGGCTCTGGATTTTTTCCCCACTCTGGGGATGGAGCCCAGGAAGGGCGTTGTGCATGCTGGGGAAGCAGTCAGCCATAGAGCTACAGCCCTAACCCTGAGTTTTGTCTTTGTTTTTATTTATTCTTTTGATATTGAGGATTGAACCCATGGGCATTCTATCTCTGAGCTACACCCCCAGTCAATTTTTTTTTTATTTTAAATAGGGTCTTGCTAAGTTTCTGAGACTGGTCTTGAATCTATGATTCTCCTGTCTTGGCCTTGCAAGTCCTAAGGTTATAGGCGTGGCCCGCCATGCCCCGTCCTGATTTTTTTTTAAAGCAGCAGACACTCTGTCAGAACCATAGTGGGACTCCGTACACAAAAGGAGGGCAGGCCCGCTCTGGTTGGAGTGGGTGGGAAGCTTGCTATCCTCACCCAGAGGCTCTTGTGCCACAGGCTCAGTTCCAAGCCTGTAATCTTCAGGACAGAGGGCTTAGGGGAGGAAGTTAGGTTATTGGTGATGTCTCCCAAGGGGGATACTGGGACCCCAGCCTGTTCTCTCTCTCCTTTGCTTTGTGGCCGCCATGATGTGACCATCCCCGTCCTTCTCTGGCTCTCTGCCATGATGTCCCGCCTCACCACGTGTCCACACAAGAAGGCCAGGAGACCACGGACTGAACCTCTGAAACCAAGAGCCAAGATACACCCTTCCTCGAGTTATGTCAGTCGTTTTGTCACAGCAACGGGAAGCTGACTGACACAGACGCCCACTTGGTTTCCCCGCAGTCCCCACCCTCCACCGCCTTCTACACAGCAGGAGAGGCCTTCTCGGCATCACTGTGAGCTGAGAGGGGTCCACTTGGAAATCTTACATTTCCTTCATCCTTCCTGGATGCACAGGTCGTTTCCAATCCTTTGAAGTTACTGTTACTAGAAACATGATTGATATTTCTTGTGAGTATATGTTGATGTGTTTGCTTATTCTGGAGAATACATTAATGGCCTCTTTAGACTTATCATATTCAGGTATTTGACCTGGGAAACTGGTGAAGGCTGGTCAGAAAGAGTTCCCCTCAGCCCCGATGCCCAGGGAATGAACTCGAATCAGGAGGCTTGGGGACCCTCCTAACGAACGAAGGGCAGGCTTAGTCAACCAGTGTCAGCCCGAGGGGCTGGGGGCGCTCTCACAAAGGACGGGTGCGAGGCCCACTGCGCCTACCTGGTTGATCATGCAGGTATCCAGCTCCTCTTTTGAGAAGCCCCTTTGGCCTCTTTCCTTGCTCTGCCAAATCAGAAAAGAACAAAAACTGAGACGTTCTGGGGAGACGGGGCATCCATCTTCCACCCACCGTGAGGTTTAGTCCGGATAATCAGAGTGTTTTTTTAAGGGAGAAGTCGATCTTGTGTATTAATCGTGACGTGTTTGTGCTGAAGCACGGGGCTGTGAATTGTGCTTGCAGTGAAATAATAAAAAGAGGAATACACACAGTGCGTTGCAGGTGTGCAACCGCTAAGCCCCCGGGAGCATCATGTCATTGGCTAAATTTGGTGCCGAAGCCCTGACCCTTTGTACCGCTCCACGATGGGAGTTTGGCAGAACTCCATCCAGGCCCTCCCTGGATGGTCACCCCAGTCACTGAGTGTGAGACTCCGGCCCGTTGGGCTGAACCGTCAGACGAGGGTCCCTGCGTGCGGCTGGATGGGGGTGTGCGCTGGTGCCGCCAACCTTACCCGGTACCACATGAAGATGGTCTTGAAGGCGTTTTCATTGGAACAGGAGCCGCAAGCCATGGTGATGAGCTGGGACATCCCTTTGGGAGCCACCTGTGGTGAGGGCGAGGAGGCCAGCTGTGAGCCCAGGCCCGCCCTGAGCCCCACTTCCCCTCCCTGGAGCTGCGTCTGCACAGGGACCCCGCCATGGGCTCCCATCGCCCAGCATGAAGAAGGCCAAGGGGGAGGAGAGGGAGCTGGGGAGAGCTTAGAAGCAGCCTGACAGGGAGGGGGATTCTGGCTTTTGCAGGCTGGGAGGAGAAGCCCAGGGAGGCCCCAAGGCCCATAGAGAGGACAGAAGAGACAAAGCAGCCCCATTTGTCTCTTTGGCTCCACTGCTGTCCCCTAAGACACCCACACTTTCCAGGCTGGAAATTGGGGTTCCCACTGACTTTAATTCTTGTGACAACTAGAATCAGAAAGTCGGGGGAAGACTGAATAATGTAACTCCTGCACATCTCCCAACATGGGGCCAGTATTATTTTCCCAGGTTCCCTCGGTCTTGCATACAATAAACCTCCTTTTTTCGAGAGGAAAATTTAAAGAATATTCTGGAAAAGAATATCCACAAAGGGGGGGGGGGAGTCAGCCACGGCAGCAGGTCCTTCAGGGTTCTGGATCGAGACCTTTCGCTGCCCTTGGGGAGAGCGGGGCTGGAGGCCGGATTGTCCCCTAGACTCACAGACATCAAGGACTCCTGGAGCCTCTCCACAAAGTTCTCCGGAGGCAGGATGCCCAGGGCGGGTCTGTTGATAAAAGTGCTCTGCAAAAGACCAGCAGACAAGAGGTGACTTCTTGGGGCCGTGGGTCCCCGTCCACCCTTTCACGGGCTGGCATCAAGTGGGCCGTAAGTGGCGCTGTGTCTTTGGTATTCTGTCAGTATCAAGGATGACTGATTTCCCTGAACTTCTAGAGAAATTCACTAGGATTGCCCTGGATTTTATTATTTTTTTGGTGGTACTGGGGGTGGAACCCAGAGGCTTTCTACCTCCGGGCTATACTCCCAGACCTTTTTGTTTTACATTTTTTATTTGGAAACAGGGTCTCACTAAGTTGCTGAGAGCCTCACTAAGTAGCCGAGGCTGGCTTCGAACCCTTGCGATCCTCCCGTCTCAGCCTCCCAAGCGCGGGGATTACAAAAGTGCGCCACCACGCCCGGCTTGCCCTGGATTTTAAAGAAAATCCAGTTGCTTTCCCGGTTGTGATATTGCACTGGAATTACACAAGATGTTCTATGCCAGGGAAATGAGGTGCCTTGCACCTCTTGGGACCTTAGTATGTCTTTGTGCTTTTTTAAGATTATTTTTGCAACTTCCTGTAGACCTATCTTTATTTTTTAGTTTTGGGGTACTGAGGATTGAATCCGGAGGCATTCTACCTCCTAGCTACAACCCCAACTCTTTTTATTTTAAAACAGAGTCTCACTAAGTTACCAGGACTTGCCTCAAACCTGTGATCTTCTCCTGTCTCAGCTTCCTAAGTACTGGGGTTATAGGCATAAGCCATAGGGCTCACCTATGGATCTATTATTTAAAACACTCAGCACAGCCGGGCGTGGTGGCGCATGCTTGTAATCCCAGCATATGGGAGGCTGAGACCAGAGGATCCAGGTTCACAGACAGCCTCAGCTACTACTTAGTAAGGCCCTTTGCAATTCAGTGAGACCCTGTTTCAAAATAAAGAATAAAAGCCGGGCGTGGTGGCGCACGCTTGTAATCCCAGCATTTGGGAGGCCGAGACTGGAGGATCGCGATTCGCAGGCAGCCTCAGCTATTTAGTGAGGCTCTTTGCAACTCAGTGAGACCCTATTTCAAAATAAAGAATAGAAAATAGGGCTGGAGGTTTAGCCCTGGGTTCCATCCCCAGACCCGCAAAACAACAACAACAACAACAACAACAACAACAACAACAACATAAAATAAAGAATAAAAAATAGGACTGGGGGGGTGTAGCTCGGAGGTAGAATGCTCCTGGGTTCTATCCTCAGTACTGCTAAATAAATAAATAATAAATAAATAAGATAAATAAAATACTCAGCCTAGGGTGGTGGCACACGGCTGTAATGCCAGTATTTAGGAGGCTGAGACAGGAAGATTGCAGATTTGAGGCCAATGCAGAATGTTAGTGAGGCTTTCAGCAACTTTACAAGACACTATTTCAAAAGAAAAAAATAAAATAGAACTGGGGGTGTACCACAGAAAAAAATGAATAAATAAAAACAAAAATTAAAAACATTCCCATAGGCCAGGGCTGGCGGTGCACACCTGTAACACCAGGACTTGGGAGGCTGAGACAAGCAGGATCGCGGGTCTGAGGCCAGCCTCAGCACTGTAGCGAGACTCTTAGCAATCTAGTGAGACCTGTTTCTAAGCAAAAAAGTTAAAAAGAATGTGCTGGGGGTGTAGCTTGGAGATAGAATACCCCTGGGTTCAGTCCCCAGTACCACAAACAAAACAGCCCACCAAATACGGCAAAGACTTGGATGGTAACAAGTGTGATCCAGGGGATGGAGAAGCTGGACTCTTGTCCCAGCTGGAGAGAGAAAAATGGCGCCTTAGAAAGCAGCTTCCGATACTGTGAGCCAGACCTGGGTCCCGGCGACCCGCTCCTTTACCCAAGGGGAGTGAACACACACGTCCACACAAACACGTGTGTGCAGTGTGGACGGTGGCTCTGGTTTTCATTTGACCCAACTGGAAACGACCTCGTGTCCCCCCACAGAGGAGAGGGTCAAACAAACCGTGGCTCACGCACACAGTGGAATATTACTCAGCAAGGCCAAAGGGCTTTCCGCCAATACACACGGCCACCTGGAAGGGGCTCCGAGTGCGCAGTGGAAGAAGCTGGGGGCAAAGGGCGGTGGAGTATGTGGTTCCATTTATTTATTTATTTATTTATTTATTTATTTATTTATTTTGGTACTGGGGATGGAACCCAGAAGCACTCTACCTCCGAGCCGCACCCCCCCCGCCCTATTTTTTTAGTCTTTATTTTGAAGCAGAGTCTCACTGAGTAGCAGAGGGCCTCACTAAGTAGCTGAGGCTGGCCGCGAACCCGGATCCTCCTGTCTCAGCCTCCCGAATGCAGGGATTACAAGCGTGCGCCACCACGCCCGGCTGGAACACTTTTCTCGATCCACTCGTCCACCGGGGAACACTTGGGATGTTTCTACCTGACATCTACACACCGTGGGCAGGTGAGTGATGTTGCTCTGAACACACAGCTGTACACATGTGTCTGGAATTTTATTTCATTTTATATTTGGGGGCCAGGGATGGAACCCATGCGCATTCTACCTCTGACGCATACCCCCAGCCCTATTTTACTATTTATTTTGAGACAAGCTCTTGCTAAGTTGCCGAGGGTCTCACTAAGTTACTGAGGTGTGCCTTGAACCTGTGATCTTCCAGTCTCAGCCTCCCAAGTACCAAGATCATAGTTGTGCGCCACCACGCCCGGTATGTGTCTTGGAGTTTTACTGTGTACATGCTGACGCATTGGTTCAAACTCATAGAACTGTATACTTAGGTCTATTTTACTGAATGTAAATTGTACCTTAAATTTTTTTTTTAAAGAAATAAAAAAAGAAAAGAAAGCCACTCTGAGGCCACAGGGGTTCTGGAATTTCTAAATAGAATGAGGATCCAGTGGGGAGTTGGCCACTAACCAGAGAGCTCAGTGTGAGGAAAATTTCTGATAAAAAATGGCAGGAGCCTCTAGGCCAATCACTCTTCTTTTGTCTTTCTCCCGCTCCTCCCCCTCCTCTTCCTCCTCCTCGTCCTTTCTTTTTTTTTTGTGTGTGTGGTACTGGCAATTGAATCCAGGGGCATTTTATCCCCGAGCTACACCCCCAGTCCTATTTTATTTTAATTTTGAAACAGAGTCTCACTAGGTCGATGACAGTCTCACTACTTGCTGAAGCTGTCCTCGGAACCTGTGATCCTCCTGTCTCAGCCTCCTAAGTACTGGGATTATAAGTGTGTACCACCAGGCCCGGCTTCTATTTATTTTATTTTATTTATTTATTTATTTATTTATTTATACTGGGGATGGAACCTGGGGGCATTGTACCTCTGAGCTATACTCACAGCTCTATTTTTTTATTCTTTATTTGAAACAGGGTCTCACTAAGTTACAAAGCGCCTCACTAAGTAACCGAGGCTGGCTGAGAACCTACAAAACCTCCTTTCCTAGCCTCCCAAGTACTGGGATTACAAGCATGCGCCACCACGCCTGGCTATGCTGAGTATTTTAAATAATAGATCCATAGGTGAGCCCTATGGCTTATGCGGATCGGGGTTGTAAAAAGGATCCTACTCAACGCACGGTGGCATCTTGGATTGGACCCCGGAACAGCACACCGACGGACAGCACTGGGGGCTGGGGAGGCCGAGCCGGGGCAGTTGGCGTGGACCCACTGCACCGACTAAGCACCGCGGGGGTGGGTGACATGTTGAGTTTAGGGGGAGCTGGGGAGAGGCGGAGAGGAACTGTCTTTATGACTTAATGTCAGTAACTTTAAACTGATTCTAAAATAAGAACCTTTAGTTATTTTATTTTATTGTTTTGTGGTACTGGGGCTGGAACCCAGGGGCTTTTCTATCTCTGGGCTATACTCTCAGACCTATTTTATAATTTGTTTGGAAACAGGGTCTCACTAAGTTGCTGAGAGCCTCGCTAAGTAGCTGAGGCTGGCTTCGAACCTGCACGATCTCCTGTCTCAGTCACCCAAGTACTGGGATTACAAGTGTGCGCCACCACGTCCAGCTTACTGTTTACTTATTTTAAAAGGGGGTGGGAGTCAGCCGGGCACAGTGTCACACAGGCTTGTCATCCCAGCATTCGGGAGGCTGAGGCAGGAGGAGCGCGGTTCGCAGACAGCTTCAGCTACTTAGTGAGGCCCTTTGCAACTCAGTGCGATTCTGTTTCAAAATAAAGAATAAAATTAGGGCTGGGGGTGTGGAATGGTAGATTGCTTCTGGGTTCCATTCCCAGTATTGCAAAAAAGAAACCACACAAAAACTGGGGGTTGTAATGAGATTTGGGAACTTCTTGGGGTCTCTGTCTGTCTGTCTGTCTGTCTCTCTCTCTCTCTCTGACATAATCAATAAAATAAGGTCTGTGGAAATCCAAACAGTGGCCATGCCCCTTGGGGAGACTCAGGACAGGCACCCCTCGCATTCTCCTGGTGGCTTTGGAACTGGCCTGGGGTCACTAGAAAGCCGGGCAGATCCAGGCCTCCATTGCTTCCTCTGCTAGGAAGGTGTGTGTGGGGTAAATAGTGAGGGAAGTTAACTTCTTCTGTTTAAGAGATGGGGAGATTGAAGGCCAGAGAGGTCGAGCAACTTGTCTGGAGACCCAGGCAGAAGGGCGGGACCGAAGACAGAGGACCGAGGACCGCAATGTCATTCTGTCGGCCCAGGTGGCCTTTATGAGTTGTGACCCCGGGTGCAAGTTTGCTCAGCGCAACCAGAGACCTTGGCTTGCTGGAGGGGGATTGTAAGGGCTTAAAGGAACATTCCCTTCTGGCTCTGAGCTGTTTATGGGGCTCCTCGGAAATCAGGCTCCTTGCAAGGATAGTGGGGGGGGGGCAAACCCCTGCCGTCCATTGCAGAGAAGGCGGCTCCCGGGGGGACAGGCGGTGCTGGCAGCTTGACTGCCTATCTGGGCCCCAGAACGATGTGGGGGTGGTGTTCCCGCTCAACAAAGCGTGGCATTAAGAACTGAAGGTATCTGGGACATCGGGTGGCAGAATCGAATGAGGACAGATGTCTAGAAGCCTCGCCATCAGCCCAGCGGGCTCAGAGTGGGGTGCCAGGAGGAGCCTGAGCTGTAGTTTAAGTGGCTGTGCAACCTTGAACAGGCGGCTTAACCTCTCAGAGCCGCGGGGTCTTCAACGGCCACATGGGGAGCACCCTTGGCCGGGTGCTTACGAGGAGCTGTGAACGCAGGACCTAGTTCATCTTTGCACATTAGCTCGGCAGGTGGAAAGGTCCAGAAGTCACAGGCTGGCACTTATCAGACCTGGCCAGGTCCCCATGCTGCGTCCATCCCTGGTGCAGGGAGGTCAGCTGGCAGCTGTCATCCATGGCGCGTGACCACAAGGGGTCACCTCACACATGCACACATTCAATGGCCAATAAGCCCTGCACAGCTTGTGGGGAATTTCCTCAGATAGTCCTGGTGATGACAAAAAAAAGACAAAAAAAAAGGAACCGGAGAGCCAGGCGTGGTGGCGCACGCTTGTAATCCCAGTACTTGGGAGGCTGAGAAAGGAGGATCATAGGTTTGTGGCCAGCCTCAGCTACTTAATGAGGCCCTCTGCAACTTAGTGAGACTCTTTTTTTTTTTTTTTTTTTTTTTGGTGGTACTAGGGTTCCTGGAAGCCCTTCTACTTCTGGGCTACACTCTCAGACCTATTTTTACATTTTTATTTGGAAACAGGGTCTCCTAAGCCAGCGCGGCTGGCTTTGAACCTGTGCGATCCTCCTGTCTCCACCTCCCAAGCGCGGGGATTACAAGCGTGCGCCACCACGCCCGGCTAGTGAGACTCTTTTTCCAAATAAAAAATAAAAAAGGAATGGAAGCTGGGAACTGGGACCCAGATATTAGGTCCAGGGGACTTGGTTTCCTTTTGGGGGTCATATGAAGTCATTATTTTGGTGCCGTTGGGGTACAAAAGGGTTGCGAATCTCTCTCTCAGACCTCCAATAACCTGGCAGGCAGAACACGTGGCCACCACCTGGGCGCATCTCTAGCCGAGAGTTGTCGGTCAGAGGCCCCCAGCTGAGGCCAGGGGTTCCTGCTGGAAATGTCACCTTTTAGCTGGCTGCGGCTTCTCTAGGACTGTGCTGGGGGCAGTTTTCATTAAGATTAAGCTTCAGCCCAGGTCCTCTGCAGAGCAACTCAGATAACTGTGAGACCGATGGATGTCACCTGCCACACTTGGGCTCCCGAGCACTGCACCTGCACCCAGAGGGTATTCAGTCAATTACCGCTGGGGAATAATGGCGGGCCTCAAGCTTGGCTTTGCGCTGGAGGCAGAGAAGTTCCAGTCATATCCGGAAAGAGTCCTGCACATGCCTAGCACAGCCTGGAGGAGGCGAGGCTAGGATGAGATTGTTGAAGAAAGGATGCTGGGAAAAGCCGGAGAGGTCAAGGGTAGGACCAGTCCTAGCCGGGGTGAGAGATGAGGGCCACGGGAGGCTCCTGACAGGGACGGAGCAGCGCTGGTCAGCATCCCTGGGCCTCGACAGACGTCACTTGTTGTTGGGAAGATTCTGCCTCTGCAGGCGGCTGACATTGCAAATGTGTTTGACATGTTTTTGGACATGATTTTTTTTTTTTTTTTTTCAGCACCAACTGCTGAGGCATCTGGGATTCGGGAGATGTTTTGCAACAAAGCCTGGCTCCAAACATAAACACATCCGCAGAGCCTCTGGCGGCGAACGGCTCATCACTTTCTGGAGGCCCCTGCGCCCATCAGCTAACGTCTGCAAGGGTATCCCCAGGCCCCTCCCAGGCAGGGCTCACCCATTTATAAGAGGAACAGGGTTGATTGTCTTCTGACAATCAACCTTCCACTCTGTCGGTGACCAGGGAGGACCATTTTCAGGCTGGGAACTGTTTCTGCTCAGTTTCAGCCAGCCAGGATGTGGGGCCGTCAGAACGGCCTCACACCTCTGGTGGGAGTGGAAATGGGGACGATCCCCTTGGAAAACTGGCAGGCTTTGCTGAAGCTTGACTCTGGGACGCGTCCAGGCCAGTGGTTCCCTCCCTAGCTCAGGGTCTCGGGGAGACGCATGCCGTGATGTCATCGTTCACAGCAGAGGCCCAAACCGGAAACCACCCAGGCGCCCATCAGCAGTGGGGTGGATGAGTTGCACATTTCCTCCGGAGGCCATCAAGCCACGGGAGTGGATGGTCCGTGGCCACACGGGGCCTCAGTGATGAATCACACAGGTCGGGCTTTTGAAATAAGGCTGACAAGATAGAGCACACGCTGATTCCACCCAGTCGGCACCAGAGAACAGGAGAGACGCACCCAGCCGACCAGAGGGAAGGGAAGAGGTCTGCCTGATCTCGGGGTGTAGGGAGATAGTAACTGGGCAGGACGTGGTTAAGTCCTGGTTACAATTCACACATTCTCAAAGAGGGTGAAAAATACAATAGTCTGTTACCAAGCATAGACAGCACTACGGTGCATATTCACGATTACGCCCCTAGAAGATGTGCCACCCGCAGGTTACCCCTGGGACACGGCAGATGTCATAAAGACGAGGGTTAGGATGGGACGGGACGGGTCAGGACGAAGCCTATGCTGGATTCCCGGGGGCCCAGCACAACCACACCAGCCCTTAATCGCAGAAGTAGAAGCGGTGCACACGGGAGGCGGCAGGGCTGCCGCTGGTGAGAAGATGGAGGGGCCCTGCGGAGGCTGGGGAATGAAACCAACCTGCCAGTGACGCTGGGAGCCCCCGGCTGGCCCCGTGGCTGCAGCTTCGGGAGCTGTAAGCGGAGCAGCAGCCGGGCCCCCAGACTCCTGCCCGGGAACCGTGAAACAGTGCACGGGTGATATATTAAACTAATGAAGTTTGCAGTCGTCTGTCATGGTGGCAACAGACACCGATATATGGTGGCGTTGGTATTTTACGATAGGGAAGACAAGAAAACAACGTCTGAAGAGGCTTCTTAAAGGGTAACAATGCAAAGTCAGCTCTGAGCGGCGGTCAGGAGGGCGGCATGGCTGCGTGCGGGCTGCGCTCAAGGATGATGGAGCAGAAGCCTTCTGCTCTCTTAGGTGGCCGTGCCCGCTAGGGGACCCTTTTCTGCAGACCGTTTAGGTCATGGCAATCGAGGGAGAGTTATTGGCATCTAATGGGGGGACCAGGCATTCTGGGGTGCACCCTACACTGGGCAGAACGGCCTCACGGCACTGAATGGCCCAGCTCCGAGTGCCCACGGTGCCAAGGTGGGCACTAGATGTCAGCTGTAGGTGGCGTCTAGAAGCCAGGCATCATTGGGCCCCATTGATTGACCAAATCCCTCCCTGCTGTCCCTGCTCGGCTCCCTGTGGTCTCTTTTTCCGCAGCACGCCCCCACCCTCCCTCTTGCTCTCTTGTCCCTGCTGGGATCACTGCTCCTGCGGCTTGTCACCTGGGAGCATCCTTACTGCCTCTAGATGTCAGCTCCCTTCCCTGGGGAGTTCCTGACCTCTGACCCTCTATCCCCAAATAGCTCAGCTTCTGTGGCTTATTTCCAGCACACCCACTCACTGTGTGACCTTGGGCAAACACTCAGCCTCTCCGTGCCTCAGTTTCTTCATCTGTAAAATGGGGATTACAACAGTACCCGCTCCACTGACTGTCAATATTATGGCTGTAAAGAGCCCGCCACGGCTGGGAGTAGTGACGCACGCCTGTAACACGAGTACTTGGGAGACGGAGACAGGAGGATTGCAGGTCCGTCTGAGGATAACCTTAGCATGTAGACTCTCAGCAACCTAGTGAGACCCTGGTTTTTTTTTTTTTGTTTGTTTTTTTTTTGGTGGTACTGGGGTTCCTGGAAACCCTTCTACCTCCAGGCTACACTCCCAGACCTATTTTTATACTTTTTTAAAATTTGGAAACAGGGTCTCTTAAGCCAGTGTGGCTGGCTTTGAACCTGTGTGATCCTCCTGTCTCTGCCTCCCAAGCACGGGGATTACAAGCATGCACCACCACGCCTGGCTGAGTCCCTGTTTTATTTATTTTTTATTTTTTATTTTTTTTGGTGGTACTGGGGTTCCTGGAAGCCCTTCTACCTCCGGGCTACACTCCCAGACCTACTTTTTACATTTTTGTTTGGAAACAGGGTCTCCTAAGCCAGCGCGCGTGGCTGGCTTCGAACCTGCGCGATCCTCCTGTCTCTGCCTCCCAAGCGCGGGGATTACAAGCGTGCGCCACCACGCCTGGCTGAGTCCCTGTTTTAAAATAAAATAATAAAAAGCACTGGAAGTGTACCTTGGAGATAGGATGTCCCTGGGTTCAGTGTCCAGTGCCACATTAAAAAAAAAGAGCTAAACACGGTGTTTGGTGCATATCACACGCTTCATACATATCAGCCACGATTACCGTGACTCTGCGTCTACACAGCGCTATCTGCCTCTCTCTGCTCCACTTCTGCACGCAGCTCCTCGACTGGCTCTGTGGGAACGGAGGGGCCGCGCCTCTGCTCTCCAAGTCATCCCAAGTGCCTAGCACACAGCACACTTCCGTGGAATGCTGAGTGGATGAATGTGAATGGATGCTGGATGGATGAAAATGAACTATTTCCAGAGGCGATTCCGTGGATGGCCACGCACACAGTTGGTGGCTACTCTGTGGAACAGGGAGACATACCACATTCTGAGGCTGCTGGAGGACTTTCACCAGGGCAGGATGGCTGTAACCTGGGGAGAGAAGGACACCGTTAGAGGTAGGCACCGTATGGGAGAGTTCCCCAAACCTCAGTCTCTCCTGGGGCCCTCCCTTCCCTCCCTGTAACTTTCTACAACACCCAAGGGTCTTTTATCTTTTGCAGATGAAAGTGTTTCTTGAGCCCTGACTCAGAATGTCTGAGCCTGGAAATCTCCAGCAATTTCCCGAGGAGATTCTGCTGCTCATTCAGGTCGGCGACACGCTGAACCCGAGAAACGCACGAAAAGGTGAACGCAAGGTCAAAGCCAAATTCAAGACCGGGGCTGGAAGTGCTTCAACAGGATGGCGCCAGGCACTGCAGGTGGGCCCCGACTTCCACCGCGGGCCTGCTGGCGGAGACGAGCTCAGTGAAGGTCCAGCACCGAGCCCTCCACGGAGCCGCAGTCTGACCAGCTGCCCGTCCCAGTTCCCAGGGCCCCAAGAGGCTAGGCAGGCTGGCAGTACGTTTCAGGACTTTGGGCCCACTGCTCTTCTGTGGCTTTATCCTATGAATGTGTCTAAAGACCTATAGCTGGGCGTGGTAGCGCGCACGTGTAATCCCAGCGCTTGGGAGGCTAAGACAGGAGGATCTCACAGGTTCAAAGCCAGCCTCAGCTACTTAGTGAGGCTCTCAGGAACTTAGTGAAATTCTATTTCCAAATAAAATATAAAATAGGTCTGGGAGTATAGCCTGGGGGTAGAAAGCCCCTGGGTTCCACCCCCAGTAACACACACACACACACACACACACACACACACACACACACACACACGACCTATGCATGGGCTCTTCCTTGTGACATTTGAGTACCTCAGGGCTTGAAAGGAACCTGACATCCATCAGGAGCAGATCAGGGAACTGAACCACAGTTCACCATAGGATGAATCCTTCTCCTCCTCCTCCTTCTCCTCCTCCTCCTTCTCCTCTTCCTCCACCTCCTCTTCCTCCTCCTCCTCCTCCTCCTCCTGTCCTCCTCCTCCTCCTCCTCCTCCTGTCCTCCTCCTCCTCCTCCTTCTCCTCCTCCTGTCCTCCTCCTCCTCCTCCTCCTCCTGTCCTCCTCCTCCTCCTCCTCCTCCTCCTGTCCTCCTCCTCCTCCTCCTTCTCCTTCTCCTGTCCTCCTCCTCCTTCTCCTCCTCCTCCTGTCCTCCTCCACCTCCTCCTCCTCCTCCTCCACCTCCTCCTCCTCTTCTTCTTCCTGTCCTCCTCCTCCTTCTTCTCCTCTTCTTCCTCCTCCTCTTCCTCCTCCTCCTCCTCCTCCTCCTTTTTCTTCTTTTTTTTGTGGTACTGGGGATGGAAAACAGGGGCATTCTATCTCCAAGCTAAACCCCCAGCCCTATTTTTTAGTCTTTATTTTGAAACAGGGTCTCACAGAGTTCCAAAGGGCCTCACTAAGTAGCTGAGGCTGTCCGTGATCCTCCTGTCTCAGCCTCTCAAATGCTGGAATTACAAGCGTGTGCTACCACGCCCAGCTCCTTTTTGTTTTTTTTTTTGAGACAGGGTCTCACTAAATTGTCCAGATTGGCATTTGACCAAAACCAGTGTGCTTTTATGATTGAAACAACACCACCACCCAAGAAACTAGCATCGGAAAGGTACTTTCTCAACCCGACGAAGGGCATCTTTGCAAAGCCCACACCTAACATCACGTGTGATGGCAAAAGATGAATGTGTCTCCTCCGATGCCAAGGACAAGACAAAGCACAAGATCCATGCACACGAATCACCTGTCTTCCTGTAAACTTGCTGGTGTCTCCATCTGGAACTTTCCAGCTTCCAGACCGTGAGAAATAAATGTTGTTTATAAGTCACCCAAGCTCAGGGATTTGGACCCAGGCACATATCTTGTATCATTTTCTTTGAACCAATTTCCTTCTTAATTGAAACACATTTACTTTGAAAAGAGACTCTCCATCACCATGGCTAGAGGCTGGAGGTGGTGGAACACTGCTGGCCTCACCTGCCCAGGGCTCTGAGCCTGGGGCTCCTTCTCCTCCCTAAGGGCTTAGCAGGTCTAGACAGGGATTCAAGACCCGTGGTCCCCTGGGGGAGACTTTCTTCCTCATAGAATAAAAAAGAGAGAAAGATTCTTGAAAAGTCCGGGGGTGGTTTCTCTCTGCCTGCTCTGAGGGGTGGTCTGGGGACACAGTCGACGTCCTCCTGTTCCTAGCTACCCCACGCAAGGCCTGCTGGGCCCAAGCCTGGCCGGGTCTCAGCCCTCAAGGCTGGAAGGCTGTCTGGGTTTTTCCAACTGTGTTTTGACCAAAGGTTTCTAAGCTCTGGCTCCTTATCACGCTGCTACTAGGGTGTTTATGACTTTCTGCCTCAGTAGATAAGCCGGTGCCAGGCAAATCTCATTAAGACACTGCAGGGGTTTGTCTTACTGGCTCCTAGAGAAGAGAGATTAAAGAAGAGCTAGGGAAGGCTTGCCCTGGGCTTTTGACACTGTCCTTCTCCCCTGCAGGGAGGGTGTCTGCAAGGCTGCTCCTTAGAAATGAGCTTAGGAGGCGGACTCCCTCTTGGGCAGACCCTGCGACTTCCTGAAGAAGCTTGGCCATGATGTAAACTAGAGGTGATGTTAAAGGACCTGTTATAGCCGGGCGCACGCTTGTAATCCCAGCATTCGGGAGGTGGAGACCGGAGGACAGTGGTTTGCGGATAGCCTCAGCTACTTAGTGAGGCCCTCTGCAACTCAGTGAGACCCGGTTTTAAAAATAAAAAGACTTAAAAAATAGAATTAGGGGCCAGGCGTGGTGGCTCCCGCTTGTAATCCCCGCGCTTCGGAGGCAGAGACAGGAGGATCGCGCAGGTTCGAAGCCAGCCGCGCGCGCTGGCTTAAGAGACCCTGTTTCCAAATAAAAATGTAAAAATAGGTCTGGGAGTGTAGCCCGGAGGTAGAAGGGCTTCCAGGAACCCCAGTACCACCAAAATAAAAAAAAAATAAAAAATAATAGAATTAGGGGTATAGCTCAGAGGTACAGTGCCCCTGGGTTTCATCCCCAGTACTGAAAAAAACAACAAAAACCTGTAATAGAGCCCGGCATGGAGGTGCATTTCTATAACCCCAGTACTTGAAAAGCTGAAATAGGAGGGTCGTAGGTTCAAGGCCAGCCTAATAAGAAACTTAGCAAGACCATCAGGAACTTAGTGAGATCTTGTTTCAAAATGAAAAATAAAAGGAAGCCAGAGAGAGGCACTGCTCAGAGGTAGAATGCTCCTGGGTTCAATCCCCAGTGGAAAGAAAGAGAAAAGACTCGTTATAGGATTGCTGCAGCACTGTAATGAAGAAGCCTGTGAGACATTTGGTAATATATCAGGCATACAGTAAAATCTCAGAGTATTAGCTTAAAAAATCATCTATGTCTACAGATATGGGGGAAAAGGTAGCCAGAGAGAAAACTTAGAACTTTAGAACTTTGTGTGCGTGTGTGTGTGTGTGTGTGTGTGTGTGTGTGTGTGTGCACATTACTGGGGATTGAGCCCAGGGGCATTCTATTGAGGAGGTAGAAAGGAGGCAGGCAGATAGGGAAGAGGCCTCGGTAGAAAAAAACTTAATTTCCTGAGGGGCGAGGAATACTAATTAACTTCCAAGGCTCCTAAAAGAGACCAGCTCTTCTAAGGTTCAGAGATAAGAAGGACCAAAGCTTCACAAAACCATCTGTTTACTAATCAACAAACCCAGGAGACATCATTGGAGCAAGTCTGACACCTGACTGAAAGGAGACCCCTCAAAGGACATGCAAATGACACTCCTACTGAAAGGAGACCCCTCAAAGGACATGCAAATACCCTATGCAGATTCTGAGAGCTGCTTCCCAAACTCCAAGCAACAGAGGACATACAGACATATATAAACCCCTAGCGCAGTCACCAGGACCAGGACGGTTACCCACTCTGGGAACCCCTCCCCGTTGAGCCTGTCTCCCTCTCTCTCTTGCAGGTCACGTTAGCTTTGAGAGAAGGTGGAGTGCAATTGAAGGCACTTGGCCCGGGATATACTCGCGTAGTGACCTGAAGGCAGCTACTGGACACCAGAGCCCTGATAACCCTTAGGGGTGTTCGGCCACTTTTACCTATTCCCTGTTGCTTCCAATAAACCTTTTACTCCCCTTCCTGTGGTCTGCGGGTGTCATTCTTCGCTCACCGCAGACAGGAACATGGTAAGGAAACGCTGAGTTTCTTCTCAAGAAACTCCCTTTCATCTTAAGGAAACGCTGTGTTTCTTCTCAAGAAACCTTGTTCCACTATCTCTGAGATACAAGCCCAGCCCTTTTATATTTTATTTTGAAACAGGGTCACACTAAGTTGCCCAGGCTGGCCTCAAACTTGCGATCCTCCCGTCTTAGCATTCCAAGTATTGAAATTATGGGAGTCCACCGCCATGCCTGGCTAAACTTCTAGTCTTTTAACAAACACTACAAGGCCTTATCCCCGCACCCGCAGCCATATACTGTTGCCCAGACTCAAACTGAGAGAGCCCTGGGGGCGGGTTTGAGACCCAGCTAGCTGATGGAGCTGGAGCCGGACCCAAGGAGCCTTTCTCTGTAACACCAAGGGAAGATGGGGGGTTTGTGAATCTTTTTATTTTATTTTATTTTGTGGTACTGGGGGTGGAACCCAGGGGCTTTTCTACCTCTGGGCTATACTCCCAGACTTATTTTATACTTTATCTGGAAACAAGGTCTCACTAAGTTGCTGAGAGCCTCACTAAGTAGCTGAGGCTGGCTTCGAACCTGCGAGATCCTTCTGTCTCAGCCTCCCAAGCTCGGGGATTACAAGCGTGTGCCACCACGTCCGGCTTTTTTATTTGCAGTACTGGAGATGGAACCCAGGGGCATTCTACCTCTGAGCCACACCCTCAGCCCTATTTTTTATTTTGAAACAGGGTCTCACTGAGTTGCAAAGGGCCTCACTAAGTAGCTGAGGCTGGCCGTGAACCACAATCTTCCAGTCTCAGCCTCCCGAAGGCTGGGATTGCAAGCGTGCGCCACCACGCCCGGCTGTTTGTGAATCTTTGAATCCATAATAAATGCCTTCAGAGGTGGCAGCGTTGCTGAGGGACAGACTTCCCCCAAAGGACTAGTCGCTGTCTGTTGTCACATTTTGCTGTAGTTGGTACCCGGGATTGAACCCAGGGACATTCTACCCTCAAGCTATACCTCTAGCCCCCTCTTAAATTTTTTTTTTTTTTTTTGAAACAGAGTCTTGCTAAATTGCTGAGTCTTGCTAAGTTGTGGAAGCTGTCCTTGAACCTACGATCTTCCTGTCTCAGCCTCCCAAGTACTGGGATTACAGTCATGCACCACCATGCCTGGTTCTGATCTCATTTTAAGGGGCTCTAGATGGGACTGAGGGAATGGGCTGGGGGAATTGCAGGAGGAGGGGATGCTAAGGCCAGGTCTCAGGGGAAAGGCCCCAGGCTGCTGAGTGGGTGGGGCAGGAAGCTGGGGGGGGGCAATGGATGGCCCCTCCCTATCTCTGCAGTGGACCAGCCAGCACCTACTGCAAAGGGATGGGCTTCATCAGACACAGCCACGGGCGGCTAGACACAGCCGGGAACCCATCAACTACGGCACATTAACCATCCCAGCTGCGACTAACAGCCACTGTGTTTCCAAATTAGCCCCGCCCACCCTGCTGTCGCTGCCACGCTCTGGGTGGCTGGGAGGAAGGCACCGCCGCCTCCCACGGAGGTCACACTGCCCAGGCAGGTCACTGTGTGTGCTGGCAGACAATAGCCGCAGCTGCCTCCTCCTCCTCTGGAAAGCTGCCCTCTGTGCACAGAATCCCCGTTGCCAGGAGATCACACGGCCCTCCCCTCTGGCAGCCGATGGCAGGTGACTGGCCGCCGCAGCCCCCGTGCCTCAGTCTAGGGCCGGCTCTGTGGTACAATTCAACCCCGCAGTGGGGCCAGGCTGTGGACGGGCTCCAGCTGAGACCTCTTCCTTCCCTGTTAGGTTCCCTACCCTGTGGTATTTCTCAGTGCTCTCGTGTAAGGGACTCTTTGCTCCAGAGTCCCCACCTCAACCTCTGCTTCCAGGAGACCCAACCTAACACACCTACTTATTGGACACCGCGGTCAGAGACTTGGGCTCAGACCCGAGCAGAGATTCCCCTGCAAGTTACTCAGCTTCCGGAAGCTCGTGTTCCTTGTCTGCAAAATGGGTGTATTAGACAAACTCACTTTGGAGGGTCTGGGGAGGAGGAAATGAGAGAAGACCTGTCACGGGCCTGATAACACTGGGAGGAGGGGACAGTCAAGGACGGACTTCCCGCTCTTACCTATGGGGACGGAGGAGATCTGAGAGTAAAGATCCAACATGCGGTTGCCATCCACATCTACCAGGTAGTTGCCTCGACTCTCTTCATAGTTGCAGAAGAAATGCACAGCCTCTGCGTTCTGGGGAAAGAGAAGACCGGCTCAGCTCACGGGGATGCCCAGGACGCTCAGGCGCTGGCCGTTACCTCGAATCAGTAGAACAACTGTGTCCTCCGTGTTGTGTAGACACGCAGGTCCTCCCTGTGGGTGCTGGCAGTGTTGTCTTTCTGGCTCTAAAGGTAACTACCTGGGTAGTTTGACTTACAATAGATTATTAAGCTGTGATTCTTGTATTTTGTTAATCTCTCTCTATCTGTGTTAAGTATCACAGCAGAAAAGGTTGAGAGCTAAATCCGAAGCAGATTCTGATAAGTTAAGATGCATATGGTAAGCCCAAGCCCAAGAGCACCCAGTTTCAAAGCAGCGGCTTTAGAAAACTAAAAACAAATAGGACTAAATAAGAATAAAAATGTTACACTAGAATGTTCACCTAATGTGTCCCTTTTCCTCCCCGCCCCCCAAAAAAAAGCAATAAAAGAAGGAGAGACATACGGAGAACAAATAGTAAAACGGCAGACACGAATGTGATCATATCAGTAACAACACTAACTGTAACTAGACTATAAATCCAATCAAAAGCCAGAGACTGTTAGACTAGATAAAAAGAACCAACTGTCCGCCACTTACGGGGTCATGTGTGAGATTCAAGACTATAAATATGTTGAAAGTAAAAGAATGGAAAAAAAGTATATGGCACACATAGCAACCACAACTTATACTAAGCATACAAAATAGAATTTAATACAAAAGCCGGGCGTGGTGGCGCACACTTGTAATCCCAGCACTCGGGAGGCTGAGACCGGAGGATCGCGGTTCGCGGACAGCCTCAGCTACTGGGTGAGGCCCTCTGCAACTCAGTGAGACCCGGTTTCAAAATAAAGAATACAAAATAGGGCAGGGGGTGTCGCTTAGAGGTCAAATGCCCTTGGGTTCCATCCCCTGACCCCTCCCCCAAAAGAATATAATACAGAAAAGCTACTAGAGAGAGACATTCTCTAGCAACAAAAGGTTAGTCCACTAAGATAACATAACAATTATAAATGTTTGCAACTAACAACAAAGTTATAAAACACATAAAGCAAAATGGACAGAATTGAAGGGAAAAATAGTTCTGTCACAATAGAATTCAATGACTTCACTTCCTAGCATTCAATAAAGTAGAGGACAACCAGGCAGAAAATGAGCAAGGGAATAGGAGATTTGACCAACACTCTAAATGCAAGTTTCTAACCCACATCTATAGAACACTCTACCCAACAACCCCGCAGATTACATGTTCTTCTCAAGTTTAAATGGAACAATTTCCAGAATGGACCACCTGGCAGGTCATGAAAAAAAATCCAATAAACTTAAAAGGATTGAAACCATACAAAATGTTTTCCAATTATTATGGGATGAAACTGGAAATCAACAACAGAAAGAAGTTTGGGAAATTCACAAAAAAATGTGGAAATTAAGCAATGCAGAGATAACCAATGGGCCAAAGAAGAAGAAATCACAATGGAAATTAGAAAGTCAACGACATTTTTGTTCATAGAGTCAACACAGAGTGGGCATCTGCCATTAGCCACATTGGAATAGACGCGATAGAAGGGACGGTCCCGGCTCACCTGAATGATGTTCAGCTGTTTCATTAACTCCTGAAGGCAAGAAGAACCACACCGTTACAACAACAACACACTTGTAAAACAGTTTAAAAATCCTTCACATTTTCACTGAGCCTTTTTTTCCTCTCATGCCAAATATTTATTTTGGGAGGTTTTGGGGATTGAACCCAGGGGCATTCTACCTTTGAGCTATACCCCCAGCACTATTTTATTTTATTTTTTAAATTTGAAACAGGCTCTCGTTAAGTTGTGGAGGACTTTGCTGAGTAGCTGAGGCTGGCCAAGAATCTGCGATCCCCCTGTCTCATGTTCCCCAATTCTGGAAGTGCAGGCAAGAAACACCACCATGTTCGGCTTTTGTCAAAATTTTAATAGTTTGTTACTTAGCAGGCAATATTATAAATATTTAAAAACCACTTAAGTAGTTGGCAGGAAATTATTTTATTACCCAGTTAAATTACAAGTACAATGGACAGACTAGAGATTCAGATACTTGGAAGATAAAATAAATATTTATCAAAAGATTTAAGCTGAAGGTGTTTAGTGTCCATAAAAAGGCATGGGTTTGTTTTCTACTTAAAAAAGGCTTTAATACCTCGCTAGGAATAGAAAATAAAATTAATTAAAAACATTACTGTGGACATCAAAGAATCATTCATAATTATAACCCAAACATCGCATAAATTGCAATTCTACATAGAAACTGGGACATTGCTTTGCTGGGTTGGTGGCACATGCCTATAATCTCAGCCACTTGGGCGGCTTAAGGCAGGAGGATTACAAGTTTGAGGCCAGTCTGGGCAACTTAATGAGACCCTGTTCACAATAAATATTTAAGCCAGGTGTGGTGCACACTTGTAATCACAGCATTCGGGAGGCTGAGACAGGAGGATCCAGGTAGGTGGACAGCTTTAGCTTCTTAGTGAGACCCTTTGCAACTCTGTGAGACCCTGTTTCAAAATAAAAAATAAAAAACATAGGGCTGGGAGTGTAGCTTGGAAGTAGAATGCCCCTGGGTTCCATCCCCAGTACCGCAAAAAAAATGTATATATATATATATATAATATATGTATAAAATATATATATATATATATGGCTGAGGATATATCTCAGTGGTAGAATGTGCCTGGGTTAAGACCTCAGTACTGTAAAAACAAATAAAACAACAAAAATTAATCATTTTGATATTTACAAAGATTTCGCTCCAAAAATAATTCAACATAAACTTTAGCAATTAATGTCATAAAATTATTTATTTCCATACAAAAATACAATATTAATAGCAGAAATATGAAACGTTATTATAAGTACTTCACTACTATTAAATTAGAATTTACCCTAATAGAAATATGCATAAAAGTCTCTCTTTTTGTTAGCAAAATAATAATTTTTGTCCAAAATGATGACCATCCTGTACATTAGCATAAAGACTTCTGAATTTATAAAATAGTTGCAACGACAAAAGGAATACCTTTTGACTGTCATATAAAAAAATAAATAAAGACTGTGGATAAAATCTGTTAAGTCTGCAAAGAAAAAGTACAACTGCACTAAAAAAGTTTGCATTTTTATCTCCTGTTCTGGAACAGAATACCATCCTTCTTTAGATCCCTCTTCTTAATCCTTCAAGGTCAAGTTCAAGGGCATTGACATCCAGGCCCTGGACCACAGGACATGGTCTTGTCTGCCATTGGTTGGATGCTCTGCCCTCGCCTTCAACTCCAAACTCAAGCCAAGCCAGGTGGCTTCCCCGGCCAATGAATGAGCTGGAAGAGCTGGTGGGCCAGTGAGGAGCCCAGGCCTGGACAGACTCAGGGCATGATGGGAGGAAGCTTGCTCTACCCCAGTGGGGGGTTGAGCACGTGGAGCATAGCCAAGTTGCTGCAGCGACCCGAGCTGAGTCCATCCTCCAGCCCTCAGCCACCTGTGCCCTCGGCTCACAGGTGAGTCCAACACGGCTGTCCACCCGACTCCTGTGCAGGGCCAGGTACTTGGTTGTGCCACAACAGTGGCGACAGATAAGGGGCCATCTCTTCCTCTTTTGTTCTTTTAAAAATTATTATTGCCGGGCGTGGTGGCGCACGCTTGTAATCCCTGCGCTTGGGAGGCTGAGACAGGAGGATCGCGCAGGTTTGAAGCCACCTGCGCGCGCTGGCTTAGGAGACCCTGTTTCCAAATAAAACTGTAAAAAATAGGTCTGGGAGTGTAGCCCGGAGGTAGAAGGGCTTCCAGGAACCCCAGTACCACCAAAGAAAAATAAAAAAAATTTATTATTATTATTATTATTATTATTATTATTATTATTGTTATTATTTGGTATTGGGGACTGACCCCAGGGGCATTCTACCTCAGAGCTCCACTCCCAGCCCTTTTTAATCTTTACTTTGAAACAGGGTCTCACTAAGTTGCTGAAGCCAGGGAACTTCTCTCGAAGCCTTCTCCACCTCCTGTGCAGTATGGCCTTGCTCATTTGTTTGGTTATTTGATAACGGAGGTTGAACCCAGAGGTGTTTAACCTTGGAGCTCCACCCCACCCCTATTTTATTCTATATTATTATTATTATTATTTTGAGGTATTGGGGATGGAACTCAGGGGCATTGTACCTCCAAGCTATACCCCAGCCCTATTTTTTAGTCTTTTTATTTAATTTTTTTAATTTTTATTTTTTTGCGGGTCTGGGGATGGAACCCAGGGAATTTGATTTCCAAGCTATACGCCCTGCCCTATTTTTTATTCTTAATTTTTTATTTTGAAAGAGGGTCTCACTAAGTTGTGGAGGGCCTCACTAAGTAGCTGAGGCTGTCTGTGAACCATAATCCTCTGGTCTCAGTTTCCCCAATGCTGGGATTACAAGTGTGTGCCACCACACCTGGCTAGTCTTTTTATTTATTTATTTTTAAACAGGGTCTCACTGAGTTGTGAAGGGCTTCACTAATTAGCTGAGGCTCTCCGGGAATGGCGATCCTCTGGTCTCAGCCTCTTGAATGCTGGGATTACAAGCGTGCGCCACCACGCCTGGCTCTTGTTTTTTATTTTGGAAACAGGATCTCACTAAGTTGCTGAGGGACCTTGATAAATTGCTGAGGCTGTCTTTGAACCTGGGATCCTTCTGTTTCAGCCTCCCAAGTACTAGAATTACAGGTGTACCCCACCATACCTGGCTCAGTCCAGTTTATTTTAATATCTGGGTCTCTAGTAGAGACTGTCTGAGAGCAGCCGGCGACTCAGGTCCCTAAGCTCCTTTGTGTCCTGGCTTCCAGGGTCCTTCTGTCTCCCCACTCCTCACCCCCAACAAGCCACTCAGGTGTGCCTGACTCACCCGGGACCTGGGCCCTGGGACTTCTGTCTTCATCAGAGGAGCATCATAATCAAACTCTACGTCGACTTTGGCTGCGGCTTGACTGATGTATCTGGATCCTGCAGTAAACAAGACAGTCAGACCCCTGATGACAGTGGACACAAGTATCTATCTGTCCTGGCAGAGGCCCAAGGTTCTGATGGTGCCAGGTCCTCAGCCTCCATCTGGCCAGCATGCCCATAGCACTAGGTATGGACTTATCCAGGCACTACAAGGCCACTGCAGATTTTAAAAATGGGAAAAGCCAGTGTTAGCGACGTTGTACGCAAACAGGCACACTCCTGTCCTAGCAGTATGAGTGTAAATTGAGGTCAGCTTCCTCTCTCTTTAGGACCCATTCCCCCAAATAATGGGACCAACACACAAAGACATTAAGTCCAAATATTTATCAAGCCCGGCACAGTAGCATCCATGCCTGTAATCCTAATACTTAAGAGGCTGAGGTAGAACTACTACTGGGCTAAATCCCCAGTACCGACCCCAACACAAAGTATTCATCACAGTATTTTGTTGTGGTTACGATCTGGACCGTCCCTCCAACAGCTCGTGTGCTGGCAATGCAGCAGTGTTCAGAGGTGAAATAATTGAACCAGGGCTCTAGCCTCATCGTTATCTCTTTGGTCATCAATAACTTGAATGGATTTGCTGGGTGGTAACAGCAGGCAGGTGGGTGTAGCTGCAGTGGGTGGGTCACTGGGGGTGTGCCCCTGAGGACTGTATCTGTCCCTGGCTCCCTCCCTTCTCTGCTTCCCGGATGCCTCAAGTTGAGCAGCTCTCTTCTGCCCCAACACCATGTTTCTGCCTTGGAGCCAGCCGACCATGGACCGAGCCTCTGAAATCTGAGCTCAAACACACTGTTCTTCCTCTAACTTGCTCTTGTCAGGCACTGTGGTCACAGTGATGGAAAGTGACGGACACAATTGTCTCTGACAAAAACTAAAGGGGAAACAGCCTAAATGTCCAGCACTGGAGGGCGGCTAAATAAAACAGGACCCAGCCAACCATTTCATGGGATATGCACATGCCCACTGTTTGCGGTAGAAAATTTGAATATTTATAGACGTGGGAAGACGCCCATAGCATTAGCATATTAAAGATCAAATTATAAAAAAATCTGAATTTTGTAAAAATTGAGTCCACGTTTAATCCAAATGCATCTATAGACCAGAGTTTCTCAACCTGGACATTCGGGGCTGGATTATTCTTTGCTGCCCTGGACACTGCAGGATGCGTCAGCAGTATCTGTGGCCTCTGACCGCTGCATGCCCGGTGGATCTGTCCAAAGTTATGCTCCAGCAGTGATGTCGAAATCACCAGGGGGAGCTGAGCGTGGTGGCAGGCGCCAGTGGGCGTGGCTACTCGGCAGGCTGGGCGGGAGGACCCTTGAGCTCAGGAGTTCAAGACCAGCTTGAGTGACGCAGTGAGACCCATCCACATCAAAGGGAGGGAGGGAGGTAGGGAGGGAGGGAGGAAGGGAGGAAGGATGGGAGGAAGGGAGGGAGGAAGGAAGGGAGGAAGGGAGGGAGGAAGGGAGGGAGGGAGGAAGGAAGGGAGGAAGGGAGGGAGGAAGGGAGGAAGGAAGGAAGGAAGGGAGGAAGGAAGAAAGGAAGGGAGGAAGGAAGGGAGGAAGGGAGGGAGGAAGGGAGGAAGGAAGGGAGGAAGGGAGGGAGGAAGGAAGGGAGGAAGGGAGGGAGGAAGGGAGGGAGGGAGGAAGGGAGGAAGGG
Source organism: Muscardinus avellanarius (assembly GCF_963383645.1). Taxonomy (NCBI): domain Eukaryota; kingdom Metazoa; phylum Chordata; class Mammalia; order Rodentia; family Gliridae; genus Muscardinus; species Muscardinus avellanarius. The sequence goes on from NC_137796.1 coordinate 106,160,835, forward strand.
AGGGAGGGAGGGAGGAAGGGAGGAAGGAATGGAGGAAGGGAGGAAGGAAGGGAGGAAGTGCCAAGACATCCTGCTGCCTCGGCATCTATGTGTTGAGACCCCCACTCCACATAGTTATTCGGCAAAAACGCCCCGAGAAAGAGGTGTCGTCTCTGGCCAAAATATCCCCCACTTTTACCCTTCATGACTATTAATGATTCCTTTTAACTTTCTACACGAATTGCTCTGGTGATGTGAAATTAGGACTATGAAATTGAGTCCGTGGAAATAAACTCTCTAATAATTTGTCTAAACGTTCTTGGCTTTGCTCAATAGTAATGAAAAAACTGGCCAGAACTCAGATGCTGTGATAAGCATTCCAGCTGCAGCAATCACAAAGGGTCTCCGACCCTCACTCCTATCACTAGGTTAAGCTATTAACTCCGGTAACCGGTAACCGATAGCTCAGTTTAAGGAAACTTTGTTTACCCTTGAGATCCTGCCTAGAGACAGAGAAGATAAAAACCTTGTGTGTGACCTTAAAGCAATTTAGTTGATAAACAACTTAGTTGCCCAAATACAATAGACTCAAGGAGAAAGATTGGTGACTTTTACGCCCAGTGTAAATATTCCTGAAGACAGAGAGGCTGACCGCATGGTTAATGAATATGACAAAATAAAGGACAGACGTTCTAAATATATATGTATGAAGGAAAGGAAATACCATGTAAGAGTAAGAAAAGCATTTTTGCATGAAGAAGAGCTTATCATAAGAAAGTCCCAACTGGGAAAGAAAGGAATTAGAAAGTTAGAAGCAGGTTGCAGAGGGTTTGTGACAGAGAAATGGATTATTAAAGATGGTTAGACTTTTAATAGGCTTATTGTCTAAAGAAGAGTGCTCAGCAGTTAAGGAAATACATCTGACAATTAAAACCAAGAACTTTGTGGTGTTGTTTGTGGTATTTTGTCTGCAAAACTGTGTTGTGAGTTTGCTTAAGCTTTCAGATTTAGAAGGTAAAATGCCAACACCTGGAGAAACTCTATCACATCCACCTGAATCACCACATCTCCCCACACTTGCTATATGAACTGAGCCCAAAAGATGGAAAGTTCCAAGAAAGTCAAAGAAGATTCCCCGAGAAGCCCCCAAGCCTTGGGCATGCCTGTTTGGAACTGCTTATCTGCAAAACCTGAGAAAGAATCCGGAGGGAGTTAATCTCTCGAAGATCAACAGCCAGCTGAAGGACTAGTTTTATTACCTTTGTTTACATGTCATTCATTATTATTTCACAATGATTACACCCACCTTCCTTTTCTCTTATTATTAACTTTACTGGTGAAGGGTATAAATTTCTTGGAGTTTTTGTAATAAAGTGTCATTGGCTCAAGAAGCCTTTGTCCATCTCAGATTCTTTCCCAAACGTCGTACCTAAAAACTTAGGGAATTCATAGAGGGGAAAGAATCGCTGCAGATAAGTTTCTGCAGAACTCCACCTGCCTTTTGCCCCATCTTTCTGAGGATTTGACCGGGAGCTGACAATAACGACCCAACTGAGATTAGTCGGCAACAAGGAAGGAAGGGAGGAAGGGAGGAAGGGAGGGAGGAAGGGAGGGAGGGAGGAAGGAAGGAAGGGAGGAAGGGAGGGAGGGAGGGAGGGAGGAAGGGAGGAAGGGAGGAAGGAAGGGAGGAAGGGAGGGAGGGAGGGAGGAAGGGAGGGAGGAAGGGAGGAAGGGAGGAAGGAAGGGAGGAAGGGAGGGAGGGAGGGAGGAAGGAAGGGAGGGAGGGAGGAAGGGAGGAAGGGAGGAAGGAAGGAAGGGAGGGAGGGAGGAAGGGAGGGAGGGAGGGAGGAAGGGAGGGTCATCTAGGAGAAATAACCAAATGTTTAAAATGAAGGTGGCCCCATGGAACAGATGTTTTTTTTTTAAAAAAAGTTTTAATCAAAGTCATCTGCTTGAGACTCATTTCCTACTTTGTGTGTGTGTAGTAGGAAACTTCCATAGGATGTTAAGTTCCCAGGCCAATTCCACAAGTACTTTAGCTGCATTTGTTGCTGAAACTCAGGAGGTGTCCTAGGTCCAGCCTGGCTCATCCTTGAGGGAAGGGCAGCCGTGCAGGGCCCAAGACAGCTGTGTGGAGGTTTGCAGCAACCCTAGGGACCCCTACGGGCACTGCTGGTCTTACTCTCCTGGGACCCCGTTGCTAGTTAAGAAATGTGAGGTCCTTTTAATGGGGTCGCTGCACTGCGGTAAGTGTACGGAATCGGTAGACACTTTAAATGAAACATATGGGTGATCTCATTTTATCTATCATCTACTTATCTATCTATCTATCTATCTATCTGCACAACACTGGTTCCAATGAGATCTGCATAAAACAGGGATGTATATTCCGATAAAATAGTTGTTGTTTTGTTGTATGTGCGTGCGTGCGTGCGTGTGTGTGTGTGTGTTACTTGGGATAGAACCCAGAGGCATTCTGCCTCTGAGCTACACCCTCGGCCCTTTTTATTTTTTTATTTCGAAAGAAGATCTCACTAAGTTGCTGAGTTCCTGAGGCTGGCCTCAAATCTGTACTTCTCCTGTCTCAGCCTCCCAAGTACTGGGGTTACAGGCATGTATCACCACATCTGGCTACAAAAAAGCTCCTCACCAGTGCTGCTGTTGTTTTATTTCTAGTAAAGGGGAAGGTGAAAAATTCAACATTACCTACTGACCCCCCGCCCCTGGGAACATACACACTCTTCTTTCTTATCAATTTATCCATCTATCTACCTCCCTCCCTCCCTCCCTCTTTTATCTGTTACACAGGAGAGAAAGCAAAAGCTCAGCTAGGTTTTAAAAAAATGTGCCAAGGTACAAAATCACCCTAAAACAAAATCAGTAGCTTTTCTATTGCCAACCATGAATTCATGGTTGAAAGAAATACAGAAAACAATTCCATTCACAATAACCTCAAAATCAATAAAATAACTAGGGCTAAATCTAACCAAAGAGGTAAAAGGCCTTTACAATGAAAATTATAAAACACTAAAAAAAGTGCCGAGTGCTGGAGCTAGGCTCGTGGCAGAGCACCGGGTTCCATCTCCAGCACCACCGCCAACAAAAAAAAAAAACCCTTATCACACACTGCGTGCGCACGCACACAAATAGCGTGTCAAGCCATACATAGCCATGCTATTAGAAAATATATTTAGATTCATTCTTAATTTTCTATAATTTCTTTGGGTATCAAAGGTTTCTCAGTTAATTATACAACACAATGCACAGCCTTTTGAACATAAATTCTAGTTGAAATACAGCACTGCACTTATTTAAGCAGGAAGAAAACAGCTTTTGTTTTCTTCCGTTTGATCTTGAAAAGGGATTTTCTAAAGAGCTTATTCTATCAGAAAAGGGCTACAGGCCATGAAAGATATTGATGCCCGTTTTTTTTTTTTTATAGTACTGGATTGAACCCAGGTCATTCTACCTCTGAGCTACACCCCCAACCCCTATTTCATTCTTTATTTTGAAACAGGGTCTCACTAAGTTGCAGAGGGCCTCAAAAGTTGCTGAGGCTGATTGCAAACTTGCAATTCTCCGGTCTCGGCCTCCCAAGTACAGAGATTATAAGCGTGTGCCACTATGCCCGGCATATATCAAAGCCCTTTTTACACTGAATGGCTTAGCTCTTCCCTGGCCAGGACTCTGGGTTACCACACAGCAGTGATTCCAAGATCTGCATAACACAAAGGGGTATATTCCAATAAAAATAGTTGTTTTATTTCTTTTTGGTACTAGACGTTGAATCCAGGGGTGTTCTACCTCGGAGCTACACCTCTAGCCCTTTTTATTTTTTATTTTGAAACAAGAACTCACTAAGAACTTTCTGAGGGTCTGGCTGGGTTGCCGAGGCTGGCCTCTAATCTGCGATCTTCCTGTCTCAGCCTCCCAAGTATTGGGATTACGGGCAATTGCCATCACACCCAGCTGAAACCAGCTCATCACCAGTGTTGATATTGTTTACAATATTGATATTCTAGCAGGGCATGGTGGCTCACACTTGTAATCCCAGCATTAGGGAGGCTGAGATGGGAGGATTGAGGTTTGCGGCCAGTTTTAGCTACTTAGCAAGGCCCTTTGCTACTCAGTGGACCCCCTTTCAAAAATAAGAATAAAAAAATGAGGCTGGGGTGTCTATCCTGGAGGTACAATGCCTCTGGGTTCTACCCCCAGTACCGCAAAAAGGGGAGGTAGTGAAAAATTCAACATTAGCTTAGCTATCCCCCAGTGGGGACATATGAGCCCTCTTTTTTTACATATATTTTTATTGGTGCATTGTAGTCAAATATCACAATGGAATACAAGACTTGTGAGGATATATAAGCACACGCCATCCAATTAGCCTTTATCCGATCCCCATCCCATTCCCTCCCCCTCCCTCGAGCCCATGCTTGATTGGTAATTAACTTTGATACATACATACTTTGTTTATGTACATCCTGAGTTTTAAAGAGATTCCATCCTCCCCCATCCCATCCCCTCTGATTGGTCACCTTAATTGCTCCTCCATAGGGCCCTTTCTTCAACTAGATCTCCTCCTATCACCTATTTCTTCCTAGTTTTTGCATATTAGGGAAAGCATCTGGTTTTTTATTTTCTGTATATTTCTCTGTGTATGCCACATTGCAAGTTCCGATCCCACTCTTGAAGGTCCCAGCACTGGCCTGGCCACCCGGCAGACTCTGATCCCAGCCTCGCTGGCTCCAGCACAGGCCTTGCCTCATGGCAGGCTCCGATCCCGGCCTCAGAGGCCCCAGCACCGGCCTTGCCTCACAGCAGGACGAGCCCTCTTTTTATTTTCCTGAAGGAAGTGTTTTTGGGTTGCAGTGTGGCAGTTGGGCTTCTTGGGGATGGATGGTGTAAATACAGGCTGTGGTGGGTTGGGCAGTTTTCAGCGAAGCTGTAGAGATGGGTGTGGGCCATGGAGTTACTGAGAGGAGGGACCCAAGGCTGTGAAGAACAGGAGCTTGAGGTAGGAGAAGCTGTGGAGTCAGGCCCAGAGCCGGCCTGCTGGGATCTGGGGGCAGCAGGGCTGGGGAGGGGATGCTGAGGGCCAGGTGTGGACAGATATTCTAGGAATGGCATCGGCTCCTGCCATATGTGAGGCAGATGGAGGATGGCAAAGGACCGTTGGCGGAGATCCTGAAAACGGAGCCTGCTCATTTGTTGGCAACTGTCCAATTAGAAAGCTGTATGCTGGGCAAATCCCCACCCATTGTTTTAATAGATCCAAGACTCCCTCGTGAGACAGGTGTTGTTCTCATTTAGAGATAAGGATCAGAGAGGTTAAGTGTCTGTCCATGGTCACACATGTAAGGAGTTGAGGCTCCAGATTGGAATGAGGTCTGTGTGATCCCAATACATCGGATCTTCTTTCTTTCTTTTCTTTTCTTTTTTTTTTTGCGGGTATGGAGATGGAACCCAGGGGCATTCGACCTCTGAGCAACACCCCCTGTGCCCTATTTTTTATTCTTTATTTTAAAACAGGGTCTCGAGCCGGGCGTGGTGGCGCACGCTTGTAATCCCCGCGCTTGGGAGGCGGAGACAGGAGGATCGCGCTGGTTCAGAGCCAGCCTCGCTGGCTTAAGAGACCCTGTTTCCACATAAAAAAAAGTAAAAAAATAGGTCCGGGAGTGTAGCCCGTGGGAGTGTATCCCGGAGGTAGAAGGGCTTCCAGGAACCCCAGTACCACCAAAATAAATAAATAAATAAATAAATAAATAAATAAATAAATAAATAAATACAGGGTCTCATTGAGTTGCAGAGGGCCTCACTAAGTAGCTGAGGCTGTCCACAAACTGCGATCCTCCTGTCTTAGCCTCCCCAATGCTGGGATTACAAGCGTGCACCACCACGCCCGGCTTGGATCGTCTTTTGATGTTTAAATTTTGGCTTTTTCTAGAGGAAAATTACCAAATAGCACTGTGATGCATATTCTCCTAATGATGATATATAATGCCACACCTCATAAGAGAACAGAGCAAAACCAGAAGGGTCAGGAGAGCTCTTTCTTGGATGTAATTCACCAAGTAACACAGACAGATGTCCAGGGTGTACTGGACACATAAGCTTCATAACAGTGTAGAAGATAAATATTATTCTCATGTCATAGAAGAAGACATGGAGGATCCGTGAGGTTAATTAATTTGCCCAGAGTCACACAGCTAGCAAGCAAGAGGTTAAGCTGGGTATTTGTCTATCTGGCCTCTTTTCTCGATACTATGAATGTATTGCCTATTTTCTTTGATCTCATCTAATTCTAGCCTTTGAAATGAAACGCTTGCATGAAACACCCCACTTCTCCCAGAGGCAAATTATTATCAGAAGCACAGAGAGGCAAAGAGAGAAAAAAGTTGCCACCACATGGAATGCTTCAGAATTTCATTCAGGAATAAAAACAGAGCCGGGAGGCAGAGGTGTGTTGTGCAGACCCATACTGGACGCGGTGGGTGAAGGCTCACCTAGTCCAGCGTGCTGGCTCAGACGGTGATGCTCATGGCCCTTGGTGGCTACACAAACCCAGCGTGGAGCCTGAGCCCCAATCTATAAAGCAGCCACCAAAGGGCTCCAATGTCCTCTTGGTCTTCCTCACCAGCACCATGAATGAATGTCACATTCCATGGCTGAGCCCAGTGAAGGCCCAGGTCAAGTTCCTTGACTTACAAAGGAGTTAGCTCCCAGTAAACCCATCGCAAGTCGAAAAACTGCCAGCTGAAAATGCACTTCATATGCTGGGCATGATGGTGCACGCTTGTGATCCTAGCGCTTGGGAGGCTGAGACAGGAGGATAGCAGGTTTGTGGCCAGCCTCAGCTACTTAGTGAGGCCCTTCGCAACTCAGTGAGACCCTGTTTCAAAATAAAGAATACGCCGGGCATGGTGGCGCATGCTTGTAATCCCCGCGCTTGGGAGGCAGAGACAGGAGGATCGCGCAGGTTCGAAGCCAGCCGCACGCTGGCTTAGGAGACCCTGTTTCCAAATAAAAATGTAAAAATAGGTCTGGGAGTGTAGCCCGGAGGTAGAAGGGCTTCCAGGAACCCCAGTACCACCAAAAAAAAAAAAGAATAAAAAGTAGGGCTGGGGGTGTAGCTTGGAGGTAGAATGCCTCTGGGTTCAATCCCCAGTACTGCGCGTGCGCACACACACACACACACACACACATACACACACACACGCACACACACGCACAAATGTACTTAACGCACCTAACTTACCTGCTAAGGTCTGGATGGGTGGCCCCTGGAGGGCCACAGGTTAAAGGTGTGGCTGTAAGGAAGGTGCTACTGAAGAGAGGTGGGGCCTAAGGGGAGGTCCTTAGGTAATTGGGGGCATGCCCTGACAAGGGATTGTGGGCCCTCACTTGTCCTGTCTGTCTGTCTGTCTGTCTGTCTGTCTGTCTGTCTGTCTGTCTCTCCTGCCTGGTTCGAGGTAGGACCATGCTTCTGCCTTCTGCCATCTCCCCCTGCCTCACAGGGCTCAAACCACTGCTTCTGTTGCGGACTTTGAACCTCCAAAAACATGAGCTGAATAAACCTCTCCTTCTTCACAGGGAACCTGTCTCTGGCATCGTGTTATAGTAACACAGAACAGACTGATACACCAACCACTGAACTTCACGGCTCAGCCTGGCTTGCCTTCCCCTCTCACTCAGCCTACGGATGGGAAAAATTTCCCAACATGAAGCCTGTTTTTTCATCAGGTATGGACTGCGTCGCCTAACACAGTGACTACTGTACCGAGGAGAGCCGCAGGGCGGCCGTGCGGTCCTCACCATCAACGCACACGCCTCAGAGCACTTTGTAAGACTTGGACTAAAATTAGCTGGCTGCGTGTCGGGGCACTCCAGCGACAAGTAGCTCACTGCCGCTCCCCGGCATCACGAGAGTGCTCCCTATGGGTCACTAGTCTGGGAAGAGACCAAAATTCAAAGTGTAGTTCCTACTCAAAATGGATTTCTTTTGTACCCTCACAAAGTCAAAAGATCCTAAGTCAAGCCATGATGATGGGGACCATCGATACACAGTTTTGTAGCTTCTTTGGTTCCTCGGCAGCAACCCCAACAGACATCACTGTCCCCTGCTGGCTGTCTGGGCCCCCTGGCTGCGGAGGCCACCTCCTCCTGGCAGGGAGAGTGGCTCAGGGCTGCACTGGGTCTTTTCCCACTGCAGAACTGGCCCCAGGGCCAGGAGCAATGGCGGGAACGGGAGATGGGGAGGGGTGGCAATGGTAACAGGTTTCTAGGGTACTGGCTGGCTGGTCTGTCTGTCCCTAAAAAGTGTCCAGCTCAGGATTCCCAGTTTAGATTGTGTCTCCGCTAAGATCAGGTCCTGCCAAGATCCCTTGGGACTTACCAGGCACCAGCAGGCGGAGCTTTTGCTGGGGGCTGCAGGCCAGCTGCCGGGCAGCCAAAACGAAGGCCATGACCCCCTCTCAGATACGGGGACCCCTTCACTCGCCGCTGCCCTGAAAGAGAGCACAAGCACCGATTTAGGCCCTCAAAGACACGTCTGCCGCCATGTCTACACCTCCTCCACTTCCCCACCCGGTGGAGCAGGTTCTGATCTCAAAGCCTTTGCTTCGAACCAGAGTCTGTGCTGTGCTGCTGAGCGCATACTCTAAACTCCAGGCCTTTTCATTTGACCTGGTCCACACACTCCAGGTGGGATGATTACGCCCACCTTCCGGGTGGAAAGACAGAGGAAGGGGTCAGAGCTGGCCGGAGGGCGCTCCTGGGTGAGGACAAGCCTGGGGTCTGCAGGATGACGACAGCAAGCTTCCCCGGACATCTCTGCATGCGGGGAGCTGGGAGTCCCCACTGTCCCATTGCCACGTGGAGTTCTGGTCACCGGGCTGCCCAGGAATCTTGGGTGTCCAGCGGCGCACGTGGCGGCCCATTTTAGAGAGTGCCAGCCTCAGCATGGCCCACTGTCCCTGTTGCTTTGGGGACTGAGAGGTTCCTAGGATGTGAGACTTTCCATTTTGATACCAGGACAGTCCTGGGTAAAAGGGGATGCTCACCCCATCCTGGATGTCTCTAGGCTGAGCCAGGTTGGTCCTGGGTGCAGCACCCACTGCTGCCCCCGATAAGTAACCCCAAGACTCCTTACTGCAGGGTCGGGGAGCACAGGCTCATGGAAGTTGGAAGCCATCCCCATGGAAGGAAGCATCGGAGTGGGAACACCATTCCTGTCCTAACAGTGTGTTAGGGTTTGCTACAGAATGTGCTCCAGAAAACGCATGCACTGGCATTGCAGGGATGTCCAGAGATGAAAATAGCGAGTCAGGGCTCTCACCTCACGGTGAACAAGCGCACCGAGGGACTACCAATCTGAATGGATTTACCGCACAGTCACTGTGGGTAGGGATGCGGCCTGGAGGTATCTGTCCTTAGTTTCCTCTCTCTCTCTCCTCTCCTCTCCTCTCCTCTCCTCTCCTCTCCTCTCCTCTCCTCTCCTCTCCTCTCCTCTTCTCTTCCCTTCTTCTCTCTCCCTCCTCCCTCCCCTCTCCCCCCCGCCCCCTCTCTCTCTCTCCCTTCTGCCGCCATAGACCGAGAAGTTTTCTCTTTCTTCTGCTGCGCTGCTGATATGTTTCTTGGAGCCAACCAACTATGGACTGAACCTTGGAAACCATGAATCAAGCCAATTTTTTCTCCTCCAAATTTTTCTTGCCAGGTACAAAAATGTTGACTAAAACCAGTGTCTTTGTAAGAAATGACAGAGGCTTCTCTACATATACACTCTCTTTTTTTCTTTTTTACTTTATTTTTTTATGCATGGTAGTCACACGTCTTAATGGGGTACAAGATGGTGGAGGCAGACGTGCACACACCACTCACTTAGCCCTTCCCCAATGCCCGTCCCATTCCCTTCCCCTCCCTCCTTCTCAGGTTTGGCTACGTGATTGACTTTGATATGTTTGTGAATTGTACATCATGCACATTAGGAAATTTCCCTTTTCTGCCCTCCTATCCCCTCAAGTCAGGTCGCCTTATTTGCTCACCTATGGTTTCTCCTTCTTCATCCAGAGTTCCTCCTATGACCCTTTTTCTCCCAGCTTCTGCATATTAGAGAGAACATCTGATTTTTCACGTTTTGCACACACCCCTTTGACTTGCTTGTATCACCTTGCAGAGTCCCAGCTAATACCATGGTTAGAGTAATTTCATCAGACTCATGTCTTGGTTGCACAGCCCTGGTGAGCAACAAGTCTCTCCCGCTAACACTGCAGGCTGAGCAAAGCCCCCCAGGGAAGCCAAGGGTAAAGTCCTGGGGCCAGCGTCTCCTGCTGCAAGTGTCTCCTCTTTGGGTGGAGGGTCCTAGAACCAGCTGTGCTGTGCTCTGAGACCCCCGCTCCTTCTCCTGGGAGAAAGTGGCTACATATGAGGTCTTTGGGTGAGATGTGCAGAAGGGTGTGTTATTCCCCTGATCTGCCCAATCGTTCAGACAAGAGGGCATCTCAGAGAAGAGAGAGACCTTCTGAGGGCCTAGGGAAAAGCCTCTGCTTCTGCTCTGTGTAATCTATCAATTAAATCGATCAGTAGTAAACAGGGTTCGATGAATAAATCTGATGCAATTCAGGGAACAAATTTTATTTCTACCAGAAAAATTCTGTGGGAGAAAGGATGGGCTTAGAATATGTGACCATAGCCGGGCGTGGTGGTGCACGCTTGTAATCCCCATGCTTGGGAGGCTGAGACAGGAGGATCACACAGGTTCGATGTCAGCCTCAGCTACTTAGTGAGGCTCTCAGCAACTTAGTGAGACCCTGTTTCCAAATAAAATAGAAAATAGGTCTGGGAGTATAGCCCGGAGGTAGAAAGCCTCTGGGTTCCACCCCAGTACCACCAAAAAAAAAAAAAAAAAAGAATATGTGACCATAAATTAACCAAAAAACCATAGTCTTTTCTTGACAATTTAATGTTTTTTTATTTTTAAAAAGTAGATTTTCACCAGGTGTGGTGGCGCACGCCTGGGAGGCGGAGACAGGAGGATCGCGCAGGTTCGAAGCCAGCCACGCGCGCTGGCTTAGGAGACCCTGTTTCCAAATAAAAAATATAAAAATAGGTCTGGGAGTGTAGCCCAGAGGTAGAAGGGCTTCCAGGAACCCCAGTACCACCAAAAAATAAAAAATAAAAAGTAGATTTTGACATATCCAATTCAATGCAAGCCTGTGAATTGAGCAATAGGCCATAAAATGAGCAGCTGCTGTCTCTCACTTAAAACCATTTGTCTCAAATAGAAGCACTGAGACTCCACACGATTCAATTTCCATTAAATACGCCTTTGAAAAACTGAGAGCCTTGCAGAACCTGAGCATTAACATTTGAGTTTTCTGCCAAAGTAAGAGCCACACCCACGCACTTTCAATTACAAAATGTCACCCTGGAAAAATACATCCAGTGACATTTGACATTTCCGTGGCCTGCAGTTGAAACTGACCTTCTAACAAAATGTGATCTCCTTCAGACCTCGGTTCTTAACACAATCTATTTCAAATAGCCAGAAGAATTAATATTGTTCACTCCCGATCACTAATTAAGTCAACAATTAATTCAGCACCAGTTACAGGCAAGACACTGTATCATTCGGGCACAGGAGAAACGAAGACGGCTAAGACACCGCTCTCCTTCCGAAACTCTGAATTTAGCGGCAGAGGACTGAGATGGGGAAAAATTGGGGGGCATTTGATGCACCAGGCTGCTTCCTCCAGCCCGTCCTTTGATTCTTAAAATAACCAAGCGAGGTGGGTAGGTACAACGTTTCCAGTTCACTGTCAGCCATGAATTCTGTGTGAGACAGAATAGAATCATCGCTCTTAGCTCAGTATAAACTACGTACTAAGTGGAGGATGGACAGATTCATTCTGGCTCAGGTCACAATGCCAGGGAGGTGTCCCCTGAGTGGAACCACAGAAGTTCAGACATTACAGAAACCAAAGAAGAAAGCAGAGGCGAGGCATGGGCTGCGGGGACCCCGGTGCAGGGGAGGTGGCCGGGCCGGGACGCTGTAGGGGTTGGGGGAGGCCGGTGGCAGATCGGCTGGCATTGGTCCTTTGTAGATGCCCCCTGGAGGCCCTCCCCAGGAGCTAAGGGAGCTCTAGTCTTATCCAGGAGGCCTGTGCTCAGTCAGGATCCCAGGGAGAGGAGGAGATGTCTCTTGGCAGGTCCGTGAGTTGCCGGGTCCCTGTGAGCCCGTGAGGTAGGCGTGTTGGAGGGCGTCGTGGAAGCTGATGAGGAGGAAGACCCTCTTCAACCCTCTGTCTCAGACTTGGTGTGGTCTTTGGGAATTATGGGTTCCTAACCTAGATGTCCATCAACAGGTGAGCGGATCAAAGATCGCGGGATAGATACACAATGGAGTTCTACTCAGCAATAAAGAAGAACAAAGTATTGTCATGTACGGGAAAATGGGTGGCCCTCACTTAACGTTATGTTAAGTGAGATTAGCCAGACACAGAAACTCCCAGTACCACAAAAGTAAAAGAAAAGAAAATAGACACCTGACGGCAAGTGGGGATTTTTCCTCAATGTGATCAGAACTGAACTAGAAGGTTAACAAACCAACACACTGCACAGAACAGGGATGACCAGCCGAGATGGCAGTGAAGATAATTTTCTTTCAGTTCTGTGGCAGATCTGCAGTGAATTTTATTTCTCACTGTGTTTCTCCAGTAAGAAAAGTTGAAAACCCTGGTCTAGCCGGAGAGTGGGATCCTGGGTCCACCTCCTCTCCCATCCCCTTTCCTTTAATTAAAATACTAGTCAGTCCTCTGTGTCCTCTTACCTGCCTGGCGCATTGGGAAACTGGGGTGGGATGGGACGGGTGAGGAGCTGGAGTTCCGTGTTTACTGATTTATTTATTTATTTATTTATTTTTGTGGTACTGGGGATGGAACCCAGGGGCCTTCTATCTCCATGCTACACCTCCAGGCTTATTTTATATTTTATTTGGAAACAGGGTCTCATTAAGTTACTGAGGAGCTTGATACGTTGCTGAGGCTGGCTTTGAACCTGCGACCCTCCTGTCCCAGCCTCCCAAATACTGGGATTACAAGCGTGAGCCACCACACCTGGCTGAGATTCATGTTTAGATCAAAAAGGAGGAGCCGATGCCCAGTGTGGTGACACACACTTGTAATCCCCATGCTTGGGAGGCAGAGACAGGAGGATTGTGTAGGTTCAAAGCCAGCCTCTCTGGCTTAAGAGACCCTGTTTCCAAATAAAAATATAAAAATAGGTCTGGGAGTGTAGCCTAGACGTAGAAGGGTTTCCAGGAACCCCAGTACCACCACCACCAAAAAAAAAAAAAAAAAAAAAAAAAAAAAGAGGAGCCAGAGTTCCATACTTAGGTCAAAAAGGTCCAAGGAGCCGGGCGTGGTGGCGCACGCTTGTCATCCCCGTGCTTGGGAGGCAGAGACAGGAGGATCGCGCAGGTTCGAAGCCAGCCGCGCATGCTGGTTTAGGAGACCCTGTTTCCAAATTTAGAAAAAGTATAAAAAATAGGTCTGGGAGTGTAGCCCGGAGGTAGAAGGGCTTCCAGGAACCCCAGTACCACCCCCCCCCCCAAAAAAAAAAGGTCCAAGGAATTCAGAAGAAAGGGTTAAAAAAAGGTCCTTCTGATTGGTTCTGGAGGAAGAAAAGCAGTAGCAAAGATAGCTGCTGTCATTTACAGTTCATCTACTATACGAAACACACCTGCCACAAGTAATCCCAGCTCTCTGCAGGGATTACTGGGATGTAATCTGGGATGTCAGGCTCAGCGGTCCAGGAGGCTGTCCTAGGTGACGGCGCTCACAGGCCAGAGATGCATACCTTGGCTGGCCCCGGCTGGCACCGTGGGGCTTTACACTCCTGTCAGGCCTCACCTGACACACCTGACCCCGAGTCTCACAGGTACCACCCGGGCACTGGGGGGCAGTGGAGATGGCGGAGAACTACCATTAACTACCATAGGGCATGGATGGCAGACCCTGCAACCGATCACAGGTTTGCAAATGGAGGTGTTTCTGATTCTGTATATGTGGTGCTGGGGAATCCAGGGCCATTCTACCTCTGAGCCACACCCCCAGCCCTATTTTATTTTTTATTTAAAAATAGGGTCTCATTAAGTTGCCGAGGGCCTTGCTGTGTTGCCGAGGCTGCTCTCAAACCTGCAATCCTCCTACCTCAGCCTCCCAAGTACTGGGATCACAAGCATGTGCCACCACGCCCAGCTAAATGGAGTGGATTTGACCTTGAAAATCAAACACCTCGGGGAAGCAGGGAGATAAAAGCCTGTGGAAGCCACGCTGGGAGGTGACATGCGGGACACTGCATATGACACCGGCCTCTTCTCTTTTCCATCGCATCCACCCGCATCTTTCAAATGTGCGTGTCTTTCAAAGGGATCACACCCTAGACTAGCCATCGCTGGCTCGCCATTTACCTACAGGTGGCCTCAGGCATGTTAAGTAGTCCCGGCGTGCCTCAGTTTCCCCATCTGTCAAATGGGCGTGATAACAAAGGGACCTACTTCGTGGGCTAGCAAAGGGTGAATCGAAGCCAGGACTTGGGTCCCCACTTCATCCCCAGCCCTCGCACCATGCTGGGTTGCACACAATCATTGGATAAACGTCCTTTGGACATGGCAACTGACGGTCTCCGCTGGCCTGCTTGCTTCTTAGACCTGTGAGCAAGAAGTCTTTGCACGCATCACTGGTTGGAAATGGACACCCTGGACCTCCCTGGACCTCCCTGGTGTTCCCGCTCATTGGCCTATCTCGGCCCGAGACAAAATACTGAAAGGCAGGGTCTCAGGACGTTCCTTTCCCATCTGCAGCCTAACCGTCAGCTTTTCTGTAGACTCAACGGGACACAAAGGCACATTCGGGCCAAGTGCGCCTCTGTTGTCAAAGCCTGGGGTCGCCATGGCAACCAATAAAGCCGGAGCCCTGGGCCTCTGCAGATGGCCAAAAGGGCCCCATTCACGAGGCCGTGATGGATGGCATCGGGACAGAAGCTTTATCTCCGACCCGGCTTCCCTCCTCCAGTCCCAGGCCCAGCAGCCTCTCCGGGTTTCCTCCCCAGCACCGGCTGTCAGCTGCCCTCCCTGCATATGAGCCCCGGCAGCCTGCCTCTGGGGGCCTTTTATTGTCCGTGACTTGTATAAAGAAAGAGGAGGGAGCTCTGTTCTTGGAACAGGACAAATGTTGGTGCTTCAGAAAGATGGAATGAGCTGTCAAAAAATAACACGGGCCAGGAATAGGGTCCCAGTTGCAACGGGGCCATCTATTTCCTTGCTGACGCTGGGCAAGTTGCTCTCCCTCTCAGGGCCTCGGTTTCCTCATCTGTAGAATGGGAAGAATAAAACCTACCCATGAGGTCAGGGGCACTCAGTGGGAAGGGCCCACTGAAGGATGCACACGGGATGCAGGGGGGAAGCAAGACCAGGTTCCCTGCAGGGCTCTTCTTTCTTGGTGGTACTGGGCAGGAGCCCTGGGGCGTTCTGCCTCCGGCACCATTTAATCATTGTTATTTTGTAAATTTTGAAACAGGGTCTTGCCAAATTGCCCAGGCTGGCCTCTAATTTGGGATCCTCTTATCTCAGCCGCCCATGTAGCGGGACAATAGGTGTGCACCACCATGCCCACTTGCCAAGAGCTCTCTGGCCTCGCGGGGAGGCATTTTCTCCGCCGCCCGTCATGCGGTACTGGGGAGGTCCATTTGCACGCTCAATGGCCTGCTATGAATCCAAAGGTCTAGAAGGGGCCTCAGCCTCCGGCATCTGCAGGCTCTGTCCCTTAGTCTCCCCAGCCCAGGCGAGCTTACAGCAGGTCCTCAGAGGGCAGGAACACACCGCCGCTGGCAGGCAGGTAGCCAGCCAGCCTGTGACAGAGGGGAGAGGATGAAGATCCCGAGAGGCGTCAGGAAGCCCTCTGGGTGTCACAGACACAGGCCTTGTCCTGGGCTAGGAAACGTGGGCAGAAGCATCCGCAGACAGATGGCCTTGTTTGGAACTCGGATGCCTTAGGGAAGGAGGGAACAGAGTCCAGGCTAAGAGGGATGCTCTCATGCCAGGGCTGGGAAAACCACCCAGCCAAAGCAATGACCTGCTTCTCCGACTTCTTTGTCCAGGTCCCCAAGTGTTCGCTGAGCACCCGTGCTAAGCTCCGGTGACCCGCTCTGTTCTCTGGGACTGTGTGTTCCAGCGTGGAGGACCAACAGCCACCAAAGAGTCGGTGTGATTGGAACAGACACACTTCCCATCCAGGGATAAGAAGCCACTTACACAGACTCTAAGAACTGCCAAGTGCGCAAATACTGCAGCATAAAACAGACGCACGGTTGATTTCCTTCAAGGACTGCGCGGCTTACGACTTGGATACACTTTAATGGTGACCGCGGGCACCGCCTGTGCCTAGCACTACTGATTCCCTCAGACAGATCTTAACTCTGTAATTCAAGGAATCTTCAATTGGATGTAGGTATCCAATTAATGCACATGGATGTAGGCGAGGATGTAGGTATCGGATTAATGCTCATGGATGTAGGTATCCTATTAATGTTCATGGATGTAGGTATCTGATTAATGTTCATGGATATAGGTATCCAATTAACGCACATGGATATAAGTATTCGATTAATGCACATGGATATAGGCGAGGATGTAGGTATCTGATTAATGTTCATGGATGTAGGTATCCTATTAATATTCATGGATGTAGGTATCTGATTAATGTTCATGGATGTAGGTATATGATTAATGTTCATGGATGTACATATCCTATTAATGTTCATGGATGTAGGTATCCTATTAATGTTCATGGATGTAGGTATCCGATTAATGTTCATGGATGTAGGTATCTGATTAATGTTCATGGATGTAGGTATCTGATTAATGCTCATGGATGTAGGTATCCTATTAATGTTCATGGATGTAGGTATCCTATTAATGTTCATGGATGTAGGTATCTGATTAATGTTCATGGATGTAGGTATCTGATTAATGCTCATGGATGTAGGTATCCTATTAATGTTCATGGATGTAGGTATCCTATTAATGTTCATGGATGTAGGTATCTGATTAATGTTCATGGATGTAGGTATCTGATTAATGCTCATGGATGTAGGTATCCTATTAATGTTCATGGATGTAGGTATCCTATTAATGTTCATGGATGTAGGTATCTGATTAATGTTCATGGATGTAGGTATCCAATTAACGCACATGGATATAAGTATTCGATTAATGCACATGGATATAGGCGAGGATGTAGGTATCTGATTAATGTTCATGAATGTAGGTATCCTATTAATATTCATGGATGTAAGTATCTGATTAATGTTCATGGATGTAGGTATCTGATTAATGTTCATAGATGTACGTATCCTATTAATGTTCATGGATGTAGGTATCCGATTAATGTTCATGGATGTAGGTATCCGATTAATGTTCATGGATGTAGGTATCTGATTAATGCTCATGGATGTAGGTATCCTATTAATGTTCATGGATGTAGGTATCCTATTAATGTTCATGGATGTAGGTATCCTATTAATGTTCATGGATGTAGGTATCTGATTAATGTTCATGGATGTAGGTATCTGATTAATGCTCATGGATGTAGGTATCCTATTAATGTTCATGGATGTAGGTATCCTATTAATGTTCATGGATGTAGGTATCTGATTAATGTTCATGGATGTAGGTATCCAATTAACGCACATGGATATAAGTATTCGATTAATGCACATGGATATAGGCGAGGATGTAGGTATCTGATTAATGTTCATGGATGTAGGTATCCTATTAATATTCATGGATGTAGGTATCTGATTAATGTTCATGGATGTAGGTATCTGATTAATGTTCATGGATGTACGTATCCTATTAATGTTCATGGATGTAGGTATCCGATTAATGTTCATGGATGTAGGTATCCAATTAATGTTCATGGATGTAGGTATCTGATTAATGTTCATGGATGTAGGTATCCTATTAATGTTCATGGATGTAGGTGTCTGATTAATGTACATGGATATAGGTATTCGATTAATGCACATGGATATAGGCGAGGATGTAGGTATCTGATTAATGTTCATGGATGTAGGAATCCTATTAATGTTCATGGATGTAGGTATCTGATTAATGTTCATGGATGTAGGTATCCGATTAATGTTTATGGATGTACGTATCCTATTAATGTTCATGGATGTAGGTATCCGATTAATGTTCATGGATGTAGGTATCTGATTAATGCTCATTGAGGTAGGTATCTGATTAAGGTGCATGGATTCAAGTATCAGATTAATGCACATGGATACTCTGATTTCACAAAGAAATGCCTGCTGCATAGGCTTCGTGCACACCATCTCATCTAACTAACCCTGGAAACAAGTACTCCTATTTCCACTTTGGGGGGTGGTGAGGGAACGGGCTCAGAGACGCTCTGGGGCTTGCACAAGCCCACAGATCTGGAGAGAGTGGAGCTAAGGCCATCTGGGTCTGAAGACCACAGTCTTGGCACATTGACCAGGTTAGTGGCTTCATTCCTCACCTCAAAATACCATCAGACAACTCAGACCTGCCCATGACTCCAGCCGTCAAAGGCCTGTCAGCATCGTCCCTGTGTACAGCTTCCCTGGGAGCCATCTTCTGGCCACACACTCACCATTCATGGTGGGTTATTGCCCTCACCGAGCAATCGCAACCTCAGCCCACTCTTGACGCTTCCTCACATCCCCATCTGTCCTCCAATCCCCTTGCAGGAGGCAGAGGTCTGAATTCCAGCTCCCTCGTGGGATGTAGGTTCCTTACAATAGACTGAACGCCTGTGTCCTCCTGAGACCCGTATGTTGAAATGTAATCACGGTGAGATGGTACTAGGGGGCGGGCCTCTGGGAGGTGAGGAGGCCAAGAAGCTGGAAGTGTGTCGTGGATGGGATCAGTGCCCTTACAAAACGGATTCCAGAGCACTCCCTCCACCTTTCACCGTGTGACCACACAGACTGAAGTCAGACACCACGAACAAGGAAGTGGCCCTCACCACACACGGAAGCCGCTGGTGTCTCAGTCTTAGACTTTCCAGCTTCCAGATTCTTGAGGAGTAACTTTTGGTTGTTTAAGGAACTTAGCCACCAGGCATGATGGTGCACACCTATAATCCCAGTACTTGGGAGGCTGAGACAGGAGGATCCCAGGCTGGAGGCCAGCCTCAGCAACTTAGTGAGATCTTGTTTCCAAAAATAAATAAATAAATAAATAAATAAATAAATAAATAAATAAATAAAAAAAAAGGGATAGGGGTGTGGCTTAGGTGTGGAATGCCCTTGGGTTCAATCCCCAGTACCCAAACAAACACACAAATAAGCAAACAAGTGTCCAAACAAAACAACAACAAAAAAGGAACTTTTTGTTTTTTTAGTCAATGATATTTTGTTATAGCAGTTTGAATGGACCAAGATAGTCCTTTAACGAAACAACTGACACCTTTATGGTTCCATGGTATCTAGAACAGCTCTAGGTAACGGAGAAAATTCAAGGATGTTTCAAATAAATCCTTTCTTGCATATTATTCTTGTAGCCAAACCTTTAAACACCTTAGGTATAAGAGAGCTAATGAAGAGGCGATCCAAGAACATACTAATGAAAAAATGGCCGTATTGGTTGATGTAGTGCCTTCCATAAACATCTATTTCAACCCACAGGCAGGCTCACCCCTTGCCTTATGAATTTTCACTTTTTAAAATTGACACATAAGCCGGGCGTGGTGGCGCACGCTTGTAATCCCAGCATTCGGGAGGCTGTGACCGGAGGATCGTGGTTTGCGGACGGCCTCGGCTACTTAGTGAGGCCCTTCGCAACTCAGTGAGACCCGGTTTCAAAATAAAGAATATAAAATAGGGCTGGGGGTGTAGCTCGGAGGTCAAATGCCCCTGGGTTCCATCCCCAGACTCACAAAAACAAACAAAAAACCCCACAAAAAACCCACAACAATTGACACATAAAACTATACACATTTATGCGATGTTTTGGTGTGTGATTGGGTAATGTTAAACAGTGTAAGCATATTTAGCTACTCCCCAAACATTTCTTTATGGAGAAAATATTTAAGATGCTTCTTCTAGATTTTGGAAATACACAGTACATCTTCATTATCTATAGTCATCCTACTAAAAAATGAGCACAAAACACTAGAATTGATTTCTCCTAACTCTAACTTCATACCTTTCGTCAGCCTTTACCCATATATATTTACCCTCCCCAACCACATAAGTAGGTACTTGTTTTGGTCAGTCCTGAGACTTGAACCTGGAGCCTCATACATGCTAGACATGAGCTCCACCCCCAGCCCTGTGGTATAGTTCAAAGTCAGGTAATATAAAGCCTCCTGCTTTCTTCTTTTAGCTCAAGATTGCTTTGGCTATTTGATGTGGGGTGAGTGTGTGTGTGTGTGTGTGTGTGTGTGTGTGTGTGTGTTTCCACAGGAAATCTAGAATCATTTTTTTCTATGTCTGTGAAAAATGTCATTCGAATTTTGATAGAGATTTCACTGAATCTGAAGGGTATTTTTTTTTTTTTTTAGGGTATTCAAAATCCTCTTGTGGCTCTTTTTAAATACTCAGTAAAATATTTTTTTTTATTTATTATTATTTTTTTTATTTATTTTTTTTTATTTTTTTTTAACAATTTTTTTATTGAACATAAATAGTATACATTTACACTATATTTGGTGCCCTCTCCCCCCCCGCCCCCATTTTCCCTTCCCCCCTCCCACCAATGGTTGTCCAGGTTAACCATATCTTATTCATAATTTTACACATGTTCAAGTGTAGACCCTTATTAATCAAGGCCGGCCTTCCTCCTCTCCTATCTTACCATCTAAACTTAGCTAGTATTTCCCCTTCAATATCTGGAGACCCACTGGTATTCTTTGTGTTTCCTAGTTTGGGCATATTAGAGGAAACATATGTATCTTCTTCTTCTGTGCTTGGCTGATCTCACTTAACATTATGTTCTCCAGGGCTTTCCATCTTCTTTCAAATGATATAATTTTGTTCTTCTTTATGGCTGAATAGAATTCATCAAAATTAGAGCAGAAATAAATGAAATAGAGAACAAAAAAACAATTCAGAGAATCAATAAAACAAAAAGTTGGTTCTTTGAAAAGATTAATAGAATTGATAAACCCCTGGCCAACCTAATCAAAAGAAAAAGAGAATCAACTCAAATTATCAAAATTAGAAATGAAAAAGGAGATATCACCACAGATAGTGAAGAAATTCAAAATATTATCAGAAACTACTTTAAAAATTTATACTCCAATAGACTTGAAAACCTGGAAGAAATTGATAGATTTCTAAGCACAGTTAACCTTCCTACACTTAGCCAAGAGGACATAGCAAGCCTAAACCAACCAATAACAACCAAAGAAATAGAAATGGCAATAAAAATTCTTCCACCAAAGAAAAGCCCAGGCCCAGATGGGTTCCCAGCTGAATTTTACAAAACCTTCAGTGAACAACTAATACCAATACTGCATAACGTGTTCCGGGAAATTGAAAGAGATGGAACTCTCCCAAATTCCTTCTATGAGGCCAGTATCACATTAATCCCCAAACCAAATAAAGATACTTCAAGAAAGGAAAATTACAGACCAATATCCTTAATGAACATAGATGCAAAAATTCTAAACAAAATACTAGCTATACGCATTCAAAACTATATCAAGAGAATAATACATCATGACCAAGTCGGTTTCATCCCAGAAAAACAAGGCTGGTTCAACATACGCAAATCAATACATGTTATTCACCACATAAATAGAATCAAGAACAAAAACCACATCATCATAGCAATAGATGCTGAAAAAGCATTCGACAAAATCCAACACCCATTTATGTTAAAAACACTGCAAAAAATTGGGATAGAAGGAAAGTACCTCAACATCATTAAGGCAATATACTGCAAACCCAAAGCCAACATTATATTGAATGGGAAAAAACTGCAAGAATTTCCGCTACAGTCAGGAACAAGACAAGGATGCCCACTATCACCACTCCTTTTCAACATAGTCCTTGAGACTCTTGCTGCAGCAATCAGACAAGAGAAGGAAATCAAAGGAATTCACATAGGAAGAGAGGAATTAAAATTATCCTTATTCGCAGATGACATGATCCTCTATCTGGAAGACCCAAAGAACTCAACCAAAAGACTTCTGGACCTGATTGACAAATTCAGCAAAGTCGCAGGTTATAAAATCAACCTAAAGAAATCAGTGGCTTTTCTTTATGCCAACAACGAATCCACAATGAAAGAAATAAAAACAACAATTCCATTCACTATAACCTCAAAACCAATAAAATACCTAGGAATAAACCTAACCCAAGATGTAAAAGACCTCTACAACAAAAACTATAAAACATTAAAGAAAGAAATTGAGGAAGACCTTGGAAGATGGAAAGATCTCCCGTGCTCATGGATAGGCAGAATAAATATCATCAAAATGGCCATTCTGCCAAAACTGATCTATAGGTTCAATGCAATTCCCATTAAAATACCAGTGGCATTCTTCAGAGACCTAGAAAAATCAATCACGAATTTCATATGGAGAAAGAAAAGACCTAGAATAGCCAAAGCAATTCTCAATAACAAGAAACATGCAGGAGGCATTACAATCCCAGACTTCAAACTATACTATAGAGCAATAGTAGTAAAAACAGCATGGTACTGGCACAAAAACAGATATACTGACCAGTGGATTAGAATAGAAGACACAGAAACAAACCCACACATCTTTAGTCAATTAATCTTTGACAAAGGGGCCAAACACATACGCTGGAGAAAAGACAGCCTTTTCAACAAGTGGTGTTGGGAGAACTGGCTAACCATTTGTAAAAAGATGAATCTAAACCCCTATATCTCACCAAACACAGGAATCAACTCAAGATGGATCAAAGACTTAGAAATTAGACCTGAGACTGTGAAGCTAGTAGAGGAGAGCATAGGTTCAACACTACAACATATTGGCACAGGCAGTAACTTTCTCAACAAAACCTCCAAAGCTCAGGAAATTAAAGCAAGAATAAACAAGTGGGATAACATCAAACTAAAAAGTTTCTTCTCATCAAAGGAAACTATCAATAACCTAAAGAGGAAGCCTACAGAATGGGAAAGGATCTTTACCAGCCACCATTCTGATAGGGGGCTAATATCCAGAGTATACAAAGAGCTCAAAAGACTCTACACTAGCAAAACAAACAACCCAATCAAGAAATGGGCAAATGAACTAAATAGACACTTCACAAAAGAAGAGATACAAAGGGCTAATAGATACATGAAAAGATGTTCTTCATCACTGGCCATCAGGGAGATGCAAATCAAAACTACACTGAGATTCCATCTAACCCCAGTCAGAGTAGCAAGCATAAAAAAATCAAACAACAACAAATGCTGGCGAGGATGTGGGGAAAGAGGAACTCTTTTACACTGTTGGTGGGAATGCAAACTAGTTCAACCACTATGGAGATCTGTGTGGAGATTCCTAAGAAAGGTGGGAATAGATCCACCATATGACCCAGCTATACCACTCCTGGGTATCTTTCCAAAGGGGTTGAATTCAGAGAACTACAGCAACATATGCATACCTATGTTCATAGCAGCACAATTTGTAATAGCCAAAATATGGAACCAACCCAGATCACCATCAACAGATGAATGGATAGCAAAACTGTGGGAAATACACACAATGGAATTCTATTCAGCCATAATGAAGGGTATTTTTGTAGCATGGAGATTTTCACAATATTGATTTCTCCAGTCCATGAACATGGGATGCCTCTCCATCTTTTGTGTTTCCGCTACAATTTCTTTCATTAATATTTTATGGTTTAATTGTAGAGATCTTTCACCTCTTTAAACTTATTCCTAGGTACTTAATTATTTTGGTTAGTTATAAATGAGATTGCTTCCTTGATTTGTTTAAAAGATATGTTTAAGCACCATGTTTATAATATTAGAAAATTCTTTGTATATTTACTATCACCAGTGAGTTTTATAGCTTCTAATGTTTTCTTCCTACTCATTAGCATCCCTTTCTTTCTACCTTTTATCTTGAAATGGGGGTCTTACTAAGTTGCTGAGGCTGACCTCCAAATTCCAATTTCCCTGTTTCAGCCTCCAAAGTGCTGGGATTACAGGCAGGCACCACCACACCCAGCTGAATATTTGTTCTTTTAAAGTCTATGACAAAAGCCGGGCGTGATGGCGCATGCTTGTAATCCCCGCGCTTGGGAGGCTGAGACAGGAGGATAGCACAGGTTCGAAGCCAGCCTCAGCTACTTAGTGAGGCTCTCAGCAACTTAGTGAGACCCTGTTTCCAAATAGAAATATAACATAGGTATGGGAGTATAGCCTGGTGGTAGAAAGCCTCTGGGTTCCACCCCCAGTACTGCCAAAAATTAAAAATAAATTCTATGACAAAGTCCTCAAAACCTTACTTATTATTCATCATTTTCTTTTTCTTCTTCTCCTTTAACTGTGTATTTTCAAATACCCAATCTTCAAGCTACCATTGATTCTTCTGTTTGATCTATTCTGCCCCTGATGCCTTATATCATGTTTTTAATTTCAGTTAGTATGCTTTTCAGCTCAAGGTTTTGTTTTTTTTAAAAAACTGACTTCAATATTTCTCTTAAGTCTCTCTGATAAAGGATGAAATTGTTTCTCTGTTCCTTGCAGTTCATTGATTCCTTAAACCAGTTGTTTAAAATTCTCTGAGATCATACATATCAAGTGCTTTATGACCAATTTCTGACGTCTTATTTTGTCCACTAGGTGAGGTCATGACTTTCTTAAATTTCTTTTTGTGGTACTGGGGATCGAACCCAGAGGGATTCTACCTTCAAGCTACACCCCCAGCTCTTTTAATTTTTTTGTTTGAAACATAGTCATCCTACATTGCCGAGAGTCTCACTACATTGATGAGGCTGTCCTCAAACCTGCAATCCTCCTGCCTCAGCTCCCGAAATACTAACAATACAGATATGCACCACCATGCCTGGCTTCTCTTAAAGTTCTTGGTGTTTGTTGGCATACGATGTCATCTACGCATTGAAGAATTAGGTTACTCTCCTTCCAGAAGTTCTAAGGAAGTCACTTGTTTCCAAGTCTGTTATCACTGCCGCGACTGCAGCACTAGATGGCCCCCTAGGTCAGGTGTGAAATGACTTCACAGTTGGTGTGTTGTCATTATTTGAGCAATAGAGAATGCTCCAAGTCCAAGTTTGTTCCAAATCTGCAGTTGATAGGCTGTTCACGACAGACTCGAGGAATGCCTAAACAGGGCATTCTGTCTGTGCAAGTCTGCACCTGGGGCTGGGATGAGAACAGATACGGCATCCTCAGTCATTGGCTAGTGGTCAGGCACCATGAGACTTTGCTTGGCTCTGGGTCTCAGCATGGAGGGACTGGCCCAGGCTCCCGTGCAATGACCTGGTACCTCTCACCTTCTCCTCCTCCTTCTTCCCCTAAATGGACAACGATGCTGTCTGTGCTGTTAGAGTTGGGGCGGGATCAGGTGGGTAGTCCAATGGACACCAAACCCGCGATGCTCAGTTGCACCCAGAGTCCACAGGCCGGTGGAGCAAGAGACAGGTGCCACGGCCCGTGCAGCACAGAGGCAGGACCAAGGCCCGCGCTGCTATGATAGGCCTGGTGCTGGGGTGTGCACGCAGCTGAGACCACTGCAGCTGGCTGAAGTGATGTGGGCTACACTGGACTCCAGGCCCATCCCCCCGAGGCCAGGGGCTCCCTGTGGTGCCGGGGTGAGTCCCAAGACTCTGTCCATGGGCACGGCTTAGAGGCAGGGACTGTGAGAATCCACTCGGTACTGGGTTTCACTGTGACAGGTCCGGTATGAGATCCCAGCCGGGCAGGGTGGCGCACGCTTGCAATCTCAGCACTTGGGAGGCTGAGACAGGTGCATTGCGGTTTACAGACAGCCTCAGCTACTTAGTGAGGCCCTTTGCAACTCAGGGAGACCCTGTTTCAAATTAAAGAATAAAAAATAGGGCTGAGGGAGTAGCTTGGAGGTAAAATGCCCCTGAGTTCATCCCTAGTACTGCAAAAGGGGGACCAGGGGGTAGGGGAGGGAGGGAGGGAGGGAGGGAGGGAGGGAGGAGAGAGAGAGAGAGAGAGAGAGAGAGAGAGAGAGAGAGAGAGAGAGAGAGAGAGAGATTCCTAATCTGAGTCCTGGGCTGAGTTCTCCCTCTATCTGCTAAGTGGGAGGCATCCCTCTCCATGGTGTGGAGTTGAGCGATGACACGGGCAGCTCTTCCTTTCTGACTTCTTTAACTCGTCTTTTTTTTGGGGTGTGTGTGTATATAGTACTGGGGATTGAACCCAGGAGTATGCTACTTCAAAGTCATACCCCTTGCCTTTTTTTATTTTTTGTTTTGAAAGAGTGTTGCTAGGTTGCGGAGAGTATCACCGAGACTTGCTGAGGCTGGTCTTGAACCTGTGAACCTTGGGTCTCAGCCTCCCAAGTACTGGGATTACGGGCACACACCACCACCACCACAGCTGGCTTCTTAATGCATCTTTTATTATTGTGCTAAAGCAACATGCGGTGGCCTGCCCCCCAGTTTCTCTGGCTCCTGTGGAGGTAGGTTCACGCGTGGCTAGCTGTGCAGGTCCATGTTTCTGGGGGGCAGCGCTGGAGCACCTTCCTCTGTGCCACGGCACTCCTCCTCTCCTCACCCCTTGCTTTTGGCGTGACCTCAGGGGCCCTCAGTCATATGACCCTGGCCAGACATTCAGTCTTCTGGAGGGTACTTGTGTGTTGACTCAGAAGATCCTCATGTCAACCAGGCGTGGTGGCGCACGCTTGCAATCCCAGCATTCGGGAGGCTGAGACAAGAGGATCGTGGTTCGCGAACAGCCTCAGCTACTTAGTGAGGCCCTTTGCAACTCAGTGAGACCCTGTTTCAAAATAAAGATTAAAAAAATAGGGCTGGGGGTGGAGCTCTGAGGTAGAATGCACCTGGGTTCCATCCCCAGACCCTCAAAAAAAAGAAAAAGAAGATCCTTATTCCCAGAACGACCTCTCCATCTGCTGGATTGCTTTCCTGAGATGTCTAACACCATCCATCCACTGAGTGCTTGAAGCTTCTTCCCCTGGGACGCCAGAGGCCGGCCGCTGGCCAGGGTATCAACCGTTCTGCCCACAGTAACTCTTAACTTGTTTAGATCAGGCCTGTTTAGTGAAAGGGGCGGGGGCAGGGGACAGAACACGGCAGCACATGGAGGGCTGGGACAGGATGCTCCCTGGGAAGAAGGCTAGCTGGAGGATGCTGGGTAATGAGCACCCAAAGTCAGAGAGTACCAGTACCTGGAGGATGCGACTGAGCCTGTCAACAAGAGCTCAACCTCCAGGGTTCATAGGACTGGGGCCGAACTTATCCCGGTGGCACCCTCCCTAGAGAGTGGAAACCCTGTGTGCTTGGGGACCTACCTGGGTCCTCCTCCACTTTGAGAAAAATACCTCCATCTTTTTTTTTTTTGGTGGGGGGTTACTAAAGATTGAACCCAGGGGCACTCTACCTCTGAGCTCTACTCCCAACCCTATTTTATTCTTTATTATGGAACGGGGCCTCGCTAAGTTGCTGAGGCTGGTCTCGAACTTGTGAGCCTCCTTTCCCAGTCTCCCAAGTACTAGGATTGTAGGCGTGCACTACCACACTCAGTTGTAAACATGCATATGTGCTTTTATGATTTACCCAGAATGTGTTCGCATCTCTGTCTCTCCTTTTAGCCTGTGAGTTCATTTGTTCATTCATTCATTCACTCACTCATTCATTCATTCATCCATTCATTGTTAGGTGTCTGCATTTCCTGACTATTTACTGCCCAAAGATGTAGTGTCAAACCGTAAGGAGCCAGGTGGGGCGGGTGGAACCAGACAGCAAAATCTCTCCACTGTATCCCAGTGCAGGAGAAGGTTCATAGATAAAGTAGGTACAATAGATAGTTTCACGACCTGACAAGGTCATCAGGGTAACAAGATAGCAAGTGACCCGTCTCTGAGCACCCCAGTGTCCAGACCACATCACACTCCCGGGAGGCTCGGCAGACCTCCGCTGAGTTCCACGGCACTGAGCGTTCCCACCGCGGCGGCCTGGGCTCTGTGCTCACCGTGGAGAGTTTTCTCACTTCTAGTCCCTTCTAGTGGAGAGGGACCCAGATGGCTGCACGGACCCGCCATCTCCCGGCCCTTGCAGCGCTGCCGCCACCCTCCTCCCACAACGCGCTCTAAAGAGGGTTTTTCAATTGTGTGAACATCTGGCTTGAGACTGAAGAGACAGGAGTGAATTTATGAACACTTTGCCCATGGATTCTAAGCAGTGATAACGTCGGGGATAGAAAACTATACAAAACAAACACAAGAGCCGGGCTCCGGCCCTCTGGGGCAAACTCTGGAGGCTCTAGTGAGCTTGTGCGTTTATGTGACTCCTACTGAACAGATGTGCTTGCTTGGACGTCTTTATAGAACAGCTGGGAGGCTCTCAGTCCCAGATGTGGGAACCTGGAGAGCAGCTCTGCCCCGGGGGCAAGGGGAGAAGGCCTCTAACACCCTGCGCCCGCACTGAGGTCCCTGGAGCCACCATCTAGGGAGTGCCTAAGCAGCTGGGGGCTGGCCCCGGAGACTTGGGAGGCCAGCTCCGGAAAGCAAGTCCCGGAGGGGAGTGTGGCCCGTTTACACACTCCCAGGGGCAGCAAAGATGCCTGGCAATAGCAGGTGCTCAATAAACACCTATCAGATTCCATAATGGAACTCCAGCAGTACGTCCTGAAAATAAAAAATAAGACCCCCAAATCAGCCTCTAATTCTCGTTCACAGGATTAATATGGCATTTCTCAAGTGTTTCTTTGTCATCATCTCCCTAAGGATTCATTTTTTTTTTTTTTTTAGACAAACCTCCCGTGAAGTTTTTTTTTTTTTCTAGAACTGGGAGTTGAAGCCAGAGCATTCTACCTTCAAGCTACACCCCCACCCTATTTTTTTCTTAATTTTGAAACAAGGTTTCATTAAGTTGCAAAGGGCCTTACTAAGTAGC
Source organism: Muscardinus avellanarius (assembly GCF_963383645.1). NCBI lineage: Eukaryota > Metazoa > Chordata > Mammalia > Rodentia > Gliridae > Muscardinus > Muscardinus avellanarius. The sequence continues at coordinate 106,189,947 of NC_137796.1, forward strand.
TGAGGCTGGCCATGAACCTGCGGTCCTCCTGTCTCAGCCTCCCAAGTACTGAGATTACAAGTGTGCGCCACCAGGCCCGGCTACCCATGAAGTTTTAATTCCACAGACATACTGTGTATCTGTTTATGTCTTGTGTATCTGTACTAGATACAGAAAGAGTTAAGCATTTTTGTTTCATCTGGGTATGGTGGCACAAGTTCTAATCCTAGTACTTGGGAGGCTGAGACAGGAGGATCGCAGGTTCAAGGATAGCATCAACAAAATAGTAAGACCCTCAGCAACCTAGTGAGACCCTGTTTCAAAAAGAAAGAATGAAAAATAGGGCTGGAGATATAGCTCAGAGGTAGAACATCCCTGGATCCAATCCCCAGTACTGCTAAATAAATAAATAAATAAACAAACAAACAATAAAAATAAAAAAGGGTGGGGGCATAGCTCAAGGCAAAATGCCTCTGAGTTCAATCTCCAGTATCTCTTTCTTATAGACACATAAACATAGATACATACACAAGGAGCTTGCTTCCCCCAAATCAGTGTTCATTTTCTTAGAAGCAACAGGACCCCCTTCGCAAACACAGGTGTTCAAGGTACACTCACCACGTGCTCACTGCCGGGTTGGACATTTGTTCTCCTCCGTCTTGGTCCATCCCTGCAGCAGTCTTACGATTAGGCACCATCTGCTCTATTTCATGTTGAGACTGACGTTCAGAGAGGGTCAGCCACTTGTCCTAGGTCACCCAGTTTGCCCGTGGCAGAGCCGGGCTTCACACCCTGGTCTGTGAGACTCTGAAGCTCGCACCCTTCTGTTTGCACAGGGCAGTGAAGTCCCAGGCCAAGCCCGCCTTTCAGGGAAGGGTGGATATGGGGATTTCAATTTAACTCTTAAATTACTTTTTCTGGTTCCAACTTCAGAATTCTTTCCATTTACCACACCGCCTCGCAAACATCTTTAGTTTGTTAGTAAACAAACTGTCTGCATGCATTAGCAGTGTCTTGGAGAGTCAAGAAAAAAAGGAGAAAAGAAAGCAGCCTGGGGGAGAGGAGCCGGCAGAGCTTTGGGAGACTGGGGTCCGGCCAGACCACCGGGGCTGAAACATGTGACCCTGGCCTGGCCCAGGACACTGGCCTGAGGTCTGGTTGCCAGATGGAGATACAAGCAAAACCCAAACCCAAGCCACAGAGGTGAGTTTCCATTCCTAGTCACCATGTGAAAATGGCAACCATTTGAATAATGCATCTCATTTAACCCAACAGGCCAAATACAATAACGGTAACAGAATCAACACAATTGTTAATAAAGCTGTATTTTATGTTTCTTTTTGATAGTACTAGGGATTGAACCCAGGCACTGTTCTACCTCCAAGTTATACCCCCATCCCTATTTTATATTCTTTATTTTGAAATAGAGTCTCACTAAGTTGCACAGGGCCTCACTAAGTAGCTGAGGCTGGCCTCCCCGCCTCCTAAGGACCAAGGACTGGGATTACAAACATGCACCACCACACCTGGCTATTACTTTATATTTTTTAATACCACATCTTCAAAGTCACACTCACGCACACCTCGACTGGGGCAGGCCACCTCTGAGTGCTCAACAGCCCGTGGTGAGGAGCGGCCACTGCGCCGAGCCTCGGGGGCTAACGTCAGGAGGGGCTGGAGTGTCTGTTGGAGCAGATGTGTGGGGTCGCGCCAACCAGCCTTTCCGGGCCTGCTTGAAGCAATCCAGAAGGAACAGATGGCTCAGCCTAAGAGCTGCTCTCCACGGGGCCAGCGTGATGACAGCGCAGACGGGATGGCCGTGCCAGAAGGGGACACTCGTGGCCCCTGGTCAACTTGGCTACAAATGCCAGGCCAGTGGCCGCAGAGCAATGAGCCAAGGGGCAGGCTCTTCTGAACGTGGGGCCCTACAGGCAACAAACTCGCAGAGCTGGCGCTGGGCACAGACGAGAACCCTCTAGGTTTACCCATCACTGACCAAGGCAGGGGATGGTGCCATGGCTACAACATCAGCAGCAAATATAGCCACAGCAAGACAGCGGCAGCGGCAGGGGCCACAAACACTTGCTGATCAATGACTTGGGGCCAAACTCATTGTAAATTAGTTATGTTATCTAAGCGTGATTTTTAAAACTCTCTAAAGAAGATGCAATTATGACTCGCCCTTACAAAAAGCTGAAGGCAGAGAGAGGGAGAAGGAGAAGAAGAAAAAGATAGAGACAGAGATAGAGATGATAGATAGATAGATAGATAGATAGATAGATAGTAGACAGACAGACAGACAGACAGAAGAGCTGTACAGGTAGCACACACCTGTAATCCCAATACTTGGGAGGCTGAGACTGGAGGATTGCAGGTTCAAGGCTGGCCTCAGCAACTTAGTGAGCTCTCAGCAACTTAATGAGACCCTGTTTCAAGCATAAAACTAAAATGACTTGTAATTCCAGCATTTGGGATTCGGAGACAGGAGGATCCAGACAGCCTCAGCTATTTAGTGAGCTCTTTGCAACTCAGTGAGACCCTGTTTCAAAATAAAGAATAAAAAATAGGACTGAGGGTGTAGCTCCGAGGTAGAATGCCCCTGGGTTCCATCCCCAGTACCATGAAAAAAGTAAAATAAAATAAAATAAAATAAAATAAGGCTGTGGGTGTAGTGTAGCTCAGAGGTGGAATGCCCCTAGGTTCAATCTCAGCACAGCAAGAGATCTGCTCACCACCCCACGGCAGTTACGTGGCAGGCCGGGGTACAATCCCAGGCTGGCTCTAGATCCAGTGCTTGTGACATCTGTCACACCTCAAAGAGTGGCTTGACCCCGGGAGCCTTCTGTGGTGATTCCAGGTTGTGGAGTTATCCTCAGTAATTACACAATGTGTGTGTGTGTGTGTGTGTGTGTGTGTGTGTGTGTGTAGGAGAGTATACCATGCCTTTGCTTTGGGCTAGAACCTGGCTCTGCCTGTTTCCTCATGTAGAAAGTGGGTCTGGCGGGGTCAGCCCCGAGGATCACGGTGGATCATCTGTCTGTAAAGATAGGCAGAGCATCCAGTACATAGTGGGTGCTCAAAACCTCCCAAGCCAGCCGGGCGTGGTGGCGCACGCTTGTCATCCCAGCATTCGGGAGGCTGAGACAGGAGGATCGCAGTTCGCGGACAGCCTCAGCTACTTAGTGAGGCCCTTTGCAACTCAGTGAGATCCTGTTTCAAAATCAAGAATAAAAAATAGGGCTGGGGGTGCAGCTTGGCGGTAGAATGCCCCTGGGTTCCATCCCAGTACCACAAAACAAAACAAACAAAACAAAAAAACCAAAAAACAAAAACAAGGCCTTCCAGGCCCACAGAGGAATTACCAGCCTGGCTCCACAAACAGGGGTCTTTCCAGACCAGCCAGATGGTAACACCTGGCATTTTCCTATAACCTCCTCAGCACAAACTCTGAGATACAAAGTATTCCACACTCAAGAAATGTATCGCTAACAAGACCCTGTTATCTAATCCAGTCTGCATTCCCAGGTCCCCACTCTCCCCAGAAGGTCTTTCCTGGCTCTGTTTTGTCTTCTTGACCCAGGCTCTGCCTCAGGACCACACACTGCACCTATCTTCTCCCTTTCTCCTTCTCTTTCTTCTTTGTGGTTCTGGGGATGGAACCCAGGGACATTCTACCTCTGAGCTACGCCCCTATCTCTATATTTGCTCTTTTATTTGGTTTTTGTGGTACTGGGGATGGAACCGAGGGGCATTCTACCTCTGAGCTACGCCCCCAGCCCTCTTTTATTTTTATTTTTAAACAGGGTCTCACTAGGTTGATGAGAGTCTCACTACTTGTAGAGATTGTCCTCGAACTTGCAATCCTGGGGGCTCAGCCTCCCAAATACTGGGATTACAACATGCGCCACCACGCCCAGCTCTGGTCCTTGGCTTCTTAATCTTTTTCAAGCCACCATTTCAGCCATTTTGTCTTATAAGGCATTGACATTTTAAGAATCCAGGACGGTTGTTTTATATACAGTTGTTCTTAATATTTGCCATTACGTCTGCAAAAGACACTGAAGCTCTCGTGCAAACACGGGGCAGGAGGATTGGGGACACAGGATGCTAGAGGTCTCAGGTAGTCAAGGAGATAGAGGAGGGCGTCTAGCATTAGCTGCACTCGGGTAGAAGTTAAAAACTTCCTGGAGGGAACGGGAGAGGACGCGGAAGGCGTGGAGTTCTGGCCAGTGGAGGAAGGTGACCATTACAGACAGAAGCAGGGCAAGGGCATCAATTCCTCCCTTGGAAGGCAGGCGGGCGCAGTGCTATCTCTGAGCGTGGGGTGCTGCGCGGACCCGCTCTGTTTCCACGTAGCCTAGAAACTTCCCAAGGCTGGTGCTTGTGTCGGGGTGTATCCTCGCTCCCGGGGTGCCCAGGCAGTGCCCGCACCACAGTCAGCATCCACCCACAGCTACCGGCTGCCAAGATGCCCAAGGATTCAGGGACGGGCCGAGCACAAGGGGTCCCCTTCAAAGGGTGACCTGGCCGCTGGCCGGCGCACACCGACCGCAGGACCTCAAAGGGCAAGCTGCCAGGATTCCCACATCTTGCCCTGCAAATGAGATTTTGTTTTCTCAAATAGCTTTCTGCTGGCAGCCACTTGGGGCATGGACTGCTTCCATAAAAACATTCAAAATGAATGCTCACTGCCGGCAGGATGCAGGGGAGCCGCTGCCCCAGAGTTCCCTCACCCCCACTTCTGTGTGAACCTTTAGGGTCATCAATTGAGATTTTCCCTGAAAACTCCTTCTGTCTCGCAGAAGGAGGGAAGCCAAAGGCCCCCCCAGCAGTGGCCCCTGAGCCTTCCGCTCCCACAGTTCTGAAGAGAAAGGGATGTGTGTGCTATTTTGGCCTTGGGAAACAGGAGGAAAGAATTTATTTGGGGGTTGAAGTAAAAAACGCCTTTCCAAGGTGACCCTTGCTTCATTTCCGGGGACCAGATGCGCGCAGACAGCGCTTCTGCAAGCTTCCTGGAGAATGCAAGTCCTTCCCTCTCATTTTTAGAGCCATCTTTGTTTTATTCCCACTCAAAGGGGGCCTAGCCTGCCGTGCACTCTCTGCAAAGCATCCTTGAAAAATCTGCTACGGGCGTCCTTCACACAGAAAAATGTACACAGGTGTTTTTGTGCATGTGTACACAGACACATATACATGCTCGCACGCTGCAAGATCGCACTGAGATACCTCCACATGCCAGCAGACGCATAAGAACATGTGAACACACACACACACACGCACACACGCACGCGCGGGCACACACAGACACACACGTGCGCGCGCCTGCACTCACGTGCCTGGTAGTCAGGGTCCTGCAGCCAGCCCAGCTCTCCTGCTTAAAATACTTCTTCTAGGTCATGCTGCGCAGCCCCTGGGATGTGGCGGGCCGGGCTCATCCTCAGAGGTGCTCCGGACTTCCAGGCAGTCCCCAGGACAGGGGATCAGGTACCCCAGGGGTAAGGGCCTCTGGCAAGCAGAGCAGGTTTGGGGAGAAGATGCGCTGAGCGGGTGTCTAGCAAGTGCCGAGGGAGAGGGAGAGAGAGATGGAGAAGGGGGAGGAGGAGGGCAGAGCGAGAGACAGAAGATGGATTTGGAAAGAAAGGGTTTTCAGACAGAAATGGAAAGGGACAGATCCATGAAGAAACAAAGAGAAACAGAGACCGAAAAAAGAAAGGATAAACAGAGGGAAAAGAGAGGCCAGATATTTTTTTAAAGATGTCTTAAGGCCAGTTTGGTTTAAGCCAGAAAGATGATCCTTCTGAAACAAGCTTTTCCATCTGGCCCCTTCCAGGGGCCTCTTCCCAGCTCCCTGAATGACTTCCCCAGCACCACAGGGAGGCCGCTCAGTAGATACCATTCAGCACTCGGGTGTGAGGAGCTCCGGGGTACCAAGTCATTTCCAGGATCAGCAGGGTGCGACTCGCCTCACCCCCTTGCAGGGATGGGGTGACCTTGGGGATGGATTACCTCCCCCTCCAGGAGGGGCCCAGAGGGGGAAGAGTGATGACCACGGATGCAAGAGGGCCGCAAGAGGGCCGGGGTGGCACCAAGCTTTGGTCCTGTGCTGCTCATCAGTTACCATGACGACGACAAGGGGGTGGGGCACCCGGGCTGGAGGCTGCGGGAGGGAGAGACATGTTGGTTCTAAATCACTGTGACAGCGCCTCAGTTGAGCTATTACGCCGTTGCCAGGGCAACCAATGGGATCAAATCGCAGAGGAAATCTATTACAAGCCAGATACCAGCGCACTCAGTGCAGTAATCAGCACTCTAGGGTGATTCCACCCTGGTCTCGGGGAGGGAGAAATGTCCACTCCGGGCTTCCACGTCTGGGGAGAAGAGGCTGAAGGGGGCTCTGCAAGGCGGAGCAGCGGACGTCACACACTGGGAACCCGGGAGCTCTCTTGGCAAATGAGGAATAATTATGAGGCAAAGCTACGTGACATTGCTGATAAATACCATTGGAAAACATTTTCCATGCGTTTGTCATGGGAATTTTCAATGTATGGGAAAGTTGAAAGAGTTTTACAGTAAATATCTGTACACCCACCACAGAGCTTCTACCACGAACCCTGTCACCAGGTCTTGCTCCACCAAATCCTGTCCCTCCATCCAGCCAACCATCAGTCCTCTCGATTTTTTATGCATTTCATAGTAAATTGCAGACATTTGTACCCCTCCCCTAAAATACTTCAGCCTGCATAAAATAAAAGATTTGGTCATTTTTGAACAATAAAACAGCAATTTCATAGGGCTCGACCTAAGTAGAATAAAATCCAGGTTTCAGTCTGTCTGTTTGTCCATTCATCACTCTAACCTTTTTTCCCTCAACCTACCCATCTGCCTTCCCAGCTACCCATCCATTCACTCATTAACCGTCTTCTCATCTGTTTATCATCCATGCATGTGTGTACACATCCATCATCCATCCATCCATCCATAAATCCATCCATCCTTCCTTTCTTCCATCTATTCACCTACCTTTCCATCTTATCTGTGTATCCACCCAACCACCTGCCTTTCCATCCATCCACCAATCTATCCATCTTCTCATCCATGTATCCATCCATCTTCTCATCCATGTATCCATCCATCCATCCATCCATCCATCCATGTATCCATCCATCCATCCATCCATCCATCCATCCATGTATCCATCCATCCATGTATCCATGTATCCATCCATCCATCCATCCATCCATCCATCCATCCATCCATGTATCCATCCATCCATCCATCCATCCATCCATCCATCCATGTATCCATCCATCCATCCATCCATCCATCCATCCATTCATCCATGTATCCATCCATCCATACATCCATCCATGTATCCATCCATCCATCCATCCATCCATCCATCCATCCATCCATGTATCCATCCATCTATCCATGTATCCATCCATCCATCCATCCATCCATCCATCCATCCATCCATCCATCCGTCTACTCACCCACTAATTTCTGCTATATTTAATGTATGCCCATGGTCTCCACAAATGATTCACCATCCCAAATCTTCCTCTTTGGCTCAGTAGATTCCTCCAACAGGATGCGCTTCATAGCAAGCTCACTGTGTGCTCAGCTAACGTTCTGTCTTTCCTTCATGACACGGTTCCGTGTGTTCAGCATCTCAGTAAGCACAACTACTGCACACACATTTGTGTAAGCCAGAAACTCCAGGAATCCTTGATTCCTCCCTCCCATCCCCCTGACTCATCATCAGGCCCTGAGGTTTGACTTCCACACTAACTGGGCTCCATCTTGTCCTAGTTTGGGTACCCATCATCTCTTAGCTGGACAGCTGCCCCAGCCTTCTCATCTCCCAGTTACCACCTCACCATCTCTCAGCCTTCTCCACATTGATTTATTATCATGAAATATCAGGCCACGGTGAAGGTGTAAGGGAACTGGCATTTTACACATTGCTGGTGGGAGGGAAAATTCATACAAATGTTTTAGACAGTGATTTACAAAATCTATAAAATTTCAAGTGCTCAAACCATCTCCTCCAGCATAATTCTACTTGAAGGAAGTTGTCCCATTGATGTAAACAGAACATAATCAAGTGTCTCTCAGTAGGAACTGGCTTAATAACTTGGTACGCGCATCATAGAGAATAACATGTGTCCGTCCAATCAAAAGAATGTGGCAGTGCTTTACTACTGATGTGGGAAGGTGCGTGATGTATTATTAACCTCAAAGAAGCCACAAATGAGCAAGCGTGGTGCACCGTCCAAGCCAAGCAGCTCCTTATACGTGCGTATTCCGTTGGTTTGAGGCATGAGTAGGGACTTGTGTGTCCAGGGGACGCGTGTGAGCTAGCCCCTCCTTGTCACAAGTGTCAGTGAGAACTCCGCCAGTTTGAGAAGCAGAAGAGTCGGAGCACAGGGATACCATCCCTACCCTTTAGGTCTCCTGAGATTCTAACGCAAACGCAGTGCACCATAAGGAAAGGTCAGCCTTGCAGGCTGCAGGGGGTTGTATTAAGTGTTAGTTTTCTCTCTTGGTCTGCGGAACACTCTGGAGACTTCCTAACTGGAGGGTGAAATAAACACAGAAATGTACTTCGGAGGTTTTGACTGGCTCCACTCGACCCAGCTCCTGAACTTTGGTTTCTTCCTCCCTATCAGGAGCTGCCCATACCTCCCCAGTATTCTGAGGATGGAGAGCAGCCTTCAGAAGTCAATACCTAGCCGGGCGTGGTGGCGCACGCCTGTAATCCCCGCGCTTGGGAGGCAGAGACAGGAGGATCGCGCAGGTTCGAAGCCAGCCGCGCGCGCTGGCTTAGGAGACCCTGTTTCCAAATTAAAAAAAAAAAAATGTAAAAATAGGTCTGGGAGTTTAGCCCGGAGGTAGAAGGGCTTCCAGGAACCCCAGTACTACCAAAAAAAAAAAAAAAAAAAAAAGAGCCAGAACTTTCCTTTGTTTGAGTTTCAGCACCTGTTTTGTGCCTAGGACTGAGCTAAGCATGGTCTCATTGAAGTCTCGGTGTTTAAGTGAAGGATGTTTGCTTCCCCTACAGATGTTAACACAGGCACACCCAGGCAAAGTGACCCTTCTAACAACACTCAGAGGTGGTGCTGCCCAGATAAGCCCTTCTGAACACAATGTTAATACTTTCCCATGCTTAACCATACCTAGTGTGTGTGTGTGTGTGTGTGTGTGTGTGTGTGTTGGAAGGGAGGTACTGGGGATTGAACCCAGGAGCACTGTACTACTGAGCTACATCTCAAGCCCTTTTTATTTTTTATTTTGAGACAGAGTCTCACTAAGTTGCCCAGGATGGTCTCAAATTTTCTTTTTTTTTTATTTTCCAGTACTGGAAATGAACCCAGGGGTATTCTACTTCTAAGCTACACCCGCAGCCCTATTTTACTTTTTATTTTGAAACAGGGTCTTGCTAAATTGCAGAGGGCCTTGTCAAACTGCTGAGGCTTGCCTTGAACCTGCAATCCTCCTGTCTCAGCCTCCCAAACAGCAGGGATTACAGGCGTGCACCTCTTCAATCATACTGTTGGATTACTGCTGTTGAGAAATATAAACGCAGATCAAAGGTGCAAGTTAAAAATTAGTAGTAGCCAAAGCTTTGGTGGTACATGCTTGTAATCCCAACATTTGGGAGGCTGGGACAGGAGGATCCAGGTTCATGGACAGCCTCAGCTCCTTAGTGAGGTCCTTTACAACTCAGTGAGACCTTGTTTCAAAAATAAAGAATAAAAAATAGGGCTGGAGGTGTAGCCCAGAGGTAGAATGCCCCTGGGTTCCATCTCCAGTAACACACACACACACACACACACACACACACACACACACACACACTCTAGTAACACACACACACACACACACACACACACACTCTAGTAGTCACATCAAAAAAGGAAAGAGATAAAATTAATTTGTATATTCTATTTAACCTATGTCCAGAATATCTTTTCAAATGTAGTTGATATAAAAACAAATGAAATTTTAATACTCTTTGGCAAAGAGAACCTTCAAGATTACACGTGTGTGTTTTACACTTAACGCACGTCTCAGTTCAGATTAGCCACATTCCAGGCATCCAAGGGCCTGATGTGACTCCCAGGAAATGGATCTGAGGGCGTTCTGATACGGTTCTGAAACGGCTCCTTAATCTCTCCCAGGGAAGTTGCCCTTGGAGATTTTTTCCCCATTCTGTTACAGATGCCGTGCTGGGCTGAAGATTACTCCCTCCCAATCACGCTGTACTCCTAAAGACGATTCCCTCCCGTCCCCACCGTGAGAAGCCCAGGTCCCTCCTGTCTGGATCCTGAGAAACCCGCTCCCTGCTGCTCTGTGACAGCTGAAGATCGCTCCCTTCCCTTTGGACCCTGAGAAGCTAGCATCCTCCTGTTTCAGGCTGTGCTAAAAAAAAATAAAAACCCCAAACTTGCAGATCTTTTGTGTGGCTTGCATACCCTTCTCCCATAAATGATATTCTCCCCCTGTCTTTCAGTGCTGACAGCACTCTTGGTATCAGCCAGCCTGCTTGCAGATATTGAAAATAAACTCTGCTCCCCTCTCTCCCTGCCATTCTTGTCCGGCCCGGTTCCTCTCAGCCTCCAACCTCACAACCCTTAAACAATGATCACTACTGACCACCACTTACTCATCGATTCTCCGACCCTCTCCTACAAGCTCTGGAGAAGACAACTGATCTCACATAGTTTAGGAATGTGACTGGAAGCCTGGAGCTAGCCGAGGAGCTGGAGTTTGAGCCCGAGTTCATTGAGAAACCTGGTCTTTCACGCTGCTGCCCACCAACGCGGCCTATTCTATTACTTCATGCCTGGCTGGAAACATTAAACTCCAGAGAAAAGAATATGGCTTGTAGCACTTAATTTTAGGCAATCTGATTAATCAATACATAAGACTATTCAAGAGTTAAAAAATATGCAACTAGCTGGACGTGGTGGTGCACGCCTGTAATCCCAGCACTAGGGAGGCTGAGACAGGAGGATCGCAGGTTTGCAGCCAGCCTCAGCTACTTAGTGAGGTCCTCCACAACTTAGTGAGACCCTGTTTCAAAATAAAGAATAAAAAATAGAACTGGGAGTGCAGCTCGGAGGCCCAGTGCCCCTGGGTTCCATCCCAAGTACTGCAAAAAAAAAAAAAAAAAAAAAAGATAATAAGCCAGATAACGAGTTCCCACCAGCAGCTTTCTTTTGTCTCTGTATTAGAGAGAACAGATGAGGTTTCTAGCCCCTGAGAGCAGCTCCCTGCGGGGTCGCAGTGCCGGCTGCCTGCGGGGTCACGCCTGCAGCCATCCCCTCCTACTTGGGCCGAGTCTGACCTCTCATCTTAACGATGACACGTGAGTACTGGCCGTATTCCCACGGCAATGGGGTGGTGGTTCTGGGATGCCCCAGACGGGCTCAAAGCCTGGGTGACACCTGACCAGAGTGGCCGCCGTCCCCAGCACCCGGCTAAGTCTCACGGGAGTTGAGTCCCGCCAGCTTTTCCAGCCCCATGGTATGGCTGCCGACTTGTGATGTTCTTTTGCCTCGGGTAAGCCGTGGCTGAGCCCGACTTCCTGAGCAAAGCCAGAATCGCCTGGTCACCAGCTAGAGAATGAACTCGGGAGCAAGAAGTGGGACTCTGGATCGCTCCTAAAACGTCTTCAGTTCCATCACCTCCTCAGTCAACCACGGTCCTTGCTCATTTCCCACCAGGATGACTGTAGGGATAGAGTATCTTCCTGCTGCCCATCCTCTCAGCCCATCACCCCTCAGCTTGGCTCCGAGGTCTCGGAGACCCTGCCTAAGCCCTCGGCCAGTGCCTCTCTCTCCCAACCCATGTCATGCCCCCTGCCCGTTCTTGCCCCAGGGTGCAGGAAGGCGCCAAGCTCTGGCCTCAGGGCCTTTGCACTGGCCTTCCTTGCTGTCCAGACTACTGCCCCCTTTCCTCTTTGGCAAACATCTATGCCTCTTTCAGGTCTCCAACTTCCCATGAAATTTCTCCAAGAAGCCATGTTTAACCTTCTCATGGAAATACCATTGTCCGCATTCTGCACGTCTTCCGCCGTGCCAGCTCATCTATTTTCCAGAAGTGGGCTGCAGAGCGCCTGGCACACATGATGGGCACACTTGGTGTCTGCTGAATGGATTCTTACTATTCCCATTTTATAGGTGAGGACTCAGGAGAAAAGCAACTCCCCCCCAAGAAACAACTGCACTGAGGTCCTCCTGTGTGCAAAGCGTGCCATATTGAAAATAGCTTTGGTATTCATGTGCCGGTTTTGGAAAATGGCTTCAAAATGTATTAATTCCCAAAATATAAAAAGTAGTCAGGGTCTGGTTGCTGCTGGGCCCTCAGGTAGCTTGTTATGATGCAGAGTTCCCTCACCAAAGGTGACTAGCAAGTACACAGAAGAGCTGGGGCCTAGGGCCTTCATATCTTAAAGACAGGTTTCCATAATAAATAACTTTTAGTAGATAGGTTAAAATTCCCCAAGAATGCGGGAGGAGGGTACAGGCCTCTGTCAAAGGGGGGCAGATACCACGTGACCCCTGACTCTTAATCATTCTGGTCCTAACAAAGACCTGGGCCTACACCTGCATTGAGGCAGAAAGAAGGCTTTTGATGGAGAAATCCCCATAATCATAATCCCCCTAATCATAAAAAAGGGGCCTGCATGGAGTTATTGGGCGGCTCACACCTGGTCAGATTACTGGTTGAGTAAGATGAAGGATGATGTCTCTTTACAAAAACTGTTGTTTTGATGGAGATCTAGGTTGGTTCCATATTTTGGCTATTACAAACTGTGCTGCTATGAACATGGGCATGCATATGTTACTGTAATTCTCTGATTTCAACCCCTTTGGAAAGATACCCAGGAGTGGTATAGCCGGATCAAATGGTGGATCTATTCCCAGTTTTCTAAGGAATCTCCACACAGATCTCCATAGCAGCTGAACTACTTTGCACTCCCACCAACAGTGTAAAAGAGTTCCTCTTTCCCCACATCCTCGCCAGCAATTGTTGTTGTTTGATTTCTTTATGTTTGCTACTCTGATCTCCATCTACAGATGAATGGATTGCAAAATTATGGGAAATACACACAATGGAATTCTATTCAGCTATAAAGAAAAATAAAATAATAGCATTTTCAAGAAGATGGAAGGAACTAGAGAACATTATGTTGTGAGATTAGTCAAGAACAGAAAGAGAAGGGATATATGTTCTCTCTAATATGTCCAAGCTAGGGAGCAGTGGTAATACCAGAGGGACTCCAGACGATGGAGGGGAAATCTCAGCAAAGCCTGAATGGAAGGACAGGAGAGAAAGAAAGCTGAGGTTGTTCAATGGAGGAGCTACATACGAATATGTGTAATAGTATAAATATAACCTGGTTAACCTGGACACTCTATATTGGGGGGGGAGGGAAAGGAAGGGGGGAGGGCATGAAGCACAGTGTAAATGTACACCACTCTCAATATGTTCCACTTATAAAAAAATAAAAATAAAAAATAAACTTCAAAAAATAAAAATAAAAAATAAAAACTGTTGTTTTTGTTTTTGTTTTTTTGGTGGTACTGGGGATGGAACCTTTTTTGGTGGTACCGGGGATGGAACCCTTCTACCTCCGGGCTACACTCCCAGACCTATTTTATATTTTTATTTGGAAACAGGGTCTCTTAAGCCAGCGAGGCTGGCTTCGAACCTGCGCGATCCTCCTGTCTCCGCCTCCCAAGCGCGGGGATTACAAGCGTGCGCCACCACGCCCGGCTATAAAAATGTTCTGAATCCAAAAACTTCACTAACTTATTTTCAAGTTACTCCACTGCATTTATTTCCTTAAATGCAGTGCTATGTAAAATTTTATCCTTTCTGCCTCTGTAATAATAAAATTGCTTAAGCTTACAGCAGAAGAGTTCTGGCTAATTTTTTTCCCTAAAATAGCTAAGAACAAGAAGCCACGTCTCCATCTCACACCGGTACAGATTTGCTGTGCACCATAACACGAAGTCCTAACCCAGGAGCAGAGGCCGTGCCAAGCAACATGGGCAGATGGGCGGCGCCCAGTCACACTTGTGGCAGCAGAACTTGCTGCGGGGACTATGAAATATGCCTTCCCTCTTAACTGCCTTGCAAAGCTGAGGGTGTGTGATAGGTGTGGCGTCAACTAACCAACCACCCACCAACCCCCTGGGAGTCATGCCAGCTGCCCGACCTTAGCTCTGGGAGTCAGAACATTGCTCGGCTCCCTGTTCAGAAGCATGCTCCTGGAAGCTTTCCGAGTCAACCCTTTTGGTTTTTGTAGTACTGGGCATGGAACCCTAGCGGTATTCTACCTCCGAGCTACACCCTAGCCCTATTTTTTATTCTTTATTTTGAAACAGGGTCTCACTGAGTTGCAAAGGGCCTCAAAAACAATGTAGCCCACAGATGGACAAAGAAATTATCCAAATTAACCTCAAATAATCTCAACTCTAGGAATCTAGCTATTGCCAATAATGAGAAATGAAGGCCTTGTCCTGTGCTCAGGGATGTCCAGCCCAGAGTCATTAGAGGAGTGGACCATTGAAGAGAATGTAAGCAGCCATCCGTAGAGGATTGCTCAAACAGGTTGTAGCACAAAAAAATCTAATTATACTGGCGTTTACTGGAAGCTATGTAAAAAACACAAGTAAATGATTTTTTTTGAAGCGGTGTAATGAGAGAGGAAACAAAACCCATAAAATTTTATATGCATTCTGGCTATAGTTTTGTAGAGGCACAAACACAAGGCTATAAACCGATACATGTTGAAAGGAGGCTGGCAAGAAATCTCTTTTCTGTTTACTACTGCTTTATTTCAGTGTATGAGGCTATGGATTGGCGGGCTACTTTTTTCTTTTTTAAATTTTTTATTGGTGCCTTGTAGTCAGACCTCTTAATGGGGTACAAGATGGTGGAGGCACACGTGCACACAGCACCCAATTAGCAGGCTACTTTTTTTCTGATTCTTTGTTGATGAGCCGTCTGACTGGTTTTAGTCAAATGTTTGGGGGAGGGGGAAGGAAGATCTTTACCTCCCTTCAGACAATATACAGAGAGAAAGTGTAACAGGGCATGGGGGAGAATGTTCAGTGAACACTTCCCAATGTGCCTGGACATTTAATTATACAACTACTACTGAATCAGTTGACGTGGCTTTAGCAGAGAGCCCCAGGGGTCCCTGGACATCGATCTGTGTTCGGTTTGGTTCCCGAAATTGTGTAAAGAAGAAATGAACGTCTAAATGGACTATAAAAAGGACATTGGTTTTCTGGCACCAAACCAGGGCAAACTGACGTCCAATCCCCAGGTGGAAATACTTAAAGTTAAAAGTAGGTCAGCAAAATCAGAGAGTCTAAGTGCATCTGTCTCAGACACTAAAACTTCTCCACTCAACTCAAGATACTAAGGAGGCTCGGAGTTAAGACGCTTAGAATTCCCTGAAGGCCGGGGACGAAGCTATTTTGGGAGCGAGGCTGCTGTGTGAGACTGGATTTTAGATTAGGGGGTCTGCAAACTACAGCCATTGGCCTGATTTTGTTAATAAAGTTTTTTTTGTTGTTGTTGTTACACAGCTACATCCATCTATTTACGGTTCATTCTGCACCGCAAGGGCCGATTTCAGTAGTCGGGAGATATACGGTGTGACCTATAGGATGACAATATTTAGCATCTCATACTTTCTTTTATTTATTTTTTGGTGGTCCTGGGGATGGAACCCAGGGACCTCTACCTCTGGGCTAAATCCCCGACCTATTTTATATTTTATTTGGAAACAGGGTCTCGCTAAGTTGCTGAGAGCCTCACTAAGTGCGATCCTCCTGTCTCAGTCTCCCAAGTACTGGGATTACAAGCATGCGCCACCACGCCCAGCTTATCGTCTGATCCTTTCTAGAAAAAATACCTGCTTAGGTGTTCCATGCTTTCCAACCCCAGGTCTGTCCTGGCTTCCTAACAACAGAAGAAGATCTACTGCACCATTACAAGAGGGGTTCGAGTCCAGAGAAAGCTCGTGCACGCTGGTTTGGCAGAGCCCCTCTTGGCACAAGGTACCTTCACACAAGGCCTCACACAAGGAACACGGCTCTCCAAAGCCCCCATGGTAACTGTTCTGTGTTGGCCAGTGTTTATAAGACTTTTTCTGGAAATTATCTTACTTTTCCTGGAAATTATCTTACTTTTCAGGGCCGGCAAGTGATAGGAAAGAAATTGTCTTGCTTTTTATAAATTTTATTTTTTCCTTTTTGTAGTACTAGGGATTGAACCCAGGGGTATTTTCCCTCTGAGCTACACCTCTAGCTCTGCTTTATTACTTATTTATTTAGTGGTGTAGGGGATTGAACCCAGGGCCTTGTGTATATTAGGCAAGCCCTCCACCACTGAGCTACATCCCAGGCCCCTTGTCTTGCTCCCCCCCCCCCCCAGTATTGGGCATGGAACCCCAGGGGTATCCTACCTCCGAGCTATACCCCAGCCCTATTTTTTATTCTTTATTTTGAAACAGGGTCTCACTGAGTTGCAAAGGGCCTCACTAAGTAGAAGCGAAGGCTGTCCTTGAACCGTGATCCTCTTGTCTCAGCCTCCCAAATGCTGGGATTACAAGTGTGAGCCGCCACGCCCGGATTTCTTGTCTAGCTTGTTAACAACAATGAATTTAAGTGGCAACTTTTTTATTTTTTATTTTTTGGTGGTACTGGGGTTCCTGGAAGCCCTTCTACCTCCGGGCTACACTCCCAGACCTATTTTATATTTTTGAAACAGGGTCTCTTACGCCAGCGCGGCTAGCTTCGAACCTGCGCGATCCTCCTGTCTCCGCCTCCCAAGCGCGGGGATTACAAGCGTGCGCCACCACGCCCAGCTTAAGTGGCAACTTTTATATCACTATTATATCTAGAAAGCCAGTATTGTTTACTATAAAGGGCAAGTAGAGAGCTGTTTCTTTTTTGTGTGTGTGTGGTACTGGGGATGGACCCAGGGGCCTTCTACCTCTGAGCTACACCCCAGCCCTATATTTTATTCTTTATTTTGAAACAGGGTCTCACTAAGTTGCAAGAGGCCTCACTAAGTAACAGGCTGTCAGTGAGCCACGATCCTTCTGTCTCAGTCTCCCAAATGCCGGGATTACAAGTGTGCCCCACCACGCCCGGCTGAGAGCTGTGTTCTTAAAGCGCGCCCCCTGGCCACCACTGCCCAAGACCCTCTGGGCTGCTGCACCCTCCTTTCCCTCCTAGTGCCTCACACTTAATCCTAACGCTCCCTCCACCTTAAAAACAGATCCAGAACCTCAGTGCCCCCACCAGCCCCGGCAGCCCAAGTCCCAGGCTCCCCACCCGGCCCCCTCGCCCTCCACCTGCTCTTCTGGTATTCCTGTGGTCTGTATGTGATTGACACAGGCACCGGACAGGTCCCTCGCTAAAGCTAGTGGGATTATATCAGCCCTGGCTCTTGTCAAGTCTTCCCGTGGTCCTCAGCCCCTGGTGAAAAGCCACCAGTCTCCAGGAGGCCCTGCCTGACTCCTCCGTCCTCCACCTCCCTGCACCCGACTGGCTCAGCCTCTCTGGCTCCCTAGGGGTGCCTGCACCTTTCTCTTCCCATCCACTGTCTGAAACTCTCCCCCAGAGGTCCCAAGGCTCCCTTCCTGGCTTCCTCAGATCTTTGCCGTCTGAGTGTCAACCACCGCTCCCCGTTCCCTGCTAAACATTCACACCGATTTCACCTAGGTCTCCCCGCATCCCCAGAAGAATGTGGGCTCCGTGGCTGCAGAGTCCCCTGACGGTCTCGGTCCCCGCTTATCAGCAGTCCCGCTTTCTGCTGTTTCGTTGTCCAAGGTCAGCCGCGGTCTGGAAATATTACTGCAAAGTCCCAGAAATAAACACGTTTCCAACTGCACCGCGTCCCTAGTATCTGCTCTTGGCCCCGCTCAGCCGTGAGTCGCCTGTGTCACCGCACCCTCGCCCACCCGTGACGCACTTAGTTACCATTTCATGTGGCCGCTTCAGAGTGCTGTGTTTAAGCAATCCCGATTCCCCTTAATAATGGCCTCCAAGTACCAGAGTCCCCGTGTAACGGACATCCCAGGGCACAAAACACGGAGGGCCGATTAGCCCAAGACTGCAGCCAAGCTGCCTGTGTCAGTCGGGTCCGGTATTATCTCCACTTTTAGGCATCCCCTGGGTGTTGGGATGAGTCCCCTGCTGAAGTCTGGGGGTTACTGTTTTGCTCCCTGAGATGTGGCAGGATGCGCTGTTGTATTTTAATTTTACAAAAGGGGAGCCCAAGGGACGGACAGGTGAAGACAGTTCAAGCCTTCCACCCGTAGGTCTGTCCTGTCGTCCTAAGAGCAGAAGTGGGGTTCGGCCCTCCTGGAGGCTGCTCCCGAGCCTGAGGCCTTCTGCCCCCGCACACACTGCTCTGTGTTGTACGGACAGGATTCTGGTCATCAGAAGCTTAAGAGAACACAGTCCTTGTAACCCCAGGACTTGGGAGGCAGAGAGGGGAGGATTGCAGGTTTGAGGCCAGCCTCAGCAACTCAGTGAGGCCCTCCACAACTCAGTGAGACACTGTTTCAAAGTAAAAAATAAAAATGGGGATGGGACATTGGGGAGACCAGTGTGGGGACTCCTCAGAAAACTGGGAATGGGTCCACCATACGATCCAGCTCTACCACTCCTGGGTATGTGTACAAAGGGAATGAAATCAGAGAACTATGGTAGTGTATACATCTCTGTGTTCATAGCAGCACAGTTCATAATAGACAAATTACGAAACCAACCCAGGTGTCCATCAACAGATGAATGGATTACAAAATTGTGCAATATCCACGGAATTCTACTCAGCAATAAAGAACAAAATTCTGTCGTTTGCAGGAAAATGGAAGTCCTGGAGAACACTGTTAAGTGAGATTAGCCAGTTATTGAAAGTGAAGGCTCATATGTTTTCTCTAATATGTAGAATCTAGGGAGTATTTGGGTTTCATCCCCAGACCCGCAAAAAGAAAAAAAAAGTAGATTAAGAAATAAAAAGTAGGGCTGGGGGCATAGCTCAGAGGTCAAATGCCCCTGGGTTCAACTCCCAGGACTACAAAAATAAGTAAATAAAAAAACAAAAGGGGAGGGAGAGGGGGAGGACACAATCCTGTTGTTTTGAGTAACCCAGTTCATGACAATCTGTGATAGCAGTTCTACGAAAGAATTGCACAATTATCAATAAATTGGTGTTTGAGAGGGGTTGATTTCAGGACCTCTCAGATAGCAAATCCATAAACGCTCAAATCCCTTGTATAACATGGCGTAGCATTTGAGTATAACCTATACACACCCTCTTGTATACTTGCATTTAATTTACTTACTTATCTTGCAGTACTAGGGATTGAATCCAGTAGTACTCTCCCACCAGGCTACACCCCCAGCCATTTTTAATTTTATTTTGAGACAGGGTCTTGCTAAGTTTCCCAGGCTGGTCTTGAACTTGCAACCCTCCTATCTTGGCCTCCCGAGGCGCTGGGATTACAGGTGTGCCATTGTGCCTGACTCACCTGTACTTGAAATTTTTTCTAGATTACTTAGCACACCTAATACAATGCAGTAGCTATGTAAATAGTTATTCTACTCTGTTGCTTAAGGAATAACAACAAGAAAAACGTCTGTGCCCCTTCAGGACAGACGAAATTGGCTTTTCTGCACATTTCTGATCTATGGCTGGTTGGAGGCCACGAAAATGGGGGGCCTACTTCATTATCTCAATGACCAGATAGGAACGGTTACCACCACCTCCAGTGAACAAATCACCAGTTCCTGCAATTTACAATCTATACTTGGGGAAATGAGGCTCAGGTTCACTTGCCCATCACAGGAGCGCTGGTCTGCACTCCCTCCTGAGAGAGGCTAGTGAGACTGGTGAGCCTGGCCTCGAACCTATGGTCCTCCTGTCTCAGCCTCCCAACAGTTACTGAGGCTGGCCTCGAACCTATGACCTTCCTGTCTTAGCCTCCCAATAATGCTGCTGTCTAGACTTCTCTGCAGATGCTTCCAGGATGTTCTTTCTTCCAGTTTCCACCTAGACCCAAGCCACCTCCTCCGGCCCTTGGACGGCCGCAGCAGCTCCTCAGAGGCCTCTGCTTTCAATCCTCTTTGCAAGCAGCACCCAGGGAGATTAAAGTGAAACATATCACGGCCAGCCGGGCGAGGTGGCACACGCTTCAGCATTCGGGAGGCTGAGACAGGAGGCTCGCGGTTCACGGACAGCCTCAGTTACTTAGTGAGGCCCTCTGCAACTCAGTGAGACCCTGTTTCAGAATAAAGAATAAAGTGAAACGTATCATCGCCCCCTCACTGAAAACCTACCAAAGACCTCTGATTGCAAAGAGAGCCAGACCCAGCCTTCTAACCCGTGAAAAGTGGCCCCGCCTGCCGAGCCCTGCCTGGAATGCACTTCTCCAAGGGCCCCTCTTCATGTGAGACACCAGCCCTCCAGAGAGGCCTCCCCTGGCCCCCAGCTCCAAGTAGCCCACGACTGCAGGTGGCCAGCTTTCTTCTGTTGGGTTCCTTTACCCACCCTTTTCTCATTCTTTTTTCTTTTTTTGGTGGTGCTGGGGTTCCTGGAAACCCTTCTACCTCCGGGCTACACTCCCAGACCTATTTTATATTTCTATTTGGAAACAGGCTCTCTTAAGCCAGAGAGGCTGGCTTCAAACCTGCACGATCCTCCTGTCTTGGCCTCCCAAGCGCGGGGATTACAAGCATGCGCCTCCCACGCCCGACCCCTTTTCTCATTCTTGATTGACACCTTGTTCTGTCTCCCTCCGCCGCCCAAGAGCGCTTAGCCTCCCCTGTCCTCTGCTGCAGAGTGGATATGAAAAGCGTGTTACAAGGTGGTAATGTTGGCAAGTCCGTGGGGGCATGCTCATCCTGGGGATGGGAGCAGCAGGAGGTAAAACCAACGGGTGAGGCCTCAAGCTCGACAGCGTCCTCCACGGGGGGCCGTGAATGGCGTCGTCGGTCCGCTAGGACAGGCTCGTCCAAGACCAGGTGACTTGGGTCAGTCCCTAGAGCACCCGCTGGCTGGAAGTGTACCTGTCACTCCCTGAATTGTCCTGGCACCCCATCAGCATCTGCAGACAAGAAGAAGGCGGCCAGGACTCGTGGACCACAGATTTCCTCACTGTGAGTCCCCTCGGAGCCTCACGGGCCTCACCTCTGTTGCGCCCCTGCCCCGCTGAGTCCTGGGCAGAAGGGGAGTGGCACTAGGAACCTGGAACACAGAGGGACTAGGTTCGGGGTCCTGGCATAGCGGGAGCTGTGCACCTATGCCTGGGTTCAAGTCCCGCCTCTGCCTCTAGCTATGGCCGCAATCTTCCACGAGTTGCAAATTGAGAAAGAAATACACAGAAGGCAGAGTTAGGGTCAGTAACTAAGAAAGCTCCCTTCTTGGCGGCAGAGGGCCGTGCCTTCTGGTCTGGGATGCTGCAGAGAGACTTCAACCTCTGGGGGAGGGCATTGGTTGAAGACTCCATCCACTCAGCGCTTCCTCGTGGTCCCGGGCTCTGAGATTCCCACAGTCGTCCCTAGGGGTAAACGCTCTGTCTAAAGGGCTGCAGGTGATGGTGCCGGGTCCTGGAGCAAATGCTCTGTACATTTACCACCAGAATTGCTCTCTCTACAGACCGTAAGTGCTATTTAAGACTTAAGCAGCCCTCCATTAGGGAGACAGATTTCTTCCCATTTATCGGATAAGAAAATGGAAGAAAAGAAAGTGAAGGGCCCTTAGGTGGGCTGGGCTTCATTTGCACCCATCTTATGCCAACTCATCTCTAGCAGTGCTCTTAAACATCTGACGATGCCACGTGGCCTCACTTCGCCGGTGGGGATACTGAGGCTCAAAGAAGATTTAGCGACAATTGTCCCTGTTCTTGGAGCAGGAACGTGGCAGTTGAGATGTGAGCCCAGGTCAGTCTGGCTACTCAAGTTTTCTGCAGTGTCCCAAGCATAGCGCTTAGGGGTGATTCTGCAGAGGCGGAGAAATGCCATCTTTACCATCAATCAGCTCCCACGGAAAATTCAAACTATAGAGCACGGCGCCGGCCTCTTATCAGGGCCCCTGGGAACCATCTGCTCTCAGGCCGTCTTTTCACTGAGATCCCCAAGGAGTTCTCTTCTCCCCTCCTCGGTGCCAACTCGAGCGAGGAGATGTCCTGCCGACGCAGCAACTTCTCCCAGTCATGTGGCGTCAACGTGACGCTCTGATTCCCGAAGGACGTCCCTAGATAAAGCCTGGGACTTTTCATCTCAGACTCCGGGAGACCCAGAGCGAAGAACTGAGCTCACAAAGACACAGGCCCTGGCAACACAAGGACAGATGTCCGTGTCCCCAAGCAATGGCACCGATTGCCCCCAGCTGGAAGCGAGGCGTTAGGACATTGTGGCTGGCTGGATTTTCCTGTTCCTCAGATTCCTTCCCCACCCATAAACTCCTGCCCAGACTCAGCCCCCAGCAGACATCTGAAGCCCCTCCAGGGATGTCACAGCCGACTGCCTCATTCCACTAGCATGTTAGCCCCTCTTTTCACAAAGGGACTGACAGCTGAGAACCTCACATCAGTTGGCCAGACATGGTGGTGTTCACCTGTAATCCTAGCGCTTGGGAGGCTGAGACAGGAGGATTGCGGGTTCAAGGACAGCTTCGGCAAGTAGTGAGACTCTCATCAACCCAGTGAGACCCTTTTATTTTTGTGTTACTGGGGATTGAACCCAGGGACATTCTACCTCTGAGCTCCACCCCCAGCCCTATTTTTATTCTTTACATTCGAAACAAGGTCTCACTAAGTTGCAGAGAGCCTCACTAAGTAGCCGAGGCTGGCCATGCACCTGCAATCCTCCTGTCTCCGCCTCCTAAGCGCTGGGATTACAAGCGTGCATCACCGTGCCTAGCTCAAGACCCTGTTTCAAAATAAAAATCCAATAGGGCTGGGGTATATAGCTCAGAGGTAGAATGCCCCTGGGTTCAATCCCTAGCACCACACACAAACAAAACAAAAGCTGTCAGAGTTTGATAAAAACTTCCAAGAGATATTGTTCAACTTTCCCATTTTAAACAGCGGAAAAACAAGGCTCAGAGAAGACAAACGCTTTGTATTGCGCCTCAGCGGAGGTTTCTGCTAGACAACGGGGCTACATTTCTGGAGGGGCTTGACGAGCAAACTCTCACAGCATATTCTGCGAGGCAGGTCCCCTTACCATGCCCATTATTTCCATGAGGAAACCGAGGCCCACAGTCCCCTGGGTCACCCAACACTCACAAGACGGCGTCCCCAAGTGATTCCAATCCCCGGGGTCAGAATGCACTTCCCAAGAGTACTAACGGCAGTGTTTTATTTTAATTTGCATTAAGAGGGGGAAAAATACCCACAGGAGACCTGCACCTGCGTAGACATAGCTGCTTAGGATAAAGTTCAATAAATAGAGCAGATGGATTCAATTTAAAGAAATAGCAGGTCCCAAGAATAACGCCGATTTCACGGAGTGATTTCACCGCTCCAGGCCCTTACGAGGGCTGCCGACGTGGCCCCTCATTCGATCCCCACAAGGACCCCCGGGGGTTGACGGGATCATGGCCCCCCTTTTGCAGGTGAGCACACAGAGTGATCAACCCACCTGCCTAGGCTCTCCCTGCCGCCCGGCAGCCATGCTGCGATCCGAACCTGTGAATAAACGCTTAGCCGGAGCTTGCCCAGGAAGAGACTCTGGAATGAGGGCAGGAAAATGGGGCTCTAGAAACCAAGGAGCTGCACGCAGGCATCCACTGGAGGGCACCTGAAATTCTCTCAAAACCATGCAGGTTGTAGAGGGCTGTTCCACTCCTATTTTGTTTTTCTTTCTGGCACCGGGGATTGAGCCCAGTGGCATTCTACCTTCAAGCAATACTGTAGCCCCCTCAATTTTCTACTTTTTTTTTTTGAGGGTCTGGGGATGGAACCCAGGGGCATTTGACCTCCGAGCTACACTCCCTGCCCTATTTTTTTATTCTTTATTTTGAAACCAGGTCTCACTGAGTTGCAGAGGGCCTCACTAAATAGCTGAGGCTGTTCGTGAACTGCGATCCTCCGGGTCTCGGCCTCCCGAATGCTAGGATGACAAGCGTGCGCCACCATGCCCGGTTTAATTTTCTACTTTTAAAATAAGGTCTTGCTAAAAATTGCTGAGGCTGGCCTCTAACCTGAGATCCTCCTGTCTTAGCCTCCCAAGTATTGGGATTATAGATAGGTGTGTGCCGCCACCATTCCTGGCCAACTTGTTCTTAGTCTTTCTGTACTTCAAATTTCAGATGATTCTTGGGGTATCCACTCTGCAGGTGCCTGACTCTCAGGGAGCCAGGCCCTGCAGGCTGGCCCTGTTTTGTCTTCGGGATCCACCCCAGGGCTCTTGGATTGAAGCTCTGAGTCATGCTGAGCTGGCGCTGACTTCTGGTTTTAAGCACCTTGTGGGACCAGCACTGGTTTAAACATGTGCAAAATAGGGTGCGGGGTGCAGCTCAGTAGAAAAGCGTGTGTTGAACACATTCGGAGTCCTGGATTTGATCCCCGGCACCACAACACAAATAAATACAAAATGGAGGAATCTAAATAAGATGGGTGGGCCCTGTGAGCATCATTTAGCAAGACTCTGGAGGGAGGGCACATGGTCTCTCGGTATCATTTTTTACAATGGCATGAGAATCTCAAAACAAAAAGTTTACTTTAGAGAAAGTCGGGATGGAACAAAACATATTCCTCTGGGCAAATTCAAGATTTAAATAAATATACACTGAACCGTCTGAAGAATGTCTCCGAAAAAGTCCACCTAAGCCCTGCAGTCACATATTCACTCAATAAACACTGGCCACATGTTCACCTTACGTCAGGTCCTGGGATGCTGCTGAAGACACAGAAAGGACACAGATGTCTCACATCCTCAAGGGTCTCACAGTCTAGTGCTGAACACAGATACTAAATGGACAGTTACAGCGTGGTGGTAAACTCCCGGGAGAGGGGGCCAGGAGCAATGGCTCCCTAAAGACAGGATGGAGACCCAGCGTGGCTATGGGGAAGGCTTCCTCTGCGAACGGCAGGGCACCTGCCGCAAACCAGCAGAGGCAGCCTCTCTGGACTGACGTCCTCCAACACTTCTCTCTCTTTTTAAAGTTTTTGGGGCTGCTGGGGATCTAACCCAGGGCCTTATGCATGCGAGGCAAGGGCTCTGGCACTGAGCCCCACCCCCTGCTCGGTCTCAAACAATTCTACTTGAGCCAGATGAGAACTGGAGCCTCATTTCATCTTGGGATTAGGTTATATCCACCTATCTGTGCCTAGTGAGAACAGGAAGCACCACGAGGGCTGCTGGGAGGGTTAAAGGGTGACACATTCCAAGTTCAGCCCCAGGATTCCGGTGCCCTTTGGTTCCCTACTTAAAGCAGGGCCGCAGCAGCCCCTGAGTCATTGGCCTCGCTCTCAGGGTCTGCCTCCCCAAGCCTGCAGCGGGGCTTGCCCAGTCATGTTGAAGGACAGGACACGCAGAGTCTGCCACAGCCACAGCTAAGACTTCGCAAGGACTGATCCTCCCGGCAGCCCTGGAAGAGGAGCAGGCCCCAATTTACAACCTTCCTCCGGTTAAAGATTATCTTGGTGGAACTCAGTTCCAATCTGTTGGCACCTACGAAATACCTTTGGAACTTTCAAAAGTCTGAGCTAAGCAAATCTCTCCTTACATGTGCTGGGGGAAGGGCTCACCCACCTGGGCAGGAAGCAGGAGGGCGGGAAAGTTCGCACGTTTGCTCATTCTCTGGAGACAGATGCGCAGATGGCTCACAGGGCAAATGCAGTGACCTTTGGCATACCATGTCCAGCAACAACCAGACGACCTTAGGAACTGGCTCTATTCCCACGAGAAGAAAAAGACTCTAATGTGGCAACTGCTAAGAATTCCAGGCCCCTCTGGGCAGATTTGCCTCCCAATCCCTCACTGACGCACATGTCAATCTAAAGTATCGGAAATGTCCTGGAATATAGCCAAAGGTCACAGGTCAACTGCCTCCTCCATGCTGATGTTACCTGAGGATTTTACGACTCTTAACATGGAGTCTGGGCTGAACAGAGCTGCCACCCACTCTACAGATGAGGATACCAAGGCCTGGAGGAATCAGCGGCTCCGGCACTCTCAGGGAATTGACGGCGGCTCTGTTTCCAGATACAGGACTTTTCCCTTGGACCCACATGTCTGAGAAACAGACCACACCCTAAGTGCACAGCAGGGTCTCTGGGGGCTGCGCAGCCTTGGGTATGATGAGTGATCCCAAAGGATCCGGTATTGGTGGGTGGCCATCACAGAAAGGCAGAGCCAGCTCAGACTAAGGCGGGCTGGCTGCTCAGCTCCTGCAGGAGCAGGAAGAAGGGACCCAGGACCAGGGCTCCAGCCCTAGGTGGGCAGATGGATGGCCAAACACATTACATCCGGCTGCCAGTCCCCACCTCAGGGCCATTGCTCCCTGTTTTCTCTGGGAGCAGCCGCTACCCAGTGCCCTCAAGAGCGGTGGTGCACGCCCGTAATCCCAGTACTTGGGAAACTGAGATCGGAGGATTGCAAGTTGGAGACCAGCCTGAGCAACTTAGTGAGAATCTGTTTCAAAATATAAAATAAAAAAGGAGCCAGGCGTGGTGGCACACACTTGTAATCCCAGTACTTGGGAGGCCGAGACAGGAGGATCCCACAGGTTCGAAGCCAGCCTCAGCTACTTAGTGAGGCCCTCAGCAACTTAGTGAGACCCTGTTTCCAAATAAAACATAAAATAGGTCTGGGAGTATAGACCGGAGGTAGAAGCCACTGGGTTCCACCCCCAGTACCACCAAAATAAATAAATAAATAAATAAATAAATAAATAAATAAATATAAAAAGGGCTGGGGTTATAGCTTGGGAGGAAGAATGACCCTGACTCACATCCCTGAAGGTCCTTGAGCACATGCAAGGTGGGCCTTGCACCCTGCAGCCCGCCTCCAGGGTTCAAGGGGGCGCTGTGGTCGTTTTCCACATCCCACTGGTCTTACTCAGTGTCTTATTTTTTTTGACTCTGCAACCTTACGTTTTCATTTGCAAGGCAGCCAGTTCCCCCCAACTAAGCCAGGGACACTGTGGCTCCCACTGAGGGACCTGTACCATGGGCAGAGGGGGCAGTGGGCACGCCCAGCTGCATCCCTGTGCCCTCACCGAGGCACCGGGGCTTGGCATCTTTAAGCCTTGCTTTCTCCCTAGAAACGCTGGGTGAGCTTCCATTTCCTGTTTCCCCAGTCGCATCAGTCTTGCCTCCCCCGTCACTGTGAGTGCCAAGGGGCTCAAGGAAAGCCCTTAGAACAGCTTCCCGGGCGCGCTCGACAATCCCGAGCCCTGGGGTTTATGGGTCTTGGTGGTTGTGATGAAACTCGGTCCCGGCGCAGTGAATGTGTCCTCTTGTTCCTCTTCTCCGCCTCCCCTGCCGGCCCAGCTCTGAGTCCTCCTGGCACCTGTCCCTGGTTCAGGATGTCCACACGCTCCAGTGTGGGGCTCTTCTTTGCCCTCAAGGCTGGGGCCAGTGGCCAAGCTTGCAACCCCCCACGCAGATGGGCATTTGCACAACGCGCCTTGGTGTGCCCACGTCCAGCCTGTCCCGAGAACAGTGCTCCGCCGGTGAAGCCGGCAGAGGGCCATTTACCGCTCTGTATGCCGAGAGGCTGCGAAGTGGTACCTTGCTCTCTGAGCTGGCGTTCGGCCAACCATGCCCCAAAGGAGCTGTAAGGACTTAAAAGCTTTCGTGGGAAGGCCAGCAACCTGTCCCTGGGATTGGCTGGTTGCCAGCAACCTGTCCCTGGGATTGGCTGGTTTCCACCGTAGAACCCGGGTTTAAAGGTGGGAGAAGGTGATAATTCACTGTAGGCCCAGCTTCCAGAAGCATCTTTCTCAAGTGCTAATAAACTCACATCACTGCTTTGCTTAAAACCCTGCCTAGGCTGTCCCTGGGTCTCCGGGCCAAGTCCGAAGTCAAGGTCATGGGCGCCTGGCTGGCCAGGATTTGGGGTTTCTTTAGCCTTCCCTCCTTCTCCACTCCAAGACTACCCTGCCCTCCAGTAAAGGCCTTCCTGCTCTCTGGACACTGACTAAAAGGGAGAAAAAAAGTTGTGTGCCATTGGAAAATTACACATTGTCTACATACAATATTAACTTTTTTGTGTGCGTGGTACTGGGGATGGAAACCAGCGGCATTCTACCTCCGAGCTACGCCCACAGCTCTATTTTTTATTCTTTATTTTGACACAGGGTCTCACTGAGTTTTAAAGGGCCTCACTAAGTAGCTGAGGCCGTCCGTGAACCGCGATCCTCCTGTCTCAGCCTCCCAAGTGCTGGGATTACAAACGTGTGCCACCACGCCCGGTTCAACATGAACTTTTTGATGATCTGATTTTAGCCCTCTATATTTCATTTTATTGAACTATGTTATTTCCAACGCCTCGGCAAGCCACGGAGACTGGACAGGCAGGTTCCGCCCTGTCTCCCCACTCTACCTGCGCTTGCAATTCATGTCAACACCTCTTTACTCCTCAAACACATTTGTGCTTTATTTGACTTTTCCTTTGAACTGGCTGTAACATCTACTTAAAAATCAATAGCAGGTGTTCATTTTAATATTGGTATGAGAGTCACGATTTTACCTCACTTTTTCCGCTGAAGAGTTTCTTACAACAGTTTTTTATGAATCTTCTGGGCTTGTTCATGGTATTCTCTCTGCCTAGAATAACTTTTGTTTTTTTTTCTGACTTTTCCTCCTGAGATATCTTCCAGCATCCCCCAGGGACAGGGACAGGTCCCCTCTTGGAACAGAAATCTCAACCTACTCCCCCAACTCTCCTTGCAGCCCTCTCAATTCTGGAGGCCATCCATGGGCCCGTGTCCCACAGCTGGCCAGGTGATGCTCCGGGGCAGGAGCTGGGGCCCTAGCTCTCCCCCATCATACTCACAGACACAGGCATACAGACGCACGCGTATTTCTAGTGCTACTGTACACAGCACATGGAGATCTGGCAGTAAATGCACACGGTCATTAAGGACCAGTGTCAGGTGGCTACATCTGCCCCCTGCTGACAAACTATTGAGAAGGAAGCCTGGCTTCCTTGTTCAACACCATACTCCAAATAATAACACGTGGCTCTGAAGGGCCCAATTAATACCTTTTCTTCCTTTCCTTCCTTCCTTCCTTCCTTCCTTATTTATTTATTTATTTATTTATTTATTTATTTATTTATTTTTCAGTACTGGGGATGGAACCCAGGGGCATTTTACCTCCTAACTATCCACCCAGTTCTATTTTTTATTCTCTATTTTGAAACAGGGTCTCACTGAGTTGCAGAGGGCCTCTCTAAGTAGCTGAGCCTGTCCTCGAATCGCGATCCTCCTGTCTCAGCCTCCCGAATGCTGGGATTACAAGCATGAGCCACCACGCCCGGCTAATACCTTCTGAACAATTTGGGACTTTCAAGTCATCTCTGTTTCCCCACTTTGGAGCAAATGCAGTGGCTGGAGACACCAGCCTCGGGCTCCACATCTCCACGTACCGCACTCCCCCTGCGGGAATGGATGGCATGTCTCCTCTGCCTCTGGTCGCCATGTGGCCCTACGCAAGCACCACCCCTCTGGGCCTTCATCCCCACCCGTGCAGCAAGGTCATCTTGGCCTTTCCATGAGATAGAGTGCATCAGGCAAAGACACGCATGGCCAGCATGCCTTAGACCTCCAGCCTGCGCCTAAGAGACACTGTCCTTGAAACTCGGAATGGAGGTCCTGGGCAGGGCTCTCTGACTTTAATGGGCACATTGAGGGTGCTCTGAGGTTCCCCAAGAACGTGGAGACCGAGTTGGGAGTGTTCTGCCAGGCCAGCCACTCTACTGAACCACACACTGTGCTGGGCGAGGTCATCAATTTGTGTTTTAACAAGACCCCCCTGGGATTCGGATGTAAAGTTTGAGGACTATTTGTGCAGGGCAGAGAAGAGTGGAATTCTCCAATGGGAAGAACAGTTTTATTTTTATTGATTGATTGATTGATTGATTAATTGTGGTACTGGGGATGGAAACTAGGGCCTTTCTACCCCGAGGCTACACTCCCAGACCTATTTTATATTTTACCAGACCTATTTTATATTTTGTTTGGAAACAGGGTCTCACTAAGTTGCTGAGAGCCTCACTAAGTACCTGAGGCTGGCTTTGAACCTGCGCGATCCTCCTGTCCCAGCCTCCCGAGTGCTGGGATTACAAGCGTGCGCCACCACGACCAGCCGGAAGAATAAAGTTTGGTTTTTCAACAGTAGCGTTTCAGACACACACCCAGACCTTGTAAATGACATTCATTTATTGATCCATCCAATCACACACTCGTGTGTCACTATCTAACCAACAAAGGGATTTCCTTTCATCCATCCATCCATTTCATCCATCCATCATTTCATCCATCTATCCATCCATTTGTCCATCCATCCTTCCAATATCCAGCATCTACCATCCACCATCCAACAGATGTGCGCTGAATGCCCACTGTGTATCCTGTTAGGCACAGGAGCCCAAGTGAAGTTGTGGGTATTTGTGCTGTTGTGCCTTGCTTTAAGTGTTTTGTTTTAAGTTAGGTATTAAGGCTTAGTTTAAGTTTTAACAATTGCCTGTGTCCGGGCTGCATACCTCAGATAAGAGATCCTCTGCCCCAGGCCCCTGTTATCTTAAAAATTGCCTGTATAAGTTGCTCTAAAGTGAAGAAATGTTATGATATGCCTTTAATCAAATGCTTAGGTTTTAGTCTGAATTAATAGTATAGATGTGTTAAGATGGCACCAAGGAAATAGCCTACCTTTAGAGATTGTACTTCAAGAGTTTTAGCCCAGTCCTGAATAATGCTGACTCTATCTTAAAGCCTGTCTTCCTCTTAACAGTTTTAAGAGAAGAACCGGGAACCGGGTGGGAGTAAGGAAGCGCCAGCCTGGAGCCAGCTCCACCGCCCTTGTGTCTGAACAAACATTCCATGGATAAGAGACCCTCTTCTGTGAGCCCCTGCAAACCCCTAAACATCTACGCTTCGTCAGGCAATTTAAACATAGAAGTTATAAATTTCAAAGGACTTCTGGGAAGATGGCGACCAAGAAAAGCGGGGCTTAAGAGCCCTGCTAACAAACAATCTCCATTACCACAAAATCAGCGCCTTTCATAGCCAGAAAACACCTTCACCAGAGAAACAAAAAAATCACCAGGCTCCAGAGAGAAAGCGGACTGAGAACAGAACTCAGAGCCACAGAGGAGATACACCAGCCTCACGCCCGAGGACGCGGCAGCAGCGCCATACTGCCGGCGGCAGCGGCGAATTCACCGGACAGCTACAGCAAGCCAAGGTGAGCCGCTGCGGAACAGCCAGGCGGGATCTTTCGGTGCAGGTAGCATCTAAAGCTCCCAGTGGCTGAGCTCAGCACACGCTGCAGGAATTCAGAGTGGAACTCAAAACCAGAGAAGAAAAAATACGCCAGCCTCACGGCTGAGGGCGTGGCAGCGGCACCATATTGCCACCGGCGGCAGCAGCAGTGAATTCAGCGAGTCCAGTACAGCTACATCTGCGTACTCAAGAACAGTGAGTCAAATTGTGGGCCACAGAGGAGAAATCCCAGTACTGTACTCCCTGGGACTTGAC
The DNA here is from genome assembly GCF_963383645.1 of Muscardinus avellanarius. Classification (NCBI taxonomy): domain Eukaryota; kingdom Metazoa; phylum Chordata; class Mammalia; order Rodentia; family Gliridae; genus Muscardinus; species Muscardinus avellanarius. The sequence continues at coordinate 106,221,681 of NC_137796.1, forward strand.
CCAGTGGGGGAGTGGCGGTGGCAGAGATATCACACCATAGGAGAACGTGCAACCTGGCACCCCCCACAGTCTAAAGCAGCCTCTATCGACTCCCTGGGTCGGAGACTCTGTGATACAACCCAGTAAAGGAGTAGTGGGGTCAGAGATACTACTGACTCGAGATCCAGAGCACCTTAAGCGAAGTCATAGTGACCCAAGGGAAGAACCCAGAGAAGGCACAAACTTCCGAAATCATGGGAAAGAGGACTAACACTGGAGCAATGAATGCCCACAACCCCACAACATCAGAACCCGGTAAAACAGAAAATCAGAGATTTCTAGAAGATCAAATCAGGAAAATAACTGTAGAAATAATAGAGGTGCTTCGAAAAGAATTCAGAGAGAGCCAAAAAGAGATAAAGGATGCAATTAATGAAGTAAAGGCCTCAATTCAAAGCACGAACAACCGATTAGACCACATGGAGAACAGAATCTCGCTCTTAGAAGATGATCATTCCAAAAATGAACTCATAGTTTCTAAGCTAGAAAAAAATATCCAACAGCAGGAATCTGACATTGAAGAAATATGGGCCCATTTTAAGAGAGCTAACCTAAGAATAATTGGAATAGAGGAAGGAAAAGAAAGTGAAACCAAAGGGATCAACAATCTCTTCAAGGAAGTAATAGCAGAAAATTTTCCAAACATAGAGCAAGAGGTTGATACACAGGTCCAGGAAACTTATAGAACTCCCTTTAGACAGGATCGGAGAAGAGGATCCCCACGCCACATAATTATCAAAATGACCAATGTGGAAGCCAAGCAGAGAATCTTAAAGGCAACAAAAACAAAGGACCAAGTGACATTCAGAGGCAAACCAATTAGAATCACTCCAGACTTCCCAAACCAAGTCATGAGAGCCAGAAGGGCTTGGAGTAACATATTCCAAACTCTGAAAGAAAACAACTTCCAGCCAAAAATTTCCTACCCAGCAAAACTTTCTATCAAATTAGATGGAGAAATAAGAAGCTTCCATGACAAACAGAAACTGAAGGAATTTATGTCTTCAAAACCAGCGCTAGAGAAAATACTCAAAGAGATTAACTACAAAGAAGAAATAGGTAACACACACCAGAACCAGAGAAATAAGATTTTCCATCCAACAGACAACTAAGACTGGTTATCTGTGGAGATTCATTATTTATGTTAGTCTTTTACCTATCTCTAAATTGTATTGTTTGCCTTTATTGTTGTTAATTTTTAGGATGTCTAGTTAGAATATTAATATACCTTCAGATATAGCATTTGGAAATATTTTATCCCATTCTATTAGTAACTTTTAACTCTGTTTACATTGTCTTTGGATATACAATATTTTTTTATTTTTTAGGGAGTTTGTATACTCTTCTGTTGCCTGTGCCATTGAAATCATATCCAAGAAATCACTGCCAATTTCAATGTTGTGAGGTTTTATGACCCAGATTTTCTTCTAAAAGTTTATAGTCTTAAGATTTATATTTAGGTCTTTTATCTATTTTGAGTTAATATTTGTATATGGGATTAGGTAAGGGTCCAGTTTTATTCTTTTCCATGTAAGTATTATTTTTCAACAATATTTAGTTAAAAGATTATTATTTCTACCACCAAATGTTCGTGGAAACCTTGTCAAAAATAACTTGACAATAGGGAAGAATTTAGCTCTAGGCTTTTATTTAACTCCAATGGTTTATATATCTGCCTTTAGAACAGTGCTACACTGTTTCAATTATTGTAGATTTATATGGTTTGAAATAAAAAATATATATCTTCTAGCTTTGTTCTTTTTCAAGATCGTTTTGGGTATCTAGAGTCCATATTCCATATTAGGATAGATTTTTTCTGAAAAATAAATATATAAATATATGATAGTTTCACCTAAAAAAAATAGAAAAAAATATTCTCTGGTAAGAAAGAAAGCAAAAAGAAATATTGAAATGTTATCTTTAAGTCATCAAAAGCTTGGTATCAGACAAATGAAACTGTTATGTGAAATTATCATTTTTAATTTTGGATAAATTGCTATAATACTAGATGTCAACCACTAAGCCAAGCATGGGAAGGAGGGATGGGGAGAGAATGGGGTGGGGATCGGGTGGGGGCTGACTGGGCGATGTGTGCAAGTATATCTACAAAAGTTTGTATCCCACTAAGATGTATGAATACAGTGCACCAATAAAATAAATAAATAAAAAAATAAATTTCAAAAATGTCTAGGAAACCCCGGCAGTCCTTGGGAGAGATGACATGATAGCAGCAGCTGCTCACACATCCCCGCTATCTCCCACCTCAACATCTGGGTAAACATACCATAGAGGTGGGACCCTGTTCCCATGTCACTTGTGTGCTTTATGGTTGCTTTTAAGTATACAAGTTGTAAATGTCAAGAATGTCCAGGCTGATACAATGGAAATGACTAATGACCTTGTAACACGATGCTATATAAGGGGGTTGTTAACTGGAGACTGCACCCTTGCCGCTGACATGGAGACACATGCGCTGGCGTCCAGGTTCGAACCTGTAATAAAGCGTGGCTTGACAGACTAATAATTGGCTGTGGACAGTTTTTCTCGCTCGCTAGGTTACAACAGTGCCCGTCTCAGCCCCCAAGCCAGTGACTCTCGACCAGGGGCAATTTTGCCCTCTACAGGGACATTTGACAATGCCTCGACACTTTTTGGTTGTCCTAACCTGAGGGAGGGGTATGCTCCTGGCATCTATTGAATAGAAGTCAAAGGTATTGCTAAACACCCCACAAAGCACAGGACATCTCACCCCACCCACGAAGTCAACAGCACTTCAACTGAGAATCTGCTCTGGACAGAAAGTTCTTCCTGGGCAGGAAGAGTATCATGTCGCCTTGGTATCCCAGGGTCATGAGATAGTTAGTACCTGGTCCTCAGGAGCTGAGCGAAAGATTAGAGGAACCAGGAAATGGTGGCGCAAAAATAATTTATGCATATAAAGAAGAACTCTTGCGATTATGAGACACACACACACACACACACACACACACACACACACACACCAGTTCAAAAATGGGAAAAGGGCTTGGATAGACATTTTTCTAAAGAAGGCATCGAGAGGGCCAGCAAACACAGGAAAGGATGCTCAGCTTCATTAGTTGCTGGGGAAATGCAAGTCAAAACCACAATGAGATACCACTTCCCGCTCCCAGAAGAGCTTTACTAACAACAAAGCAGAAAATAAAACAGATGTTGGTGAGGACGCAGAAGACGGGAGCCCTCCTGCCCCGCAGTGCAGGTGGGGATGGTAACGTGGTACTGCGACTGGGGAAAACAGTCTAAGAGTTCCTCAAGGGTTAAATAAACAAAGAGCCACCTTCAGTTCCGCTCCTGGGCATATCCTGAAAAGAACTAAAAGCAGGTCTTCAACCCAAAACTTATATAGACACGTTCACAGTCACTGAAAGGCGGAAACAGCCCAAAACGTCCATCAACAGACTAAAAGATAAACACTGTGGTCTAGCCATACAATGGAACATTATTCAGCCAGCAAAAGGAAAGAAGTCCTGATTTGTGCAAACATCTTGGAGAAGTTAGACACCACCGGCCGCCTACCATGTGATTCTATTTATACGAACGATTCAGGGCAGGAAAATCCACAGAGACAGAGCGCCGAAGTGGCCGCCAAAGGCCGGGGATGGGAGTGACTGCTCGCTGGGTGTGGAGATTCCTTTTGGGGTGACAGAATGGTTTGGAACGTGGCAATGGCGATAGATGCCCAACAGCGTGTGGATACGTCATGTTACTGCGCTGCACACTGTAAATGGTGAAGTCAATTTTACCTTACGTGCATTTACCCATAATAAAATACATATTCATAAATGTATATTGCATCTGCTGTTTGCCAGGATTTGCTGTGAGCCAGGAACTGTGCTGTGCGTTTGCTGCGCCGGTACAAACGGGGCAGGTGTGATCATTACTTGCTTGGGAAAAGCATCACATTCCATGTGAACATAGTCATATAAGCAGATGTGTCCTTTTCATACCCCATTTCTTTTTTCTTTTTGTAGTACTGGGGATGGAACTCAGGGGCATTCTACCTCTGAGCAACACCCCAGCCCTATTTTTTATTCTTTATTATTTTTTATTATTTATTTATTTATTTATTTATTGGTGGTACTGGGGTTCCTGGAAGCCCTTCTATCTCCGGGCTACACTCCCAGACCTATTTTTACATTTTTATTTGGAAACAGGGTCTCCTAAGCCAGCGCACGTGGCTAGCTTCGAACCTGCGCGATCCTCCTGTCTCTGCCTCCCAAGCGCGGGGATTACAAGCGTGCGCCACCACGCCCGGCTTTTTATTCTTTATTTTGAAACAAGATCTCACTGAGTTGCAGAGGGCCTCACTAAGTAAGTAGCTGAGGCTGCCTGCGAACCACGATCCTCCTGTCTCAGCCTCCTAAATGCTGGGATTACAAGCGTGCGCCACCATGCCCGGCAGCCCCATTTCTTTAATTATCCATTTCCCTGTGTATTTACATGCTATCTTCTCTTTTTTATTTCTTTTTGTGGCACTGGGGATGGAACCCAGAGACCTTCTACCTCCCAGCTGCACCCCCAAACCTATTTTATTTTTTATTTGGAAACAGGGTCTCGCTAAGTTGCTGAGAGCCTCAGTAAGTTGCTGAGGCTGGCTTTGAACCTGCCATCCTCCTGTCTCGGCCTCCCAAGTACAGGGTTTACAAGCGTGCACCACCACACCAGGCACATCTTTTCTTTTTCAAAAAATGAGATCATACTGTATACATCGATCCCGTGACTATATAGTTTCCACTAAATTATATGCCTCTGACCAGCAACACAGATGCGGCTCACTCTTTTGACAATACTGCTCGTTTCCCCACATGGATGCACGGAACAGAACTCCTTTCCATGTTGGTATGACAAAGACGCACCAGAAAATTCCTGGGAGAACTTTGGTAGCACATTCCTCCAGGTGGGGTGGGGGAGCCAGAGAGCCCGAATGCAGCTTCAACTCAAAGAGAGACTGCCAAATGACCTCCGGGGGAAAAGTGCCAGGGCCACATGGTTTCTAACTGTTTCCAGCTGAGCCTTTCTTTGACCTCTGGCAGGAGAGAGGGCATGCTCCTAGGCAGGTCTTTTCCTTGCTGTGAGCCTTGCTTTGCTTGTCTGTAAAACTGGGGAAACCTGGCACAGCAGACAGAAGGGCGCTCTGGAAAGGTAGCATTCCCTTTAAATGTCAGGGACGATGGTTGTCATTAAAGCGAGTCTAGACGCCCCGCTCCAGCCTGCCATTCTGCGGGATTGAGAGCGAGGAGCCTGCTCTAGATGAGAGTTGTATATGAGACCAGCGGCTCTCGTTGGGGAGGAGGGAGTATTCTGCACCCAGAGGGACACTGAGTCACTGCTGGAGACATTTTCGATCAACAGAGGGGTTGTCACTAGCATCTAGTGACCAGAGGAGGGCAAGGAAGACAATAAACATCCTACAGTGTATAACCTCGCAACCAAGAATGAGCAAGCCCCTCAAAATGTCAGCAGGATGGAGAACAGAAATACTGATTTAGCCGGGCGTGGTGGCGCACGCTTGTAATCCCCGCGCTTGGGAAGCGGAGATAGGAGGATCGCGCAGGTTCGAAGCCAGCCGCGCGCACTGGCTTAGGAGACACTGTTTCCAAATAAAAATGTAAAAAATAGGTCTGGGAGTGTAGCCCGGAGGTAGAAGGGCTTCCAGGAACCCCAGTACCACCAAAAACAAACAAACAAACAAACAAACAAACAAAAAACAACAACAACAAAACAAAAAACAAAAAAACAAAAACCAGAAATACTGATTTAGACTCTTTTACTGCCTTTTTTTTTTTTTTTTTTTTTAATTCGGGACTGTCCCAAGGATGCTCTACCTCTAAGCTATACCCCCAGCCCTACTTTTTCTTTTTTTTGGTCAGTACTGGGGATGGAACCCAGGGGTAGCTACCTCCAAGTTATGCCTTCAGTCCTACTTTTTTATTCTTTGTTTTGAAACAGGACCTCGCTAAGTAGCTGAGGCTGGCCACAAATCTGTGATCCTCCTGTCTCAGCCCCCCAAGTACTGGGATTACAAGTGTGCGCTACCATGCCTGGCTTCTATTTTTTTTTAAACAGGGTTTAAGTTGCTGAGGGCCTTGCTAAGTTGCCGAGGTTGGCTTCGAACCTGCAATCCTCCTATCTCAGCCTCCCAAATACTGGGATTCGTGTGTGCCAAGGTGCCTGGCTTAGACCTATCTCTTATCTGATGTTCACCCTCGAGAGACCTCATTCATGGACGAGGATCTGAGGCTCAGAGAGGGGAAGGGCTTGTTCCAAGCTGCCTGGTAGCTGTTGCTCTGTGACTTGGGGTCTGTGGTCCATTCTGCATACCGCCCTAACCTCAGGAAAGATGTCACCATATCTCCAAGCACCTTCCCTGACTCCCTGAGCTTCTTCTGCAGACAGAGCTGCCTCCCCCCTACCCCCTGCCGGCCTTAGAGGTTTTCTGACTTTGCCCTTAAAATCGCACCGCTACCAGTGCTTGTCCTCATTAGGGTGGGCCACACTCTCTGCGAGGAGTGACTCATTTTAGCCTGAGAACGAGGAGCAGAGAGGCTAAGCATTTCCCCGAGATCACAAACCACCTAGCAGACTGGAGCTCCGGAGCCTGGCATCCTCATCTCTGAACCTTGAGCTTGGCTCTCGGGGCTCAGTTGAAGCCTGAGAGGGAGCCTTTAGCCGGGCAGCCTCAAGAACAGAGCGAGCCAGCATCCCCAAAGCTTCCTTCCATAGAGACCCGGCCACTGCTGCCCAGTGACGGGGACCTAGAGGGAACGGCGAGTCTAGGCTCCTTTCTCCGTGCCCCAGGAGTGGACACAGGGCTCCGAGCGGGGATGAGAGACTGCTCAGGGAATTGGGAGCCAGAGGGGCCAGGCAGGGATGGACAGGGAGGGGATTTGCCTTCCTCAGGGCCTGGCCAAAGTTCCTGGAGCACCCCCCCCCACTACCTAACTGCTGTGTGGTCTCCCCTTTAGCACGGCTGCTATTTGCTAACCCGGATGGATCTGGGTTCTGGTTAGGTCTGCGTTTTGGCTGTGGGCTCAACAGGAGGGTCAGCCGGGGTGAGCAGCGCAGTGTAGACAGGAACGATCCCACCAGCCGCCTGCTGGGGGTGGCTCTGAGTTCCAGCTCTGCCCCTTTCTAGCTGCGGGACTTTCGCAGAGCCTCAGAGCTTCCTCTGACAAGTGGCGACTCCGCGCCAGGCAGCCCCCAGGGTGAACAGGACTGGAGTGAGTGTGGGGACCCCAGCCCCATTCCCCGGTCCCGGGGCCCCTGCAGGAGCGGCGCCCAGCCGGCTTTGACTCCCAGAGCTCTGTGACCTTGAACACCGTCTCTTCCCCTCCTTCTGCTTCAGTTTATTGGGCTGTCAGACCAAGGGGCAGTCTTCGGTCAGAAGCCCTGTTAGGTGTCAGGACTGCAGGCTGGCCATTTGCCTCCCCCAGGACTGACCTTTGGCCCCCAGAAAACACATTTCTCTCTTCTCTGTGCTGCAGAGCCCAGCTCCAAAAAACATGGCAAAACCCACTGCTTCCCTCTTGCTGCCCTCCAAGCCTGGCTGGCTGGAAAGCCATCCCCGAGCCCCTCAGGCCACAGCTTCAGGAAAACAGCAAAGCCTCCCTCCCAATACCGACTATCCAGGCTAACAGTGTTATATTTACATGTATACACGCATTCAAATGTAGCTTTTCCATTAAAAGGGAAGGGGGGAGGCACCAAGTACTGTGTGAATATCTGCCACTGTCAACATGATCCACGTTATGTGAGACTATAGTGCACCAATAAAATTTAAAAAATTTAAAAAACACCAGCAAAGCCAACACGGTCCTAGCCCACCAGACGGACCCAGCAGCATGTCTTGGCTGGGTGCCAGGGAATTCTCACAGGAGTCTGGGGGCAGACCCGGGGAGCAAATGGGGGTCCTCTTGGAAGAGGTCAGCAGCCCTTCCCCTTCTGGGGAGCAGTGTGGGGGAAAGGAGGGCCACAGGAAGGACCAGCTGAACATAGCCCTTTGTGTGTGTGTGGGTAGTGGGGGGGCTGCTGGTCCAGCTGCCTCGGGCCATCCATCTCTATTGCTAGAGTTTAGAGCTCCTGGCAGGGTCTCCAGCCCACCATCACAGTTCTAAAGGCTTCAGGTTTACTCAATCTTCTTCCTGGACCTCTCTGCTTCTCTGCCAGCACAGGTGAGGGGTGTGAGCTGGGTTATCAGGTGGGCACTGAGGTGTGGGGGGAGAGCTGAGAACGTGGGGGGCAATGTGGGCGTTGGGAGGGATTGGGGTGAAAGGGTTAGGGAGGGGTGGATGCTCGGTCATGCATGGGTGGGCAGACCTTGCTCTGTTCCTGAACGTGGACCTGGCTCTTGGCACATCTCTACGGGAGGAAGGAGGGAAGCCCACGTCTTGAAGTCGTGTGTGTGTGTGTGTGTGTGTGTGTGTGTGTGTGTGTGTGTGTATGGGGGTGACCTTGCTCTCTCATGGTGGGTGGGGGTCTCTGACAAGGTCAGGAGGGGTTCGGGTTTGTTCCTGAGGTACATGTAGGGAGGCCCGCATGGGGTCGGAAGGTGACTTGCAGAGGCTCTGCTCGGGATGTGCTTGACCTATGGAGGGTCTTATTTCCCAGGGCTTCCATTTTTAGGGACAGGGAAGGCGAGGACTGTTAGCCCTGCCCTGAGAAGGCTCGCATCATTCAGAGACGAAGAGGGAGAAGGAAGAGGTGCAAACTTAGTTTGCCGGGGATGGGGAGGGGGTCGGTCTCTAGAGATGAGCGCGCATTAGACACCTGGGGAGGCTGGACCCCACTCTGGGGGCGCCTTCTATTTCACAGGGTAAATTAGAGAGGATTCTTGCCTCAGAGCTGTAGCCCATTTCCGAAGGTTTGCTAAAAAGGAGCTATTTTGCTCTCTGGGAGTGGGAGATCCTTTTTTTCCGGGGAGGAGATCACGTCCTGGGAGGATGGGGGGGGGCGTTTCTGGGAGCAGATGCCCCGTTTTTGCTCCCTGGGGGCAGGGCAGAAGGACCGTATATCGGCTCCCCTTGAAAGGGCCGCCCCGCGCGACCCCCGCCTCGCCCTTACCTCCAGGCCCTAGCTCCGATCCGCGGGGCTCAGACTTGCGGGCTCTGCGCTCTGCGATCCGGCTGCGCCCGGTGTCTGCTCGGCTTCCCCAGCGACTCGCCCCGCTCCCAGGCTCCGCCGAGCCGCCCCGGCCAATCAGCGCCGCCGGCCCTGGCCCTCGCTCGCGCCGCAGCCAATGGGCGCGCCCGCCACGGGCCACCGCCCCCGGGGGGAGGGGGAGGCGGGGCGGGGGCAGAGTCCAGCCTCCGCGGGCCGAGGGAAGGGGGCTCGGGCGGGATGCGCGGGGGTCCCGGAGGAGGGACCGCGAGGGCCGGGCGGACAGCGCAGGACCCCCTTTAAGTTGGATGAGGGAGGGTCGCGACTCCTTCCCTAAAAGGGGGGGCTCTATAGGCTAATTTAACCCGGATCTTAATTACAGACCCTTCTCCGGGACCCCGTTTTAGAACTTCCAGCGGTACACCAGCGTGGCCGGCCTACCCACGTAATACCTTGAATTCAGAAAGGTTTAAAGGAAGATGGGGGAGGAGCATCGTGTCCCTAGCCCAGGGCAGCGCCCAGGACCCTCTGTGTCAGCCCACCCAGCTTCATTCATGTCCCTGCTTGACCTAATCAGCTCAGGAGGACGAATACTCCGTGCTCACAGGGGCAACGTGGAGCGCACTGGAATAGGAGCCAGAGCGTGGATTCTTCCGCACGACCTGGGCCAAGACACTGCTCTCCCCTGAACATGGACTTCGTTGATGGAGAGAGTGTGATCACACCTCCTGATGGGTGTAAAGGAGACCCTAGAAGATGCTAGGGGATGCTTTTATTCAATTAAAAATGCAAGGTGAGAACTGGTAAATACTAAGGTGTGACTGACTGATAGCTCCTTCGCTTTCTAGAGATTTGGGAAGAGGATGCAGTCATTCTGTGGTAGAATCAAACACACACGTGCGTACACACACACACACACACACACACACACACACACACTCCATGGGCACAGCTATTACTAACTTATCCTGAATGAAGATGCCAAGAAGGAATACAGCTTGGTTCTCCCCCATCAACCTGCTGGCAGGCCACGATTCCCTGGACCAGATCCTGTAGAGCCTTCGGGTTCTGCCTTCCTGCCGTCCAGGAATCCTGGTGGTCTTATCTCTGATTAGACCAGGAGGACATTAGCCCCAGGAATGAAAGAATTAAGATAAAGCAACATCCATGTGTTGATGGGTACCTAGGCTGATTCCATCATCTGGCTCTTGTAAGTTGTACTGTTACCGACATGGATATGCAAGTGTCATTATAGATATTCTGGCTTCATTTCCTTTGGGAAGATGCCTGAAGTCCTCTCACTGGGTATACAGCAGTTCCGTACCCAGTCTTCTGAGAAATCCCCACGCTGATCTCCGTAGTTGCAGTCCCACCAACAGTGTGATAGGGTTCCGGTTTCCCTACAGCCTCGCCAGCACTGATTATTATTATTTGTGTTCTTCATGGTTGCCGTTCTTACTGGAGTTGTCAGTGTGGCTTTATTTTGCATTTCCTTGGTTGCTCAAGATGTTGGCATTTTTCATGTATTTGTTAGCTATGTGTACTTCTTTTGAGAAGACCGTTCGGTTCTGTTGTCCACTTTTGATTAGATTGTGTTGTTGTTTTAGTGTTAAGCTTTTAAGGCTCTTTGTATATTCTAGATGCCAGCGCTTTGCTTGGTGGGTAACTGGTGAAGTTCTCTCATTCTATGGGCATTCTCTGCAGGTTCTTGATATTTCCTTAGCTGGGCAGAAGCAGATGAACGGATCACAAAACCGTGGCACATACACACGGTGGGATTTTACTCAGCCATGAAAAAGAACAAAATCTCACCTTTTGCAGGACAATGGATGGAACTCGGGAATATTATACTAAGTGGGTATAGCCATTTTCTCTTGTATGTGGAAGCTTGAGAGAGATTCAGAAATAAGGGCAGCTTGCTGGGCGTGGTGGTGCGCGCTTGTCATCCCCGCACTTGGGAGGCGGAGACAAGAGGATCGCGCAGGTTCAGAGCCAGCCTCTCTGGCTTAAGAGACCCTGTTTCCAAATAAAAATGGGCCTGGGAGTGTAGGCTGGAGGTAGAAGGGTTCCATGTACCACCATCACACACACACACACACACACACACACACACACACACACACACACACAAGAAACAAAGAAAAAAGAAATAAGGGCAGCTTCAGAGAGATGAGCAGAGATGTCAGGGGAGTGACTGAGAAGAAATTCTAAAGTGTGATAGTAGAAATAACACTACAAAGGTATGAAAACCAATCCCAATATCGAAGACACGCATGGGGAGGGACCCAGTGGGAAGGGCACCAGAGCTTGTACAAGCATCTGTCTGACACACTATGCCCCCAAAGGATGTAAAATTTATGATGTACCAAAAATATAAAGCAAACAGATGGATAAAAAAAACCACCTACCAGCCACCTCCTAGTGTGATCTGTGATAAGCAATTGACGAGAGTAATTCAGAGGAAGCCAGATGTGGGGGCCCACACCTGGAATCCCAGTACCACCACTACAAAAAAAGTGGCTTGTTGTCTTTTTGTTTATCAGAGCCCCAAAGGGAAACAAGTATACAGCAGGGACTCAAAAGAGGATTCCACGGTGTGAAATTAAACAATAAACACAGGCGCTGAAAGTCGAATGGTCCAGACACGTAATCTCAACGCGATAAGTAGGCGCAGATATTCATAAAAACAGTGTGCTTAGTATTGTCCCATTTTTATTAAAGCTATATACATCGTTACAAATAGATCAGTGTTATCTAGTAGCACTTTCTACAATGGTGGAAATGTTTTATATCTGGCCTTCTGAGATGTCAAATATGGTGGCTAGCTGTATAGGCATTGAATTCCCCCCACCCCAATCTCTTTTCTTTCTTTTTTTTTTTTTTGTGTGTGGTACTGAGGATTGAACCTAGGGGCATTCTACCTCTGAGCCACACCCTTAGCCTTGTTTTATTATTTTATATTGAAACAGGGTCTCGCTGTGTTTCAAAACATAGGGCCTCTCTGAGTTGCTGAGGCTGGCCTTGAACCTGCAATCCTCTCAAGAACTGAGATTAAAGTATGTGCCACCATGCCCAGCTGACACTGAATTCTTACAATGATTCATGGACCTAGAAACTGAATTCTTAGTTGTATGTAATTTTAACAGTCATGTATAGAATGGCTAGATATGGACCAACAATGTAGCTAGACCAAGTTAAAAACAAATTCTGTCCATGAGTAGGAATCGTTTTCTCTGCATATAGAAAGTATGGGTGATTTCAATTTTATTTTACTTGCAAGTTGCAAATAATTTTTAATGATTCTGTAACGAATACATAGTATTTCTGTACTAAGGGAAAAATTTAAGGTGAAAAGCCAAATGAAAAAAGAAAGCCAAAGTCTGAGGCTGATGAGGTTGGCGAACTATAGCTTATGACCCACGTGACGCCCATGGTTCATTTGTTTTGGTTTGACCCAAGAGCTAAGAATGGATTTTACATTTTAAATGGTTGGAGAAAAAAAATGAAAAGAAGACCTCTGAGAATAATATGAAATTACAATTTTGGTGGGCATAAATAAAATCTTCTTGGAACGCAGCCACGTGGATTCATTTGTGTCCCTGGCACTGCTGTGGCGGAGCTCGGCAGCCGCAAAGAGAGGCCCTTTTCAGGAAAAGTTTGCCTCACCCCGATCTGAGGCCACCAGAGGGAAGCCGGTGCGCCAGTGATCTCATTCATCTCTGTAGCATCATCCGCTGCGTACTTGGGCACCCGCGGTGGGTCAGGCCCTGGTCCAGGCCTCCCAGGGCTCTGATGGAACTGCTTCGTTCCTGGCTAAGGAGGAATATTTAGAGCTGGGTGCTTTGCCAGCTGATTCTCAAATAGCTCCATTGTGATACTTGCGAAGAAAACTGTTGGCAGGTGGAGACAGCCCTTCTCACGTTAGCTGAGCTTGTGTTTTCTGCAGTCCTGTGGTTTCCCGACGGGGCTGCTAGGGCAGCAGGTGTCTTCCTGGGGATGCTGAGAATGTTTTGCAGAGGATGCTGAGGCCCAGGATGAGGACTGGCCATGCTCTGTTTCTGGAGCTCCTTCCAGAAGAGCAGTTCTGCTGGGAAGGAGCATGTCCCAGGAAGGCACATAAAGGTGAAGCAGCCGGGTATGCGGCCCCAGAGGTGCCAGTCCCCTAGAGACCAGCAGCCTGTTGTACTGAAGAGAAAACTGAGGCTCAGGGAGGAAGAACAAATGGTCCAGAACCAAATTATAATGCACATCTGACTTCCTAGGTCTGTGCTTCCTGAGCATCCTGCTCAAAAAACCACGAAGGGCCATCGGTGAGAACGCTCGGGTGTGGCTGAGAAGGGGGCCAGCTTGAGAGTCAGATCTGTCTGATACTGAATCCCAGTTCGAACTCCCAGTGTGCACATGAGGCTGGACAAGACACTTGCCACCTATCAGTCTGTGTTCTCGTCTGTAAACTGGCTAAAGTATCAGTCACAAGTTCTACATGTCAAAGAATAAAACTGAACCCTTACCTCACACCATATACAAAGATTAACTCGAAATGGACCAACGGCCTATGTATAAGACCTGCAATTATAAATTCTTAGACTGAAAACAGGTGTTCAGACAAAAATATCATACATGAGTGTCTTTAGCAGCACTATTCACAATGGCCTCTATGTGGAAACAACCAAAATACCCAACTGATGAATAAATACATTGTGGTGTAGCCCTACAAAAGAATAGTATTCACCTACAAAAAGGAGTGAAGTGTTGACATACATTGCAACACGGATGACTCTTGCAAACAGACTCTCCACTTACATGACACATTTGGAATAGAAAAATCCAAAGAAACAAAACACAGATTAAGGCTTGCGGAGGACGGGGTGGTGGGAGGTGACAGCTCAATGGGTTTCCTTTTGGGGCAAGAAGAAAGTTCTGAAACTAGAGAGTGGCCATGTTCGCCCAACATTGTGGATGTACTGAATGACAGTTAGCTGCACACTTTACGGTGGTTACCTTATTTCTTTCTTTATTTATTTTGGTGGTACTGGGGTTCCTGGAAGCCCTTCAACCTTTGGGCTACACTCCCAGACCTATTTTTACATTTTTTAAAAAAATTTGGAAACAGGGTCTCCTAAGCCAGTGCGCGCAGCTGGCTTCAAACCTGCGCGATCCTCCTGTCTCTGCCTCCCAAGTGCAGGGATTACAAGCGTGCGCCACCACGCCCGGCGTACAGTGGTTACCTTCTGACTGAAGAATTGCAGGTTTGAGGTCAGTCTCAACAACTTAGCAAGACAGTCAGCAATTTAATGAGACCTTGTTTTAAAAAAAATAGGGCTGGTGTTGTAGCCTGGAGATAGAATGCCCCCTGGGATCAATCGCCAGTACCATAATCAATCAATCAAGCAAGCAAGCAAGCAAGAAAATAAGTAAGCAGTCGAGCTGGGCTGTATCTCAGAGGTGAGATGCCCCTAGGTTCAACCCCCAGTACCATCAACAACAATAATAATGATAATAACATCAGTAGTACTATATAAAATGGCTACCTTTGTGTTGTGTATATTTTAGTACAATAAAAGTACCTGCCACTGTAGTCAGTGGGCACGGTCGAGGAGAGAAGTCTGCTCCTGGACCCTGCTGGGCATCCCTGCTTTCGCAGATGCTATTTGTATTAATTTCACCACACTCCCTGATTGCTTGTGGGAGGAGGACCAGAGTGCATCCATTCACGTATTAAGTAGTGTTTCCATCCATTAGTCTACACAGCAAATATGCACCTAGCACCTACTGCTGCCGGCTGCCACGCAGATCCAGGCACTGGGGATTCCAGGTCCTGCCCCCAGGAGGACTTCCACTCTGGTTCTGGGAGACAGTGTTTAAGAAGATAATTATGAGCCAGGCACAGTGCACACACCTATAATCCCAGTACTTGGGAGGTTGAGATGGGAGGATCGCAGGCTCAAGGCCAGCCTCGGCAACCTAGAGAGATCCTTTTTCAAAATAAAAAGGTCTTGGGGTGTAGCTCAGAGGTAGAATGCCCCTGGGTTCCATCTATTGCACCCCCCCCACACACACACACAAAGAGGGGGAAGAGAGAGGGAAGGAGGGACCGCAAGCACGTAGCCAGGGAAGCTAGCTTTTGACAATACGTGCTTGGAAGGAATGAGGAATAAGACGCTGTGCCGGGTTGCATACATCAGTCATGATGGCCGGGCTCTTCTGGAAGGACTGGACATTTTATCTGAGGCCAGAATGCTGCGAGAACCTGCCTTGGGGTCGGTCCTGTGCATTTTGTCCATGCTGGGCTCCTGGGAGCCTTGGGGCTGCCTCTCAGTCTCCCTATCTGCAGACTCTGGTAAGACGGACCAGCCCCGGTAAGCGAGCCAGGGCCCACAGAAGCTGCCGGGCACCCAGCACGTCACAGATCTCACCCAGCTTCATTTCGCTGTCACTGTGAAGACTGGGGCCTCCAGAGATGCCTGCTAGAAAGAGACACAACAGTGCGCCCCCACCCCCCAGCTCAGGACACACTGAAGTGACCGGGCAATGGTGTTATCCCTACAGCCGACCCCAGAGCACACAGCTAGGCAGCGCCCAGGCAGCCTCTGATGACAGGACGGCTTTATCCTGCTGGGAATGCCCATAGTGCCGAGGCTGAGGACCTGCATAGTTCCAAGCACATGGAAGGAACCGAACAGCCCAAATCCCTTCCTCCTGGGGCTGAGGGGTGCCCTGTGCAGTCACCCCCATTCTTGTCAAAACATACAGTCCTTGACCTACCATGGTTCAACTTATAGATTTTTTCTTTATAGTGGAGTCAAAGCAGAAACTGTCCTTTGAATTTTGACATCTTTTTGGGGTTAGCAGGGTACCATATTCTCATGGTGCTAAACATTGGCAGTGAGCCACAGCTCCCAGCCAGAAACTGGGGACCTGTGCTGGAGCGCCCCCGTCACACAGCCGACTCACTGTAGCCCAACTCAGGACGTGGTCTCAGCCATGTGTGTTAATGGTGCGGCTCACCTCAGTGCGTTACATGGCGTAGTCAACACTAGTTACAAAACAGGCTTCTCAGCTGGGCGTGGCGGTGCACGCTTGTAAGTCCAGTACTGTTGGAGGCTGACGATCGCGGTTCACAGCCAGCCTTTGCAACTCAGTGAGACCCTGTTTTAAAATAAAAGAAGAAGCTGAGTGTGGTGGCGCACGCTTGTAATCCCAGCATTTGGAAGGCTGAGAGAGTAGGATCGTGATTTGTTGACAGCCTCAGCTACTTAGTGAGGCCCTCTGCAACTCAGTGAGACCTTGTTTCAAAATAAAGAATAGCGGGTGTGGTGGTGCATGCTTGCAATCCCAGTGCTTGGGAGGCTGAGACAGGAGGATCGCACAGGTTCAAAACCAGCCCCAGCTACTTAGTGAGGCTCTTAGCAACCTAGTGGGACCCTGTTTCCAAATAAAATATATGTCTGGGAGTGTAGCTTGGAGGTAGGAAAGCCCCTGGGTTCCACCCCAGTACTACAAAAATAAATAAATAAATACATACATAAATATAAAAAAAACCAAAATAAAGAATAAAAAAATTGGGCTGAGGGTGTAGCTCAGAGGTAGAATGCCCCTGGGTTCCATCCCAAGTAAAACACACACACACACACACACACACACACACACACACACACACACAGCTTCTGATTGGGAGATTTTTACTTAACTGTAAGCTATGTGAGTGGTTAAGGTAGGCCAGCCTGAGCCATAGATGCTTGATAGGGTTAGGCAACTTACTTGGGACTTGTGATTTTTTCACGTATGATAGTCTGATCAGGCTAGGCATAGTGGCACACACCTGTAATCCCAGTACTTGGGAGGCTGAGACAGGAGGATCGCAGGTTCATAGCTAGCCTTAGCAGCCTCGTGAGGCCCTCACTTAGGGAGACCCTGCTTCAAAAATAAAAATAAATGACTAAAATGGGCTAGGGGGTAGAGCTCAGAGGTGGAATGCTCCTGAGTTCAATCCTCAGTACCACACACATGAAAGAAAGAGAAAAAGGAAAGAAAGAAGGAAAGAAAGAAAGAAAAGGAGGGAAGAGAAGAAGGAAAGAAAGAAGCGGTGCTGCTTGCTAGACAGTAACCCCTTTGCGAGTGGCGGAGCACCTTCTATGCCCATGGTACCTCGGGGATCCCAGGGAGCGTGGCTCCTCATGTTCACTGTGGACGGCTGGGGTGTAGACCAGCGGTAGAGTGTTTGCCCAGTATGCGTGAGGACCTGGTTCCATCCCCAGTCCTGTAAAACAAAAAACCCCAACAAACCTGTCATCCTCACAGCTGGAGAAAATAGCTCAGCCCGCAATCCCTGCTGAGATCCTCGCCCTGGTCTCTGACAGTGCTCAGTGCATGGTACTTAATTTTACTGACGAGGGCAGGACTCGGCCCTCCTCGGGGGAGGTCTTTGCCCCAAGGAGCTGTCCAGCAGCTCCCTGCTGAAATGTCACAGAAAAGTAGAAAACCCAGACCAAGTGGGAACGCCCCCCAGGAGCAGCACACCTGCAGGCCCTTCCTGCTTCACAGCCTCACCCTCCTCTCCATGGACTCTGGAGACAAGAGCCAGGAGGTGGTGGTCTGTCTTCGAACCCTGGGGTTACAGAGACCGGGCCGGTGATGTGTCTGACTTTATTCCCATTACCAAAATCTCTGAGCCTGAGTTTTTCACCTGTAAAATGGAGATGCCTGCATAATGGGGCTGTCACTGTGTCAAATGGGAGAAATGTCTTGGAGTGTGTAGTGTGCACAGGGGAAGCTTTTATACAGCAAACGGTCAACAAATATTAGTCACTATTATGAACACTGTCAGAGCCATTGTTCTCAGCTTGGCTTTCTTAAGAAACAGACCAAGGTGAGACAAGGAGTTGAGTGCTTAATGGGAGACTTTACCAAGAGACTCCTGGGGGTGGATAATGAGCTGCGGGTTCTCTGGGGTGGGGGAGCTGCAGCTCCCTTCTCCTGGGGAGTGCTGGGAGCCTGCATGGTGTACTGACTTCAGTTATCCCACTGAGCAGTAAGGGAGCTGGCTCATCTCTACACCAGCCACTCCCAGTTATTGGTCGAGGGCTGCTTGCCTGCTGGGCATGGTGGCACACACCTGTGATCCCAGTATGTGGGAGGCTGAGACAGGAGGATTTCAGGTTTGAGGACAGGCTCAGCAAAAGTGAGAGTCTCAGCAAATGAACAAGACTCTGTTTCAAAACAAAAACTAGAAAGAGCTGGGGTTGTAGCTCAGAGGCAGGAGTTTAATCCCCAGTGCCCTCCTCACTCAGAGCCACTTGCTCAGTGTCCATACCCAAGCACTTTAGCCTGTCCCTTTCAGGTTGAGCAGGCTCAGGTGGCCAAAAAAGAAACCCCCAAAACCCAAAGAAATAGAATATGCTAGGCTAGGTGTTGTGTTCTTTTTTTCTACCACCATCATCACCATCACCATCACCATCACCATCCCCATCCCCATCATAATCATCATCATCATCATCATCATCATCATCACCACCACCACCTAAACCATCATCATCACCATCATCACCACCTAAACCATCATCATCACCATCACCATCATCACCATCACCATCCCCATCCCCATCATAATCATAATCATCATCATCATCATCATCATCATCACCACCACCACCTAAACCATCATCATCACCGTCATCACCATCATCACTATCATCATCACCATCATCACCATCACCACCACCATCATCGCTACCATCATCACTATCATCATCACCATCACCACCATCACCAGCACCATCACTATCATCACCATCACCATAATTATCACCATCACCACCATCATCATCACCGTCATCATCACCGTTATCATCATTGTCATCACCATCACCACCACCATCACCACCACCATCATCATCATCACCATCACCATCATTATCATCATCATCATTGTTGTCATCACCATCACCACCATCATCACCACCATCATCACCACTATCATCACCATCACTATCACGATAATTATCACCATTACCATCATCATCACCACCACCATCATCATCACCACCACCACCATCATCATCATCACCATCACCTTCACCATCATCACCGTCACCACCATCATCACCATCATCACCACCACCATCATGATTGTCATCATCACCATCACTGTCATCATGACACTCACTAGACCACCACTAAAGCTTCAGAGGCCTCTCCAACTGGATCTTCATACTCTGTGCTCAACTTCACAAATTCAGCCACTCAATCATGAATTCTCCAGTGGATTCAAGTCCTCACTGACGCCCTCATTTATTTGTTCACACATCCTTCTCACTTACCAGGACTCTGGCATGGTTCCTCCTGCTACACGCAGGCACCAGGGTATTAAGGGACCTATTCCAGGGGTGTCTCTCGCTGGCTAAGCAGCTCCAGCTCATTTTCTCAAGCCTGGTACCTAGCACAGCATAGACACAAAGCAGGGCTTGGGATGTGTTTGATTAAGCTAAAGACAATGAACAGAGTAGTTTTTCTTTTCTTCTTTTCTGTTCTGAACAGGACCTAGCATTAGGGTCCAGAATTGGCAGACATGGGTACTTCCTTAACTGATGTTTTAAATGATCCTCCTATGAGAAGCATCTTTGTGGGGGTGGGTCCGGGAGGTCCTGGGATTCAGGCCTGAAATTGCTGCTCCCTGCTGAATTCCAAAGCAGCAGAGAGAGGGAGGGGCTTTTCTCGGAGGGTCCCGGGCAGCTGTGGCTTCCAGCTGCTTGATTCTGTCTGAGCCTCAGCTTGCTAACCTGCGATGGAGGTTTCTCTTGCAGGCCACTGAGAGAGTTGAGGCAGCCATGCGTGTAGCTTGGTGAATCAATCTGAGAGGCCCAATCATCTTCCTTCCATGAGGAAGATGAGGACCAATCGGTCAGAGCTGCTCCAGTTGAAGCATCTTCCAGAAGTTCCCAGGGAAGGTGACACACTTCCCCTGTGCCACTTTCCCATGTCCCTGGAGGATTGGGGGGTCTGATGTCTGCCACCGTGGGTTCAGAGCTGGGGTGCCCATGGCTCTAGGCTGGACCTTGGTCTCCATCAAGTCTACCACAGCCCAAGAGCTGAGTTGAGCTACGCTGTGGGCCCTATAGAGACCTTTGGGGTCTGGTTTGGGACAGGGGTCTTGAGGAGCTAGAGTGGAAGGCACTGCTCTGGACAGGCTCATTTGAGTTCTTCTGTAGTGTTATGTCCAGGCTGTGGGACTCCAGGGCTCTTACTCAGGAACCCTCGTTTTATGTATTATTAATTATTATTATTATTATTATTACTATTACTATTATTATTTTGTGGTACTGGGGGTTGAACCCAGGCTCATTCTGCCTCTGAACTACACCCACAGCCCTATTTTATTTTTTACTTTGAAATAGGGTTTCACTAAGTCACTAAGAGTCTCATGGAGTTCCTGAGGCTGACTTTGAACCTGTGATCCTCTTGTCTCAGCTTCTCAAGTACTGGGATTACAAGCACGTGCCACCACACCTGGCTTTTTTTTTTTTTAACCTTAAAATAAGCTGATGGTCAGGCGTGGTGGTGCACGCCTGTAATCCCAGTACTTGGGAGGCTGAGACAGGAGGAGGATGGGTTCAAAGTCAGTCTCAACAACTTAGTGAGGCTTCTCGGCAACTTAACAAGACTCTGTTTCAAAATGAAAAATAAAATCGGTCTGGGGGTGTAGCTTGGAGGTAGAATGTCCCTGGGTTCAATCCCCAGCACTGCAAACACAAACCAAAAGGGTGCTGACGCTGTGAGCCGGGTCTGCCAGGCAAGCAGGTGAGATGGGCGAGTTACATACTGACCTAAGCCCGGGCTCAGGTGCAGGGCTGCCCAGGCCCTGAGCAGGACCCTAGGCATGGATGTAAATCCCAGGAGCACAGGGCTCACGGGCAACAGGTGCTGTGAATCTTTATAAACGCAGAGTGCTGTGTAAGCAGGAGCGGACAGAGCGACTTCCCGGCCCCACGGCTATCAGCCGGGACCCCTGGCCAAGGCTAGCGATGGCTGTCAGGACCCGGGTGGCGGAAGGGAAAGGGGCTCCACCTCCTATGGGTAGAACTGCTGAGCAGCCCACAGCGCTCAGGAGGGCCCCACGCCAGAGGCTCGTGCTGCCCGAGGGGCCCACGGTGCCCACCAGGCTCCTCCAGTGTGACAGATGGAACTCCAGTGAGTCCGGACTCACGGACCTCGGCCAAGCTTTGACCTCTCTGAGCTTCAGTTTCTCCATTTGAAGAATGGGGATAAGATACTTATCCCATAGGGCTGTGGGGAGGGTTTTTTTTTTGTGTGTGTGTGTGTGTGGTACTGAGGATTGAGCCCAGGGCAATCTTAACTCTGAGCTAGACCCCAGCCTTATTTTTTATTCTTTATTTTTATTTTTATTTTTTCGATAGTACGGGGGGTGGAACCCAGGGGCTTTTCTACCTTCGGGCTATACTCCCAGACCCATTTTTTATACTTTATTTGGAAACAGGGTCTCACTAAGTTGCTGAGAGCCTCACTTAGTAGTTGAGGCTGGCTTCAAACCTGTGCGATCCTCCTGTCTCAACTCAGCCTCCCAAGTGCCGGGATTACAAGCATGCACCATCATGCCCGGCCTTATTCTTAAGTTTTGGAGGGCCTCACTAAGTAGCTGAGGCTGGCCACGAACCTGCAATCCTCCTGTCTCAGCCGCCCACATACTAGGGTTACAAGCGTGCGCCACCACACCTGGCTCGTGGTGATTTTTTTTTTTTTCCGTACTCCAAGGGCATTCTATCTCTGAGCTACACAGCCTTATTTTTTTTTTTTATTCTTTATTTGGAAACAGGGTCTCACTAAGTTGCGGAGGGTCTAAGTAACTGAAGCTGGCCATGAACCTGTGATCACCCTGTCTCAGCCTCCCAAGTACTGGGATTACAAGCGTGTGCCACCACTCCCAGCTCATGGGGAAGTTGAAAAGAGATTAAACATCTTGCCCAGGCCGGAACAGCCGTGCTGTTTAAGCACAGCAGACACACAGGACAGGAAGGACCCGCACCCCCACACCCCACCTTTTGATTTCAGTTCCAAGCTCTTCCCCATGTGTGCCCTCCCCCTGGAATATCCAGGTGCGTGTTGTCATGGGAACCTTTCAGGCACAGTGCACTTAAGAACTCCGCTGATTTTTTTTTTTTTTTGCCTTCCCCAAAATAACCCACCCTGTCAGTCAAGCGACACTTAGGTGAAGTGGTTAGACGAGCGAGATTGTTTTACCATTATTAACCGCTGAGCGAGGCAGCTACGCGGGGAATTTCCATCCCTCCCGAGACAGCCAGTTCATAGGAATGCAACTCCGGGTAATAATGAGGATGACGCCCATTGGCTACCATTCTTGGAACCTTTCCCCGGCACTGACTTAGGTGCTGCGTGCTTTAGATGCATGGTCAAGCGCAGCCCGGAGACAGAAGTACTAGCCATGAGCCCACTTTACAGGCTGGGATGTTGAGGCTTGGGTAGCTGAGTGTCAGGACTGGCTTGAGCTCAGATGCCGGGAGCCTTGTTCTCACCACCGGCTTTCCTGCCTCTCAAGAAACGCCAGATGAAGCGCGTCTGGGCCCCAGCTCCCAAACCACCAGCTTCAGGTCCTTTCTCTGGTGAGAGCTGAGGCTGGAAACGCCACGTGTCCACGGAGTGTGTTGTGGAACTTGGTTTCTTCCTGAGTCAGCGCTCTCTCCCCATAGAAAGGTTCCTGCGTGGCTTCAAGTTTGTCATGACCTGAAGTCTGAGGAAGGAAGCCCGGGGCTGTGATCACATCTCAGCCCTGGCAGGCAGAACCCTGCAGCCCTTCCCAGGACAACGGCGTAGCCTGGTCTCCCATCCACTAGTTTCCAGGCACCTGGGGCTCCTGCAGACCAGCAACACCCATCTCAGCAGGTACACACTGGGCTTCCGAGCAAAGATGGACCTGGCTTTAGACTGAGCCCTGTGGCCTTGAGCGGCCTCTGGAAGCTTCTCAGCCTTATCTCGCCCACCTCTAAAGTGGGGAGAGAAGCCAGGTATGGTGGCACATGCCCATCACCCCAGTACTGTAATCCCAGGTGGACACAGGAGAATTGCAGGTTCGTGGCCAGCCTCAGCAACGTACTATGACTGTCAGCAACCTAATGAGACTGTTTCCAAACAAAAAAATAAAAATAAAAAGGGCTGGGAGTGTAGCTCAGAGGAAGAATGCCCCTGGGTTCAATCCCCAGTACCCAAATAAATATATACATAAATAAATATAAAGTGGGAGCTGGGTGTGGTGGTGCACACTTGTAATCCCAGTGTTTAGGAGGTTGAGACAGGAGGATTGCAGGTTTGTGGCCAGTCGAACTTAGTAAGGCCCTCTGTAATTTAGTGAGACCCTGTTTCAAAATAAAGAATTAAAAAAAAAAAAAAAAAAAACAGGGCTGAGGTGTAGCTCAGAGATAGAATGCCGCTGGGTTCAATCTCCAGTACTGGGGAAAAAAAAAAAAAAGAGGGCGGAGCTTTTAATGCACTTTGTGGGATTAATGTGGGTTTGATCTGACCTAGGTACGAGGTTCCCTGGGTGCTGGCGGCTCTCAGAACTGATGCTGAGCTCCTGAGTTAATGTATAACTGATTGTTCAGGGGCCTCCAAGAGTTACCGAGGACCCAGGCCCTGGAGCGGACAGCAGGGGCGGCCGGGACTGCCGACTGCGCGGGATTCCTTCCAGACAGGCCCTGCGGTGGATCCATGGGGCTAGAGCGCCCCCTCGTGGTCACAGGTGTCCGGGGATCCAGCCGGGACCTGCGGCGCGGAAGCGGGCGCTGTCGCGGGCAAGTCTGAAACCTGGGCGAGGCGGCCTCCAGGCTCCTTGGGAGACAAAGAACAGCGACTCGCCTGTCATCAGCGAGCTGCGCTGCTCCCGCTTCCACCGAGTCGCTAATCCCGGCATCGGCTCCCTGCAACACAGCCGGCCCCTCCTCCTCAGGACCCTGCCTTCCTGGGGCGGCTATCCCCCTTCTACTCCCATGTGGCTCGTCTGTTTAGCACTGGTTAACACTGCCAGGGTTATAATTCTCAAACCACTGAAACACAATCCTCGGTGGGCCCTGGCGGTCCATGCCTGTTCATCTCTGTACTTGAAAGGCTGGGACAGGAGGATTTGAGGCCAGCCTCAGCAACTCAGTGAGACCCTGTTTCAAAGAATAAATAATAAAAAAATAGGGCTGGGGTGTAGCACCTGGGTAGAATGCCCCTGGTTTCCACCCTCAATATGGCAACAAAACAAAACAAAAACAAAAAAATCAAACACATAAATGAAAGGGCCCAGGGTATAGCTCAGAGGTAGAATGCCCCTGGACCAGCCAGCCAGACAACCCACCCACCCAACAAAAACAAAAAACAAAGAAGGACAAGACTCCAGCCTCCACGTTCTGCTGCAGGAGCTGAGCTGTTCCCCCTCCTCTTCCCAAGCTCTGGCAGAGAGCTGGCTGCCCATGGACTGACCTCTGGAACAGTGAACCAAATACACCTTTCTTCCTGTAAGCTGGGCTCGTCAGGCACACGCTAGTTTCATCAGGAATGTGTCTTCCTGCCTTTACAGGAGGCAGGCCGAGATGGACGGCAAAGCTGTCCTTGGCGTTTCTTCAATTCTACCCTCCTTTCAGCACCGTCATATGTATTATATCTGCTCCTGGCTTGCATTATGACACATTATGTATGCATAGTGGTACTGGGGATATGTGATCCCCATAATAAATATATATTCCATAATTTATATATAAATTTATAATTTATTTATATATATTTAGTGGTACTGGGAATTAAACCCAAGAGCAATCTACGTCTGAGCTACATCCCCAACTCCCCGTCCCTTTTCTGAAACAGGGTCTTATTAGGTTGCTGAGTCTCACTACATTGCTGAGGCTGGTCTTGAACCTTTGATCCTTCTGTCTCCGCCTCCCAAGTACTGGGATTACAGGCATGCACCACCAGCCCTGGCTTAATACTGTATTTAAATACTCTGAACACCATCAACTCAGCCTCAACCAAGCAACGATATTTTCATGTCTCTGGTTTGCAACTACTGCAATACACAGCACAGGGCATGAGGTTTGCTCTACTGCTGGACTGGCACAAGGGTGACTTCCAGCAGGTTTTGTAGGGTCTTTCAGTGACAGCAATCTTCCTTGAGGTGGAGCCGTGCTTGTCTTGCTATGGGACGAGCTCCCCTTGGGTTAATCTTTTAGGGGAGGGTAGAGCCACCAGGCACAGACCAGGCCCCAGTGCTGCCCAGGTACCCGGAGGAGAGTCAGAGGAAGGTGGAGTCACGGGGCCAGCTGCCACTCCTGCTGGGCTCCCCGTGCCTCTCCTGCCTGCTCTACCTCCCCAGCTCACGGAGCTATGATCAGCAGCAAAACCTCTCTGTTTCATTTTCTTACCAGTACTGAAGATTGAGCCCAGGGGCATTCCACCTACAAACTACACCCCCAGCTCTATTTTGTGTTCCGTATTTTGAAACAGGGTCTCACCAAGCTGCGGAGTATCTTCACTAAGTAGCTGAGGCTGGCCGTGAACCCGTGACCCTCTTGTCTCAGCCTCCCAAGCACTGGGATTACAAGTGTGCGCACCACACTCGGCGCAGCAGAGCCTCTTACTTGCAAGTTTGCATTCTGATCACTCCCGGCCAGTGGCCATGCTGGAGCCTGATCTCTGGACCTGGGGTCCACTGGGAGGGGAATAAAGGCTCCCAAGGTACAAATGAAAGAATGTGGGGAGCTGAGATAGTGGAGGGGTTGGCAAGATGCTGATCCAGAAGTTGAACCTTGCTACTGCACACCAAGGAGAGAGATGTGTAGTTTTTTCACTTGAAACCTCCCCAGTAAGATGGGATCATAACCTGCCATACTCTGGGAAAAAAAAAAAAAAAAAAAACTGCGTTCAAATGAGGATGTGGTCCTTAGGAGAATTAGCCTCGGTGGGGGTGTAGGTATAGCCCCCTCCCTTCCTGTGGGCTGGGCTTGCTGGCTCACTTCTAATGGACTGAATAGGACAGAGCAATGGGGTAAGCTGGGCGTGGTGGCGCAATCCCAGTACTTGGAAGGCTGAGACAGGAGGGTTGCAGCCAGCCTCATCAATTTAGTAAGACACTGTTTCAAAATAAAAAAATCAAATTGGTCTGGGGGTATAGCTTGGTGGTAGAATTCCCCTGGGTTGTTCAATTTTTAGTGCGCGCGCACACCCACACCCACACCCACAGCAATGGGTCAAATATAAGGCCCTGGGTTCAAATCCCAGTATCGTGTGTGTGAGTATCACTACTAAGATCGGGCCTTAGAGACTTATAGAGCCTGGTTCCTGTTCTGTGGGCCTGGCAGGGACGCTCAGGCTCTGGAGCCAGTGAGGGAGTCCCGGCTCCACCCCTCCCCTCCTGGGCCACCTCGGGGGAGCTACCCGGCCCCGTCTAGAGTGGGGTCACCACTCCGGCTCATTTGTTGGGATGCAGGCAATGGCTGGTGTGGGCGCTGCTGTCTTGAAGGCGCTTCAGCTTCTGCCTGGATCGAAGCCAGGCTCTCCCTGGAGTGCTTTGGTAACGCCCCAAATGTCCGTTCCCTGCGCTGAACTCACTCCACAGTGCTCTGCCGCAGCCCAGCGGTAGCATCGAGCGCGGCAGCTCTCCGGCCTCTGGCCGTCTTTCTCCACTGGGTCTTCCCAGTCCAGTGTGCAGGTACAGAGGATGGTCCCTGAGCCCCATCCCGTGCTCCCCTCCAGAGGCCCGTGCCTTGAAGCTATGGGGAATGGTTTAATTAGCCACCCTCTGGTTAATTAATACTGCCACCGTAGTTTAGGAATACAGACACATTTTAATCATTATGGCTCTGCCAGTAAAACCCACCACATCCTTCCTGTGGGAACCCGCTTCAAGGCCCACGCTGACCAGGCACCTCTCGATTGAAATGGATTTCTTTATTAATTTATTTGTACACCGCACTTCATCTGGCTCATCTAGTCCCTGACGCTAGTTACTGCTTCCTCCTCGCGTAGAACGCCCCTCCCTTCACCCCGGCAGCATGGAGAAGTGAATTCCCTGGACATCGATTGGCTGGACAAGAGCCAGTGCCCTCGAGGAGATGGAGATCAGGCTCTCCTTCGGAGCCCGGGCATCTGTCACCTCACAAACTTACGGTTTGTTTTCAGTCTGAGGTGTTGACTCTGTCCCCTCATTTTCGGTTTATACATAAAACTTATTGTAGCTCTTTATGGTTTTAAAAATTCACAAAATTATCAGGTTGAAGCTGGGTTTGGTGGCGTATGCTTGTAATACCAGCATTCGGGAGGCTGAGACTGGAGGATCGTGGTTTGTGGACAGTCTCAGCTACTTAGTGAGGCTCTCCGCGACTTAGTGAGACCCTGTTTCTAAATAAAGAAAAAAAAAAAAAACACAGGAGCCGGGCGTGGTGGCACACGCTTGTAATCCCAGCATTTGGGAGGCAGAGACAGAAGGATTGCAGTTCTCGGACAGGCTCAGCTACTTACTGAAGCCCTCCGCAACTTAGTGAGACCCTGTTTCAAAATAAAGAATAAAATATTAGGGCAGGGGTTGTAGCTCGGAGGTCAAATGTTCCTGGGTTCCATCCCCAGACCCGAAAAAAAAAAAATCAGCTTGATGTATCCATCTGTTGCAGAAAGACCATGAAGAACAGCGATGAGCAGCACGGCAGTGCACGTCTACAACCCCCAGTGTTTGGGAGCGGAGACAGGAGGATCACAGGCTCATGGCCAGCCTCAGCAAGAGTGAGGCCCTCCACAACTGAGAGAGAGAGCCTGTTTCAAAATAAAAGAACAAAACAGGGCTGGGGGTGTAGCTCAGAGGTTGAATGCCCCTGGTATACCACAAAATTTGAAAACCAAAACCAACCAACAACGACCAATTCATGAATTTATTGATTTTATTTTTTTGTGGGTCTAGGTATGGAACCCAGGGGCATTTGACCTCTGAGACACACCCCCTGCCCTATTTTGTATTCTTATTTTGAAACAGGGTCTCTCTCAGTTGCGGAGGGCTAAGTAGCTGAGGCTGTCCGCGAACCACGATCCTCCTGTCTCAGCCTCCCGAATGCTGGGATTACAAGCATGGGCCACCACGCCTGGCTCAATTCATGGATTTAAAAACTTCCTGCTGGCCACCCCAGTGTGCCTAGGCAAATCACTAAGCACTGCCAAAGAGGCTAATGGTGCTGGTGCCTGATTTGGGCTGCCCGTGAGACCAGCAGCCTAAAGCTGGGCTCCCAGGCTGGAAGCGCTGTGCTCTTAACACCAGCAGCTCAGCGCGCGTGTGTGTGTGTAAGGCTGAGCAGAGACTGGGTCCCGAGGTGAAATGGGTTTCACTCTTCCTTCACATCACTGCATCTGTCTGGACGCCGGCTGGAAACATGGCGTCGTCATGCCATTGGGAGGACCGGCTCCCAGGCAAGAGCTTCCCCTGCCTGCATCACTGCGGGCGGGCCGTGAGGCTGCTGCAGGTGAGCCAAGGTCTGCCCCAGGCGAGTTTCACAGGAAATGGACAGACGCACCTACTTTTTCTTAACTCTGAACTGAAGAACACAGGCCCTGAGGTTACCTCCCTGGTGGCATTTCTCCATCAGCTGGGACAGCCACAGGCATCTTGCCGGGCGCGGGGACAGCAGCACAGAGAGCCATACCTGTTTCTCTGAGGGCCTCCTGGGCCCTCCAAAGTGAATTTCGAGTACAACACAGAGCCTGGAATTGAAGTCGGGCCTTTGCAATTTGACGTCTCAGATTTGTTCTTTCTCCAGCAATCCCTCCAGGATAGGGTAGCAAATAGGATCCGTTTTATTTATAGAGAGAGGGAGAGATTGCTCAGTGATTTTTCCAGCAGACGATGGTGCCAGACCATCAAATCTTATAAATCACGCAGGCCAATGGTGTGCAAATGGAAAATGCTCCCGAAACCAGAAAGCTCTACAGCAGATAACGTCTGCAACCTACTGAAGACATACCCAGTGCCGAGCCCAGCTTCAACTTCCGTGAAGAAAGAAGCCTGCTGTTCGACAGGTGAGGAAGCTGAGGTTCAGAGAGGTGAAGTCACCCGGCCAGTACACAGCAGAACTGGGATTCGAACCTGCGTCTTTGCGGTATGAGTTAGTGCTCTTTACTGTGAATGACTTTCTGCAGCACGCACAACGTGGCCTCTGGACCAGCATCACCTGCATCACTCAGGGCTTGCTAAGCTGTAGCCTCATCGTGGGCGTGGTGGTCCATGCCTGTCATACCAGTCCTTGGGAGGCTGAGACAGGAGGACTGTGGCTTTGAGGCCAGCTGCAGCAATTTAGTTAGGAACAGGGAGACCCAGAAACAACAGAACTGCAGCGTCAGGACCTTCCAGGACCCAGGTCTGAGTCTGCACCTGTCAAGACCCCCGTGGCCCCCGAGCAGCCTTGGGAGAAGCGCTGGGGCTGCGGCATCGTGCTCTGCTGGGCTTAACAGATGATCTTTTTGTGGGCTTCAGCTGAACAGCCCCATCTCCTCTGTGAGCCATAGATTTCTCTGAAAATATTAGAATGTGTCCAAAAAGAATGGCCCGGGTTAATTACGCAGCGGTACATCTCGACGGGTTGATGCTTCTCAAATATCTCTGTCAAACGAGCACTTGCAGGCACAAGCGAGGCCGTAAAACAGACGGTTGGGGCATGCTGCACCTCTGCGTGGAAATGTGACACTGCTTTGAATCACAGAGGAGCAAGATTAATCCTGGCTCTACTTAAGAGGGAGCTTTTGGGCCAAATGCTGTGGACATAAAAGCAGTTTGCCCTAACGCGCCAGGTGGAAGCGGTGACAACTCTATTGCTTGGTGCCAATTACATTTATGGGTCTGTCCCCAGGAGTGCTAGGAAAATGTCACTGCTGTGCTCAGGCAGCGCCAGCCGGGCTGTCGAGTGGGGCTGTTCTGAAGGCTCGCGATACACCCTGTGTGGTTGGAAGTGCCGCTCAGGGACTGGTTTGTGGAGGAATCTTGGCAGAGGAAAGGGTAGACCTTCTGCTGTAGCCCCGCACGACCCTGCACACAAAGCACCTGGAGTCCATGCAAACAAATTCTGATCCAGGTCGTGGGGGCCGGGGCACCGCTGCGTTTCTCACGAGGGCCCAGCAGAAGCGCCCTGACTGCTGCTGGTCCAGGGAGCACGTGGGGGTGTGGGGAGAGCAGCGCCCGGGGCTCCGGCGGGCCTGGGCTCCAGGCAGACTGCCCCGGAAGCTGTGATGTTGGGCAAGTTGCTTAGCCTCTCTGACCTTCTCAGAGGTAGAATGGAGGTCACTTCTGCCTTGAGGCTCTTTAGAGATGAAGTTTGGACATAGGTTTCCTTCCTGCTCCCTGGGCGGTGGGGGAGACGTGTTCTGTGTCCCCTGCGCCACAGGCTCAGCTGAGACCCGTGTTCTTTCCCCGTAGCAGCTGGCTCTCCTCTTCCAGGGCAGGGTGCTCTCCCTCAGCACCCCGATGGCTTGGGCTGGCCCACTCTCTGCTGAGGGCACCCTGTATGTTAAAGGCCTGGCCTTCACCCACTAGACGGCAGTAGCACCCTGTCTCTCCTACTGTGACAACCCTAAATATCTCCAGATACTGCCAAATGCCCCTGGAGGTCAAATCATCCATGGCTGGGAAGCACTGTTCTAATTAGTACCTTATAGTAATAGTTCATTTGACAGTTAAGTACTGAGTACCCACTCTGCGCCATGCACAGGAATATGGTGATGTTCCAGACAAACAAGGCCCCTGACCCCATGGAGACCTTTTCCTTCTGGAGCCTGGCTCTTCTCAACTGTAAAAGGGCATAGCCATGCTGCCGACTCTCGGATCTGTTGGGTACATACTCTGGCTTTGCACTGCAGGTGCCTGGCCCTGGGTGTGAGGATAAAGCTACGACTGGGCTGTGGCGGCGGCGTGGGAATTGGGCTTGGTACTGGGAGAAGCGAGGGTGGCAGGAGAGCTGGGCAGGAGAGCCAGGAGGAGAGCTGGGCGCGAGGGGCAGTCGGGAGGGGCCGTGCTAGGCCCTGGAGCTGTGGGAAGGAGGGAGAGAGGGAGGAAAGGAGGCCAGCAGTGGCAGGAAGGTGGGCCAAACTGGAGAGGAGGAGGAGAGCGGGGGAAGACTGGGAGAGAAACCCAGAGAATGACAGGAACGGGAAGAGGGGCACGCACACTGTACCAGGGCAGGATGGAGAGGGACCGGAGAATGATGGGGATGGGAAGAGGGGCACACAGACTGTGCCAGGGCAGGATGGAGAGGGACCGGAGAATGATGGGGATGGGAAGAGGGGCACACAGACTGTGCCAGGGCAGGATGGAGAGGGACCGGAGAATGATGGGGATGGGAAGAGGGGCACGCACACTGTACCAGGGCAGGATGGAGAGGGACCGGAGAATGATGGGGATGGGAAGAGGGGCACACAGACTGTGCCAGGGCAGGATGGAGAGGGACCAGAGAATGACGGGGATGGGAAGAGGGGCACGCACACTGTACCAGGGCAGGATGGAGAGGGACCGGAGAATGATGGGGATGGGAAGAGGGGCACACAGACTGTGCCAGGGCAGGATGGAGAGGGACCAGAGAATGACGGGGATGGGAAGAGGGGCACGCACACCGTGCCAGGCCAGGATGGAGAGGGACCGGAGAATGACGGGGATGGGAAGAGGGGCACACAGACTGTGCCAGGGCAGGATGGAGAGGGAGACCATGGGAAGGGAAGGAGAGCCGGGATGGAGGGGAACCCAGGAGGCAGACTGCCTGCCATGCGGTCTGGGTCGGCGGTGTGTGGCTGGGGGCACAGGCAGCCTGGAAGGCAACGCGGCGCTTGTGCCCAGTGGCGCTGCTGCAGCAACTGTGGTGAGGGCACCGAAGACACTTGCGAGCAGCAGAGGCCCACAGGGCTGGCAAGGCTCGCTGGACGACCTGTGGGTGGAACCCACCCCAGGCCACGCAGCTCCAAAGGCCAGGCTGTGTGACCAGCACGAGGCCAGCTGAGGGCGTCTGGCTGGGGCACTGGCCTCTTGGCGGCTGCATGGGGCAGCGACAGGCCGGGAAGCCGCCTTGGGGCCTGAGGTCCACTCACCATGCTTTTGCAGTGACGGTGCCTGAGTTCTTGGTTTTATTAGAGCTACATTATGAGAACAGTCCAAGTGCCACATTCGCCGAGACCACGAGTCAAGGTGTTGGTTCTGCGATGACCTTCCAGAGCTCCTGTGACAGAGAGAGGACGGCTCCTGAGGTGTGCAGCGAGGTGCCAGGTTTATCAGGGGAAACAGCCAGTCAAAGCAGCAGGTGAGCACTCGCTGCGGAGCCACGGGCAGGGAGGCCTGTGCGGGCGCAGGGCCGCCCGTCCCCCGAGGCTGGGCTGTTCCCCTGACTCTATCATGGCGGGTGGGCTGCGTGGACAAGGCCCAGCGTCAGCCGCAGGGCATCAGGGCGTCACACAGTCGTAAGGGACCAGGGAGGGAGCGCGTCGTCACGGTCTCCCTCTTTGAGGGGTTCACCATTCTGTCCTGAGACTGCGGACTTCCCTAGGAGCTGCGCTTCTGGGTCATGTAAGGCGCTCTTTCTTGGGGGTGCTGGAGATTGGAAGCAGGGCGTTTTACCCCAGCTCTCCCCAGCCCTTTATGACTTTTACTCTGAAGCAGGGTCTCACTGGGTTGCTGAGGGTGTTGCGTAACTGCCGAGGCCCTGAACCTGGGATCTTCCTGCCGCAGGCTCCCAAGTGCTGAGACTCCAGGTGTGTACCACCACGCCCGGCCATTGCCCCTCAACACCAGCTGGCGGGGACACACACATGCTCAGCAAGTTCTTGGTGGCAGCCTTGGGTCCTTACGAGCAAGAACAGCCTGTGTGCCATCTGTGTAGAGGCCGACTGGGACAGAGGCAGGGAGGCTGCCCAGAGCGGGCAAGGCAACGAATGGAAGGAAAGAACTTTCTGGAACACCACAGAGGAAACACACAAGGCCAATCTTGCATCCTGCATCCTGGGAAAAGGAACGGGAAGGTGAGAGAGACCACCCTCTCTCCTCCTCCCTGTCCTCCCCAGAACGGGACCCGAGCCCCAAGGACCCCGAGGAAGACAGGCCGCAGCCAAAGGGCAGAGAGAATGAGAACAGAGACTCCTTTGAATCCCGCTTTTGGCGATTTAGGGGTGATTCTGGCCTTTCAAATGTTCCCCAGTTGCTGGTTTCAAAGCTCGATTGGAAGTGGCGTGGCTGCAGGATGAAGCCCCTGCTCTGCCGCTTCCTGGTGAGATGACTCACCCACGTCGGCTGTTTCTGTGTTAACCAAGCCAGTGGACCAAGGAGCCCGGCCTGGTGCTTGGCAGGCGTTAGCTACCACTGTAGGGTGATTACTAAGAGCCGGACGTGAGGGCACCCCGCTGGGCCTGGGCCAGGAGCAACCAGAGATGAGCCTGCAGCCCGACCCCTGGGGGCCCTGCCATCTCCCACCCGTGACCCCTTGCTCTGGAGTCTGGGCTGCCCACAGAGGAGGAATGTGCTGCTAGGTTGCTGGTGGAGGCCTGGCTGCGGCCCTGCACATGGAGGGTTTGTTCACACCCGCTCTGCCAGGAGCCAGCAGCCTCGTGCACAGGTGGACCTACCAGCTGCCGGATGCGCTCGTATACGATGAACTGCGGGAAGGAGGCCTCGACCGGCTCCACCACGAAGCGCAGCCTGCCGTCGGTCAGTCTCTCCAGCGTGCGCAGCGAGGAGCGGAAGTGGTCGTAGGCTTCACACGTGACGTCCAGGTGTCGCAGCGTGAAGTTGAGCCTGCAGAGCAACCGGCACAACACACACCGCGTCACGCGGGTCCTGCTGCGCGCCACCTGCCGCTCACCGACGTGGCCTCTGGGTGGACTTTCACCTCCCATGCCTACTGTGTGCCACACACTTGCGCAGATTCCCTCCTGGGTCATATGACAGCCTGGGACGTGGAAATGGTTATCGGCTCCATTTCACAGATGGAGAAATGGAGGCCTAGCAAGCCCAAGTCATGCAAGACAGAGTCCCTGCCTCGCGGAGCTGCAGACTGGGGCAGGGCAGAGTTACTGCCCAGACCTCTGCAGAGCTGCGCCGGCAGAGTCCAAGTGGGCGCTCTGTGGGATGATGGAGAGGCCACGGCAGGGAGGTGCAGAGCCCAGCGGAGGCCATGGCAGTAACAGGAAGCTGGCAGGTTGCAGAGATGAAGGGGCAGAGGAGAGAGCTGAGTCCACCTTGCCATTTGTACCTTTCAACACCAGACTCTGCAGGATCATCTGCCTTGCAATTCATGCTCTTCCTGTCTTCCTCAAATTCATTACGAAAACTCATAAATATGCCATAGGAGCACGGGCAGTTTAAAAAGCTAGCGTGGATCCATCACAGCTTCAGCCCGGCAGCTCCTGGCCGCTCGTCACCCCTGCTCTGAGGCCCTCCTCAAAACGGCACCCAACAAGCAAATGCCAGTCAGGGCATTTCTCTGCAGGATGTCAGGTGCACCGCGAGCTGATGCCGTTCACCCGAGACAGAGCTAACGATTTCCACCGGGCTCAGCATTTCCAGGCTGCTCGAGGTTTCCCTGCACAGTCTATAACATTATGATCCAAACGCGAGTGCGGTGCTGGGGCTGATGGGTCTAGACTCGGTGTGAACAGTGTTGTCATGAATGTGCCAGAGCGTAGTTTTGAGCGAAACTCCAGTGAAGGGGTGACCCCAAGGCCAGGCGGTATTTGGTAGGCAGCCCCAGCAGGAGGCACAGGGTTAACACATGAAATGGTGCTCCTTGTCAGAGACCGTGGCCCTCCTATGTTCATGATCAGCCACTGGGCCTTTTGCTTGGGGTTCTGGTAGAGACGCAGGGACACAGAGTGCTCTTTTTGTCATAGTAACAAATGCACACAATGCTAACGGCAGCCGATGATGGCCTCGGCACCTGGGAGGTGACAGGTGTGCCGCGGCTAGAGTGACAGCCCTGGGCAGCCTCCGGTCTTCGCCTGTCACCACCTGGCTGTAGCCTGGAAAGTCCCTCTGTATGTCTCAGCCTTCCTCTCTACATGTGCAGACAGCGCGGGTGTACCCACACAGGGACTTTATGTGAACTAAGTTGATGTGCAGAAAGACCAGCCTGGGCCGCACACAGCAGGTGCTCGGTAAATGGCAGCAGGTATGAGGTAAATGGTGGCGCAGTTGGGCAAGGATGTGGTCAGCACAGAGCTCACCTCTTCTCCACTGACAGGATGGCAGTGCAGGCATTCTTCAGCCTGTGAGCAAGGCGGGACAGCGTCTTAAACAGGGCATCGGTCAAGTCTTCGTCATAGAACACTGTGTAGAGAAGGGTGTTGTAGAACATGCAAGTCCCAGAGCAGCCTCTCAAGGGGACCAAGGAGACAGCTGAGGGGGTCCTCATCACCACAGACAGATGGGTGTGGCAGAACATTCTGAAAAATGCTTCTCAACCCAAGGATCTCAGTGGAGGCGAGGGGAAACTATGCTTTGCAGGGGACATGTATGACGGCGATTGTGCTCACCTTCAGCTGCAAATAGCACGGTGGTGTGATCGTACAGATCTGAGATGTCTCCTTCCGACCAGCTAAAGGGGACCTCAGGGTCTACCAGAGAAAAAGAAGAGGACCTGTGGTTCATTCCTATCTCTGCTGGCTTCAGGACAATGGGCAGGGTTGAGGTAGCTCAGTGCAGTTAGCAGCGCTGGGCAGACCTGCATACCAGGGCCTGGCTCAGGGCCTCGGCTGACCATGGGGAGAGCCCCACTGTGAAGACAGAAGGATCACACTGCTGCCTTGGCCAACAGCCCTGTTCCATCATGATTTACACCACTGTCCAGGGATCTCTAAGAAATCTGCCACATCTCTCTGGGTTTCACTTTTTGCAGACACAGAGAGGGCCGAATGACACTGCCCTCTCAGGACTCCTGGGAAGTCGAAGGACCTGCGGCGTGCACTGGACTGGTGGGTGACAGGTACTCCACCAGGGTTCCCCACCCGCCAGTGACCTCTGACAGGGAAAGGAAAGATGGCTATAAACAGAGCTCACACCCAGGTCTGAAGCAGTTGGATGAAATTTAGGACGCTCCCCTACCCAGTGGGTTTCCTGGAGCCCCATCACTTGCTGGGAAGTGGTCTGTGCCCAGGAGCCTTACAGCCCTGGGGTCACACCCCGACCCTGCCAAGTGCCAGCCGCGTGGCCCGGCCAGGCACTGATCTCCGAGTGCTGGTTTCCATTTGCACTTGGGGATATTCATGCCCACCACACGGTGACACTGAGGAGTCTGGACAAGGATATGAACAGAAGGGACCCAACACGTGGCTGGTGCTCAGAAAACGACAGCTGCCGCCTGGTGGCTGATGGAGCGGATCCTGAGCTGGGGGGGGGGGCTGCTGTTCAGCTGGGGCCACAGAGCCCAGGCCTGCGGTACCACAGAGGAACCAGTCAGAGGGGGCCAAGGAAGACACACCTGTGCAGAGATCATCCTGTAGCCAGTCTAGCTCTTTGACCTTAACGACACCACCTGTAAAATGAAAACAAATGGAATTCTTACCTGTACACAGGATCAGGAATAAACAAATGTTTGCAGCATACACCAATATCCACCCATCCAACCTCCTAACCACTTATCACCCACCCTCGACGCGTCTTCCCCCCTCAACCCATCCATATCCCATCCAGCCGTTCTTTCTCCCTCCCTCCCAAACCCCTGCAGTCTCTGAGTGTTAAGTGCCGGCAACTGAACCAGGCACTAGAAAAGGAAAAGTTTACAAGTCCTGGCCCGTCTTGGGGGCCGGCCACTGCAGGAGACTGGCAGGTTGACAGACAACTAAAGACTTGTAGGTCAGGGCCATGTGACATGGAGCCCAGGCAGGCGGAGGGGGTGTCAGTGAGGGAGCGAGCCTCAACAGGAGCCTGCAGCTCCTCCCGCACCCTGGGCATCCAGCCATGGCGACCACTCAGACGGGTTCATGGCAGTGTCGTCGGAATGCTGTCACCAGAGCCTGCCTGTTTGGAGACCCGAGCGTGAGTGAGGAGGGGCTGCCGAGCAGTGAGGGAGAAGGAGCTGCCAGTGAGCCTGGAGGGGACCCCAAGGAGGCCAGGGTGCTGGAGAGGAGGGGCCCGGGGCAGGGGCAGACCCTGAGGAGGGTGTCTCAATGTGGACAGCGATGGCAATCTGCGATAGACCCAAAGCTGTGGGATGGATCTGCGTCTGGAAAAGCTGTGCAGGCTGCTTGGGGAGAAGGTCCACGTGGGCAGGTGAGCGCACTCCTGCAGGCTGCACAGGGACTGGCCGGTCAGGCAGAGGTGGGTGGGGACAGCCTGGCAGAGTGCTGTCAGCAGAGGAGGTGTGGCTTCCCGAGCCAGCACGGCCAGAAGCTTGGCCTGTCCCCGGTGGCTAGGATCCCTGCAGGGTTTTCATTGGGGCAGAGGTATCAAGCGGGCAATGCGGGAAGGTGGTTCTGGATGCGGCATGGAGGACTGCATGGACAGCTCAGACAAGGAGCTGGGAGGCCAGTGCTGACATTCAGGCTAGAGGAGGGCGCAGGAGGATGTGGCAGTATGTGGGAAAGAGGCAGTGTCTAAGGATCCATCATCTCTGCTCGAAACTACACGGAGCCAGGGCACCTGCTCCCCATGCGCCCGGCGTGGAGGGGCACAGGGCGATCGACCCCCGCTCTTTCCTGTCTGCAGCTGAGACACCTCCCTTGTGCTGGGTCTCACCTCCAGCGGTGGCCAGATGGCTGTTGAGGGCAATGTTTCGCTGGCACATAGTCAGGAGGTCTGCGCCAACATCTGCAAGGACAGACATGCAGGCTGTGAGGACATGGCCCGGAGAGTGGAGCAGCACCTCTCCTGTGGACCAATACCTGCGCCTGGGACTGCAGCCAACGGTGTACCCTGGTGGGGACAGCTCTGCATGCAGCCCAGGAGGGGAGGGCGCTCAACAAACCTGGAGCCCAGGATGCAAGCATGGTGCTCTCCTTTCCTGTTTCTCGCCACTGGGGGAGTTGGTATCAGCATCGCACATCACAGACTGTGTGATGTGAGCAGATCACACAACCAGTGGGAGCAAGACATGGGACCCAAACCCAGGCTGACTCCAAATTTTGCAGAAATGGGGACTGAAACCTAGGGGCATTCTACCTCTGAGCTACACCCTCTGCCCTATTTTTTATTCTTTATTTGGGAACAAGGTCCCACTAAGTTGCAGAGGGGCTCACTAAGTGGCTGAGGCTGGCTATAAACCTGCGATCCTCCTGTCTCAGCCTCCCAAGTACTGGGATAACAAGAATGCACCACCAAGCCCTGCTCTGACTCCAAATTTAAGCTCACTCTTTATACCCCAGAAAACTGACGGAGCAAGAGGGGTGATGGGTATGATTAGTGGGGATGCAGGCAGTATTGAGGGTGAGGACTTCCTCCCCACAAACACCCAGGGATCACACAGAGCTCGGGAGGGGAGCTGCTCCCCAAAGGCACACACTTCACCCTTCCCCAGGACACTGCTGGCGGGACCCTCATGGCACATGGCTGCTTCAGCGGCTTTTATTTTTAAAATCTCAGCACTGGGGAGGGAGCCCAGGCCCTTGCACACGCCTAGCAGGTATTGAAGACTTGACTAGAGCAAGGACGCTCATCTCTGAGAATGCTGCCCCTGTCTAGCCTGGCGCGCTCTTCCTAACACGCCCCGGCACGGCCGGATTCCCCTCACCCACGCCAGCTACTGCTCCAGGTTGCCGCACCATGGTGTGTGAGATGTTATCAGTGGCGGAAGCTGCGTGAAGGGCAGTGGCACTTTCCAGGTTATTTTAGTGACTTCTGGACAAGTTTAACATGATTTCAAAATAAAAAATTAAAAATCAGTTGGCACTATGGAGCAAAAGCTCGGGACAA
The DNA here is from genome assembly GCF_963383645.1 of Muscardinus avellanarius. Taxonomy (NCBI): domain Eukaryota; kingdom Metazoa; phylum Chordata; class Mammalia; order Rodentia; family Gliridae; genus Muscardinus; species Muscardinus avellanarius. The sequence continues at coordinate 106,260,766 of NC_137796.1, forward strand.
CTGTGCCCACTCCTAGGAGCCTGGTCCAAGGATTATCAGACGATAGTGCACAAAGGCGTTCTAGCACAGTGCGACCGACAAACTCAGGAGACACGGAAAGCTCGAGTGCTCAGCAACGCAAGGGTTAAAAAAGACTAAAGGTTACCAGGTTACCAAAAATCATATTTAGAATATTCTTTAGTGATGTGGGAAAATGCTCCTAACAATTTAGAAATTTTGGTGGGATAGACTACTATATATAAAGAAGAAAGAATTCTTTGCAAGTTTGTACAAACTATCAAAAGGAAAAGCACTATAAAAACATACATATGAACTGTTAAAACAGAGTCTATAGCCAGGCATGGGGGCGCACACCTGTAATCCCAGCACTTGGGAGGCTGAAACAGGAAGATCGCAGGCTGGAGGACAGCCTCAGAAAGTAGTGAGACGCAGCCAGGTGTGGTGGCGCACGCTTATAATCCCAGAGCTTGGGAGGCTGAGACAGGAGGATTACACAGGTTCGAAGCCAGCCTCAGCTACTTAGTGAGGCTCTCAGCAACTTAGTGAGACCCTGTTTCCAAATAAAGTATAAAATAGGTCTGGGAGTATAGCCCGGAGGTAGAAAAGCCCCTGGGTTCCATCCCCAGTACCATACACACACAAAAAAAAAATGTAGTGAGACTCTCATCAACCGAGCAAGACTTTGTTTCCAAATAAAATAAAATAGGTTTGGGGGTGTAGCTCGAAGGCAGCATGCCCGTGGGCTCAATTCCCAGTGCTACACACACACAGAGTCTAAAGTGTGAGGTCCCGAGGACAGTGAGTTGGCTGCTCCCTCACTGAGAGATCTCCTGCATCTCCAACTGCTGGGCGTATGCAGGCACTGCACAAACATGTTGTTGGATGAGTCTGGGGTTTGTAAAATTATGAGCAATTTTTATTTGTTTTACGATCATCCCCAAGAATAGGTAAGATGTCTACGATCTGGAACAAATGGTAAGCTTGTTTTTAAGGCCTCATGAAAGGGACGATCTTCCTGGTCTCCAAGATGTTTATTCTTTCTTGGGTGTAACAGAGAGAGGGCACCAGACACCCAACCATCTGGTGCCTGCTGGGCGGCACTGTGGCTCCGACTGGGTGTTGCTGGGTCATTCTGACCTTGAGAAAAAGCGGAGGGAGGAGGGGCCGGGGACAGTATGGCGAAATCAACGGCAGCCACCAGCCTGTTCTTGCACCTCTGCCTCCTTTCTCCATGGGCTCTGATCACGCGAGCACCGCCCTTCACCTGGCCACAGTATCATCGGTACCTGTACAATACACCGTCCGTGCCACAGTGGCTGCCACGATGCTGGCGAGCCCCGTGCCCGCCCCAAGCTCCAGCACGGTGCGGCCTTGGAAGAGGTCCCGCCGGAAGAGGATGTAGTCTGCCAGGAGCAGGGCGCCCCGCCACACCTGCAGGGGACAGGACGAAGAGGCCAGTGACGGGGCTCCAGAGAGACGCTCGGGACCGCACGGCGTGGACGGCTACCCACCTGCTTGCCAACGTCCTCCAGGGGGGTGGCCATGGTGTGCTCTGGATGGAACAGGACCAAAAGAGAAATGGCCACTGTGAAAACGGCTGAGGGGTGGGGGTGCACAGCGATCGGCCACGTTGCACACGGCGGTAGGGAGATGCAGAAGCCCGGGCCACGCTGCAGGCAGGGCTCGCCCGTGACCCTGCCCTGGCCGAGGTCTTGACCCGGCCTAGTCACACAGGGACCCCCGACACTGTATGCCCAGCAACTGCAATCTTAAACTGCAAGACATTTATATGCTAATATAAATGATAATAGTCAAGCCAGGCAGGTGGTACAAGCCAGTACTCGGGAGGTTGAGGCAGGAGGGTCACAGGTTCCAGCCCAGCCTCAGCAACTTCACGAGACCCTGTTTCAGAAATTAAAAAAAAAAAAGGCCGGAGGGTGTAGGTTGGAGGCAGAATGCCCCTGGGCTCAACCCCCACGACCACACCAACAATGATAATAATGATGCTATTATGTGTGCATGTATGCCTCTACCATCTTGTATTCCATTAAGATGCATGTCTACAATGCACCAATAAAAATAATAATGATAATAATGATGATCACACCTCATCCCAAAATGCTTTCTTACACAAAATAAGTTTGAGTTTCTATCCTTTTAAAAAAGCTGAAGACAAATATGATAGGCAGTATGAGTATTCCCAAGTACAAAATATATTTGGGCAAGTTCTGGTGCCAGGGTGCAGGGCGAGTGTGACCCGGGAGAGAGAGGAAGGACACGGCGTCTGCGCTGTGCTGCGCTCAGAGCTCGCTCTGGCGTCAGAGCAGGCCTGAGGGGTGGGTGAAGCTGCTCACAGCTCCGGGGTGGCGTCCGCTGCTCAGCCAGCGCACAGGCCCACAGCACACCTTCACGCAGGCAAGAGGGGAAAGGAGCAAGGGCAGCTGTGGGAGGGCGGCCTCCCGCTCCCCGGGGGCCTGTGTTCCCTGGCCTTTTTGCTCCCCCACAAGCTCTCAGTGTGAGCCTCTCACTGTGCCCAGGGGCTGCTGTGTTGAAACAGCCAAGCACCCTGGACACAAGCCAGGTGACCAAGGCTGTGCGGGGTCCTCCAGGGCCCTGGACTGCTGCTCTGGAGGCTTTTCCAGAATACGACTGACCATAGGTTTCTGCCCTACAGGTGGACTTAGAATCTGAGCTCTGAATGTGAAGCAACCTGTGCACTGTCTCCCAGCATCTTGGGTCTGAGAGCGAGGTCTGGGGGCCCCTTTCCATAAACGACCCTCGTTAGAAGGATTGGAAGGGAGTGCTCTGGCCTGACGTGTAGCCATGTGGTTGGAATCCAGGACGGAAATCCACTCGCCAGCCCCCGGCGGCTGTGCTCCTCCACTGTACTCCAGCTCCCTGTCCATGCCCGACCCATACCAGATTAGCTGTGGATCAACGTCCCTCTCCATCTCCTGGTCCCTGGCGCCAGCCCAGTCTGGCCAAGGTCTTCTACAAGCCCTGCCCTGCCCCACTCCCAGCCCGCTGAGTCAGAGCCCCAGCGAGGCTCCCTGGACGAGACGCTCAGCCGGGAGCGCACAATAGTTAGGAACGTGCTAAGAAAGCACCTGCAGGCGGCAGGCGCCCAGGACGGAGGCAGCACCGCGAGGCCAGCAGGGGGCCTGAGCCTGAGCGAGGGCCCGGGGCAGATGCTGGGGTGAGCTGAAGCTGTGGGGCACGACACACTCCGCCTGGTGGGCAGTCATCGGCCCTGTGCTGGGGGCCACGGGGGAGCCCCAGGACTGACCCATGTCCTGTAGGCATTCTGCTAGTGAAGAGGCACTGCCCGCTCCCCAGCTTCACTGGAGCTGGCTCTGACCCCACTTTCCTAGAACGCCCTGGCCTGGGCCAGACACGCAGTCAACCCACAGAGCGGTCCTGTGCCCTGGCTGGCACTGCGCGGCAGCCTTGAGGGCAGGAGGGCCAGAGCCCTACTTACCTATCCTGATGACGTCGTGGGGGCAGCTCTCCTGGGCTTCTTCACCCAAGGCGTTGTCCTCTTCCTGTGCTAGAATCATGGGGTGTACCTTGTCTCTCCCAGGCTCTGTGGGGTCAGGATCGGAGGTGGCCCGTGGCCTCCTCACCACGTCCAGGTCTCCATCTTCGTCCAGCCGAGCTCCTGCCCCTTCCTGGAGGGACGAGTCTTCAGGCTGGTGGCCACTCCCGGGAGGGGGCCCCACGCTGCCTGATTGCGCACGAGGGGTCTCCCGTGTCTGAGCACCTCTGTGACGGCCACCCGCAGCCCCCGGCTCTGTCCAAGAGTCTCGACTCCACAGAAGCTTGAACTGGGACAGGAAAACTGTGAGGCGAGATGAAGCTCAGGGTGAGAACATTCCTGGGCGTCTTTGGCCCCACCTTCTGGGAGAAATGTGTGACCAGCTGGAGAGATTCTTAAAGGCCGGGTGGAGACACAGAATAGAAAAGACACACACGGCAGACAAGGCCCCTTGGGACTGCAGCGGCCCCCGGCTGGGGCCACCGGAGCAGCTGGAGCTGCCCAGCGCAGCCTCTGCTCTGTGAGCACCTCCGATGCGGGGCCCCGGGCCACCCCACCTCCTTTAATCCTCACAGCGGCTCTGAAGAAAGCAGAACAGCTGGGCAAGTAACCCCAGGACTTGAGAGGCTGAGACAGGAGCATGGCAGGTTCAAGGCCAGCCTCAGCAACTCAGTGAAACCCTCGGCAACTTAAAACAGGGCTGGGGGTGTAGCTCAGAGGTAGAATGCCCCTGGCTTCAATTCCCAGTACCGCAAACACACACACACACACACACACACACACACACACACACACACACCTGCAAAAGAGACAAGAGCTCCATCCTAAAAACATGGGAGCTGAGGCTTAGCAGCCGAGCCAGCTGACCAAGGCAACATTCAAATGCGACTGGCCCGCAGGATGAGCACATGAAGGTCCCTCACCTGGGCACAGGTGTCAGTAAGAGTGCACAGAAGAGGGGGCTGGAGGCGGGGCGGGGACTTCAGAGCAGGTGGCCGGCAAGTCCCTGGTTAGGGTGCTTGCTTGTGTCAATGTCAAGCCCTCTCCCTCCCCCCTCGCCTTACACCAGAGGGCGCTCGCAGCTCTCCCGCCTGTCTCCTGGGGAATGGTGACTGTGGACACCAAGGCAGGCCCATGGCACTGTGGCCTCTGTCCCCTCTTCCCGAAGGCCGGTCCTGCACTTGGACGGGTAGGTCCTCTCCAGGGTTTAGGACTTAGCTCAGGCTCCAGCACATCCTGCGCTTATGCCACGCTTTGGAGCACTCGCCCATTCCTCTAATACCCACTAACGCTGTGTGCCGGGTACCAGGACAGGTGCTAGGGATACAAAGCCGAGGGCGGTATCTTAGGGGTGGTGGTGGTAAAACAGTAAACAAGCCAGGCGAGGTGGCGCACGCTTGTAATCTCAGGAGGATGGCACAGGTTCAGAGCCAGCCTCAGCTACTGAGTGAGGCTCTCAGCAACTTAGTGAGACCCTGTTTCCAGATAAAGTCTAAAATACGTCTGGGAGTGTAGCCTGGAGGTAGAAAGTCCCTGAGTTCACCCCCAGTACCACACACACACAAACAAAACAGTAAACAAGCAAACAGGACAGTTACAGATTGTAAGTTAGTGTCCATGGATACAGTAAAACTTTTTTTTTTTTTTTGCATGTGACAAATATGACAAGCATGTAATATGGGAGTGAGGAAACTTAATCCCTCAACAGGTTAAGTAGTAAATATTTTAAGAGCTCGGTGTGGTGGTTCACACCTATAACCTCAGAACTCGGGAGGCTGAAGCAGGAGGATCACAGTCTGAGGCCAGTCTTAGCACCTTACTGAGATCCTGTTTTGAAATAAAAAGTAAAAAAGGCCGAGGGAGCAAGCTATGTGGGCCTAGCGGTCTCTACTGCAGTGACCCCACCCTGTCATGGCAGCCACCCAAACACGTACTCAAGTGGGCTTGGTGGCTTTCCAAAGGAGCTCCCTTCAAACACAAGCTGTGGCCAGGTGTGACCCGCCCCTGGCGTAATGTGCCATCCCGCTGGGACAGGAGGGAAAGGGGCTGTGAGTATTCACACCAAGCAATAAACAGGGACAGGGAGGGACGCGGGGTGTGGGGGCTCTGCCTGAGGCCTGCGGGGCTGGAAGGAGTGAAGCAGGTGCAGTGCAGTGTTTGAAGGAGTGGAGCGTGGCCACAGAGCTGTGGAGGGAGGGTGAGGATGGAGGGGAGCGCGCAGATCAGAGCAGTGGAGCCTGCTGTTACCCTGAGAACACTGGGAAGCACTGGGGAGTCTGAGCCCGGGGAGTGCTGGGATGTAGTTCCGCTGTCAAAAGAGCCTCTTGGCTGCTGGGTGCTGAGTGGGGGAGGCTAGGTGGGGCAGGGGCCCAGCTGGAGGACTCAAAGCACGGGAAGGGGGTGGCTGGACTGGGGAGTGGGGGACTCCCTCTGGGGACTGTGGGTTTGCTGCATCTCGCCCGCTTCTGCATTCCTGGGGCTGGCACCCAGGCGGTGCCCAGGATGGCACACCCGTGTGCCCAGCACACCAAGGCACCTGGCAGTGTGAGGACGGTCAGGCCATCCAGTCCTCTGATCGCTTCCCCAAAAGATGAGGGAAGAGAAGCAAATGGGGCCCACGGGGTGCTTACCGGGCTGCCCCACGCCGTTGAGCCGCACCATGAGGTGCCTGTGGTTGGGGGTGTAGAGGTGGACATCTGACAGCACGGTGTCGCTCTTGAAGGTGACCTCATCCATGGCCGGGCCACACTACAGCTACGCGTAATTCCTGAGACAGGAACACCCGAGAGGCGAGGACCGGTCCTCAGCTCCCTGAGGGCAGCAGTGTAGACAGCAGTGTAGACAGGACCACCAAGGTGGCCGGTGGCTTCGCATCGCCCGGGAGAAAGCGCTTTCTCTTCCAATTCCCTTGTAGTTTTTCCTAAGGAGAAAGTTGAGAGCCTTGGGCAGGAGAAAAGAACCCAGTTAGCATTGCCTGTTATTCTGTTTGAGCTGTATCCATTGTCATAGTAACCTTTTCCTTACAGCAAGGAGTCTGAGTTTCTATTCATTTATTTGGTGACACTGGGGATGGAACCCAGGGGCATTCTATCAAATTACATCCCAGCCCTATTTTACATTTATTTATTTATTTAATTATTTTGTGGTACTAGGGATGAAACCCTGGGGCATTCTACCTCCAAGTCAGATCCCCAGCCTTACAACATCTATTTGTTTATTTACTTAATTTGTGGTACTAGGGATGGAATCCAGGGGCATTCTTCCTTTAAGTTTAATCTCCAGCCCTATTTAACATTTATTTGTTTATTTATTTACTTATTTATTTTGTGGAACTGGGATTGAACCCAGGGGCATTCTACTTCCAAGTTACACCCATATCCCTATTTTTTTATTCTTTATTTTAAAAAAGGGTCTCACTAAGTTGTGGAGGACCTCACTACATAACTGAAGCTGGCAGCGAACCTGGGATCCTCCTATCTCAGCCTCCCAAGTACTGGGATTACAAGTATGTGCCACCACGCCTGGCTTCTGACTTTCCATTCGTAAATGATGATAAATTTCCTTTTTTTCCGCTCAACCCCCCTTTTTTTTGGGGGTGCTGGGGATGGAACTCAGGGATATTCTAACTTCTACTTATACACCCCAGATCTTTCTGTTTTTCAAAATAAAATTTTTATTTGAAACAGATCTTACTAAGTTGCCAACAGTCTCGCTAAGTTTCTGAGGCTGGTGCTGAACCTACTATCCTCCTGTTTCCGCCTCCCAAGGACCGGGATTACAGGACTGCACCAGCGCACCCGGCTTCCCCCAACCTTTTATGACGATGATGGTGATGATGATGATGATGAAATACTTCAAATGAACAAGAAAGTAACAGAAGTAGCATAATAAACCCCACATACCCAGGGTTTAGATTCAATGATTAGAAACATTTTTTTTGTGTGTGGTACTGGGGGTGGAACACCAGGGGCTTTCTATCTCCAGGCTATACTCCCAGATGTATTTTATATTTTATTTGGAAACAGGGTCTCGCTAAGTTGCTGAGAGCCTCACTAAGTAGCTGAGGCTGGCTTCGAACCTGTGCGATCCTCCTGTCTCAGCCTCCTAAGCGCGGGCATTACAGGCGTGCACCACCACGCCCGGCTTATAGAGTCAATGATTATAAACATTTTGCTGTGGGTTTGTGCTACCATCGATCTAATTTATCTATATTTTCTTCTCCTTGACTCTCTGAGGGTACTCTGCAGACATCCCAACACACTGCCCCTCAGTTCCCCTTCAGTGACTGTTTCCTAAGTACGTCTTCCAACATGACCCTAAAAGCATTAGCAGACCCAGGACAATGCTTCCCCAACAATCCGCGGCACCTACAATCCATGGCGGTGTCAATTTCCTCCACCTGGCTCACAAGTGTTTTCACAATTTCATCCCAAAACAGAATCCAAACGCAATTTACACCATTCATTCATTCATTCATTCATTCATTCAGTTGTTTGGTCCTTTAGGCTTTTTTATTCTAGAAGCTGACATCACCTACCCCACATGGTATTTGTGGGTTTAAAGCTTTCTTCTTAAATTTAAACAGTGTATTTAAGGAAAAGCAGTGCAGGGATGCACCGCGCAGGTGATATTTACATATGAGGAGATTATGAAGGTGACGGGGCCATAACCAGAATTTGGAACACCATACCTGAGGCCAACCGGCCCAAACCAGGATGGATTTCCCTCCCCAGAGCGGCAGTCTGTTGGGCTTTGAAGCTGGGTGGACCAGGTGTAGACCCTGGCCCCCATCTCCTAGCTGTGTGACCTAGGGCAAATTGCCTTACTTCTGTGGACCTGTTTCTTCAGCTACATTTTTTACCTTGCAGGGTTACTGGAAAGTAAATTGCAGAGTAGAATCCTTGGCTCATAGCAGGTGTTAATAAAATACCAGCAACTTCTCTGGTCTGGGGTTGGTTTCAGGTGTTTGACTCAGACCTGTCCATAACCCTGGGCCATGGAACAGCAAAGACTATCCCAATGCAATTTTTCTTTTTTGGGTGGCACTGGGGACTGAACCCAGGGGCATTCTATTTCTGAACTACACTTCCAGCCCCATTTTATTCTTTTATTTTGAAACGGTCCAAGTTGCGGAGAACCTCACTAAGTTTCTGAGACTGGGGGAGAACCTGTGGGCCTTCCGTCTCAGCTTCCCATGTACTGGGATTACAGGTGTACACCATCATGCTGGGCCCATTTTTTTTTTTTACTATAAAAATAGTAAGTATTATCATTATAGCAACATAATAATTACTAAAGACTGTGCTGGGAAGACAGGAGAAGGTGGTGATCAGTCTCTGTACTTATGAACAAAAGACTTGCTGGGACTAGATGAGTTTCCGGCTCTTTTCCTTGGGGCAGAGCTAAGAAAGCAGACCCAGACAGCAAGTGGAAATTGCCACCCTCTGCTTCCAGGCTGTGGGAGCCGGACCTGGACAATGTCCTCCTCCGTCCTCTAAGGGTCCCCAGTCAAAAAGCAGTTTGCTGGGATGTGGGGGGGTGTTGAAACTCCCTCCTAATCTTTCTCTCTGACAGGCGCTACCCACTTATTCACTGAGCGGTCAGAACTGGGCGCGACTCCATGAATTTTCACCGCCAGGTGCTGGGTGACGGACAGCAGGTGTGTAGACCAGGGGGCTGGAGGAACCAAGGCCTCAGTGTGCAAGGCAGTGTCTTGGCCTGGCCACGGCTCCAGGGTCCTCGTCCCCGGGGGTCGCCTCTCTCCTTGCCTCCTCCTTTGCGGGCTAAGCGCTGCCTTCCTGAAAGGCAGCCCTAGATCAGGCATCGCCTTCCCTTCCTAACCCGACATCATGCGGGGCCGCCTGGACCCAGGACGGAAACTGCGACCAGGACACGGACTCCTCCCAGCACACGGTTTAGAAGGGGGAAACTGAGGCTGAGTGGAATCAGCCTTACGCTTCCGGCTTATGGCAGCCCAGACCGCACAGCCAGGCTCGGGGTGTACCCCCACCGCGTCCCGCCGCCTCTCCCAGGGCTTACCCGCCGCAGCCCCCAGCGCAGAGTCCCACCCAGCCCCTCACCACGGGACTCAGAGGGCCGCCATGACAGTCGGCCTGCGCAGGCGCGGCCCTCCCCGATTACGTCACCGGCCCGCGCCGCCCGTGGCCACGCCTGCCTGTCTGTGGCCACGCCCACCACGCCCAGCCCGCGCATGCGCCTTCGGGGACCCGGGTGGCCGGACGGCCGCGGGCGCAGGCGCGCTCTGTCACCTGTCTGGGTCTACTGCGGAGGTCGGCCCAGGTGGGGACACCTCTGCAGCAGTGTCCAAACTCACAAAATAAGAAATCGGATGCTTTCCCTAACATGCGAAAGCTGGGGAGAAATGGGTTACAGGAGGAAATCTAGATGCAGAAGATTCTAAGGAGCAAAGAAGGCGATCCGAGGGGATGGGGGAGGGAAACTCTAAAGCACAGGGTGTACTTAAACATATCAAAGTCAATCACTAAGCCAAGCATGGGAAGGAGGGCTGGGGAGGGGGTGAGGTGGGGATCGGGTAAGGGCTAACTGGGTGATGTGTGCATGTATGTCTCCACAAGTCTTTTATCCCATTAAGATGTATGGCTACAGTGCACCAATAAACAACAACAATAAATAATAATAATAATAATAATAATAATAATAATAATAATAATAATAATAATGGTTCCCCAGTACGAGCAAGCGCCAGCTACTTTTAATCACGGTTGTTCCTGCTCTTCGGGCGTGCCTGCGAGTGTGTGTGTGTGTGTGTGTGTGTGTGTGTGTGTGTGTGTTACTGGGGATTAACCCAGGGGCATTCTACCTCTGAGCTTCACCTCCAGCCCTCTTTTATTTATTTTTTTTATTTTCAGACAAGGGTTCACCAAGTTGGAGTCTGGATACCTGTGGCCCGTCGGGCTCAGCCTCCCAGGTGCTGGGATTACAGGTGTGCACCACCACGCCCAGCCCTGCTCCTTGCTATTAATAGTAGGTAGTTACTCAGTCCTCCCTTCCTCAAGTCTCCAGCACCAGGGTGAACCCAGGACCTCAGTCCTAGTTGGAGTCTAACGGGAAATTGAAATGCGACGCAAATGTTATACTTCTACCTCCAAGCATCCTGAAGCTTGAAAATGGAGAGCCCGAAGGGTCCCTGGAGGCCTTAGCTGACCCGAATCTTAAAGCCTCTGTTCATGGTCCAGTGGACCTATGCAAGGTGTTTTTTGTTTGTTTTTTTTTTTCTTTTTCCTCTGCAGTACTGGGGATGGAACCCTGGGGCATTCTACCTCTGAGCTACACCGCCGGCCCTATTTTTTATTCTTTATTTTGAAACAGCGTCTCACTGAGTTGCAAAGGGCCTCACTGAGTAGCTGAGACTGTCCACGAACCGTGATCCTCCTGTCTCAGCCTCCCGAATGCTGGGATTACAAGCGTGCGCCCCCATGCCCGGCTTACAAGGTGTTTTCTATATGGGTGCAGGACTTCTGGAGCAGGGGAGCACACTGAGGGAAACCCAGAGGGGACTCCCGTCCTGGGTGAGCTGTCTCCCTGTCCCTTTGAGCAGGACAACACTTACACAGAACTGAAGTCATCAGAGTCACATCTTCTTGGCAAATGCTTGTTTTCTTTCTCTCTGTTCCTTTTTTCCTTTCTTTCTTTTGTCTTTCACTGAGGATTGAGCCCAGGGGCATTCTACCTCTGAGCTATACCCCCAGCCCTATTTTTTAAATGTTGAAACAGGGCCTTGCTAAGTTGCTGAGGCTGGCCTTGAACCTGCAACTCGCGTGTCTTAGTCTACCAAGTGCTGGGATTACAGGCGTACACCACCTTGCCCAGCCAGGCAGCAGGTTTCTAAGGGCAAAGCGGCCTACAAAAGCTCCTGCCTCTGTTTGCTTCAAAACAAGCGTTGGTCTATTCTGTCCTCAACCCCAGTGGACACACACAGCCCAGAGGCACGTTAACTGCACAGACCCAGGAAGACACACTGGCACATGCAGGTGGATACACATATAATCTCCACACAGGTGAGCCCGTGCAGTGGCCAGGACAGAAGTGCACAAATGCTCCCTGTAGACCTGTTGGGGTGAGCCCTCAGCTCAGGAACTCAGGGTCTGCGGGGCCCTTGGCTAATATGACGGAAAAGAATTTCAGCACGTGCCAGTTAGAGACATGGACAGAGGTTTATTTGGGGAAAAAGGAAGGAAATACACATTCACGAGAGAATGCGAACACCTCAAGATGAGGAAGGCCTTTTGGGGAGTTCAGGGTTCTCTTCTTATGGGGGACTTTCGTGAGGGGTGGGCTAGAGAAAGTATGTGAGGATCAGCTCAGCCCGGTGGTCCCGAGGCAGTTTATGGTGGGCAGGTTGTCTGGTGGCCTTAGGGTCCTCAGGCTGATTGGGGTCCTCATTAGCGGATTGACGGATAACCCAGAATATCCTAAATTATCGGTTTTTCTCAGAAATATTGATAACTCTAGGATCTACATGTTTCCCAGGAATTTTTGAGAGAGTCGGGCCTGGGAAAGAGAACGGGTTTGTGGACTAGAGGCTGAAGCACTTCAGCTCCAGGCTCTTATATTAAACACTGTTTCAATTATTGTAGCTTTATATGGTTTGAAATCAGAAAATATACATCTTCTAGCATTGTTCTTTTTTGAGATTGTTTTGGGTATCTAGAGTCCATATTCCATATTAGGATAGATTTTTTTTCTGAAAAATCAATAAATAAATGTATGATAGTTTCACCTAAAAAAAAAGAAAAGAAGAAAATATTCTCTGGTAAGAAAGAAAGCAAAAAGAAATATTGAAATGTTATCTTTAAGTCATCAAAAGCTTGGTATCAGACAAATGAAGCAGTTATGTGAGATTATCATTGTTAATATTGGATAAATTGCTATAATACTAGATGTCAACCACTAAGCCAAGCATGGGAAGGAGGGATGGGGAGGGAACGGGGTGGGGATCGGGTAGGGGCTGACTGGGCGATGTGTGCATGTATGTCTACAAAAGTTTTTTTTATCCCATTATGATGTATGAATACAGTGCACCAATAAATAATAATTATTAAAAAAATAAAGTTCTATTTTACTTTTCCTTCCTGCCTGTCTCCTTTCTACCTACTTATTTATTCTATCCTACATCAGACCCACAGACACCACAAGACTCCCTGGGATATTTGCTCTTACTTATACATCGGGTGCCTGCTACATGTTGTTGTGTTTAAATTTTTAGGTTAAAGTTTTGTAACAAAGTGTGCTATAAGAGTGCAGTGTGGTGTAGTTGCTAAGAAACTGCTTAAACTAATAATGTTGATCAATAATATTGTGTATAATAATTATAAGTCAATAATGGTCAATAATAGTCAAAATCTTAAATAATAAGCTTGTGGTAATTAATAATAAAATAGTGACAAGAGCGTTTTTTAAAGTTAAGTAGTCCTAAATAAGTTTAAACTTTAAGTCTCCCTATAAGTTGCAGGCCCAGGCATCTAGGTGGGTAAAGGCTCACAGGAGAATTCCTGGAAAAGCTAAGAGCATCCACCAGAGTCCGGGTCGCATACCATAGATAAGAAACCCCCTACCCCTACCCTGTTATCTTAAAAACTGTCTGTACAAGTTACCTTAATGTATGGAAGCTGTAAAATTCAAAAAGCGTCATCAATGATGTAACAGAATGACTTGCAAAATGTTGTAAAACTGTATAAAAATTCTCCCCAAATGGCGATTGGGGCCCATGCTAGTTCTGCTGTGCCAGGTGTGCTTGGGTCCAGGTTTGAACCTGCAATAAAGTGTGGCTTGATGGACTAATAATTGGCTGTGGACAGTTACTTTCGCCTGGGTAGGTCACAACAGTGTCAGACCATTGCAGGTGTGGGGCAGAGGATAAAACAAGACAGACAAGACCTCATCCTGGTGGGGAAGAGGCAGATGACAAATGTGTCATACAAGCTTGGGTGCCCGGTGGTGATGGGTGGTACAGAGCATGGGGTCAGGGAATGGGAACAGCCTAGGAAGGCCAGGCTTCCATGACGATCTGAGCAGAGGTGGAAGGGAGGCATGGGCCAGCCGTGTGGGTGTCTGGGGAGAGCATTTATGTAGGAGGGGAAACCTGGGCAAAGGCCCTGGGGCAGGTCTGTGTTATGAGTATTCAGTGGCAGCGTAGAAGTCAGTCTGGCTGGGATGCAGTGAGCTGGGGAAGGGTTGCCAGGAAACCAGGATGTGACCGCCACGGCTCTGGGTCCATTGTAAGCTCTGGATTTTATTGAGTGTGGGACAAGGAGCCACGGAGGATGTGCCTCACACTGCTGTGTTCACAGACACATGCAGACACACAACTGTGCCTGTGCCGGTATTGGAAAATGGCTTTGGTATTAATTTCAAAATGTATAAAGTAGTCAGGGCCTGGTTGCTGCCGGGCACTCAGGCAGCTTGTTACAATGCAGAGTTCCTTCACCAAAAGTGATTAGCAAGTACACAAAAGAGTTGTGGCCCAGGGACTTCATAAATATATATATATATATTTCTTTTGGTGTTACTAGGGTTCCTGGAAGCCCTTCTACCTCTGGGCTATACTCCCAGACCTAACATACATACATACATACACACACACACACACACACACACACACACACACATATATATATATATATATATTCTTTTTTTTAAACAAATCTCTTAAGCCAGCACAGCTGACTTCAAACCTGCACGATCCTCCTGTCTCCGCCTCCCAAGCGCGGGGATTACAAGCGTGCGCCACCACACCCGGCGCGGGACTTCATATTTTAAAGACAAGTTTGCATAAAAAAATAACTTCTAGCAGGTAGGCTAAAACTCCTCAAGGATACGAGAGGATGGTACAGGCCTCTGTCAAAGGGGACAGACACCACGTGACCCCTGACTTTGTTAATCAAATAACACATTTTGGGTCTTAACAAAGACGTGGGCTTGTACAGGGGCCAGAGGACACCTGCATCAGGTCAGGAGCAAATGGAAGGACTAAACAGGATGGAAGATAGTGAATCCACATCATCATATCAAAAGGCTTGCCCTGGAGTTAATGGGTGGGCCCACACCTAGGGTTGGGAAGACTATTGGTTAGGCAAGATGGAAGATAACAAATCTTTATAAAAACTGTTCTGTATCCAGAAACCTCAGCGTCTTATTTTCAAGGCACTCCACTATGTCACGCTCTGATGTAGTGCTTTATAATATTCTGTCCCTTCTTTCTACCTTTGTGATAATAAAGATTGCTTAAGCTTACAGCAGAACAGTTCCGGCTATTGTTTTCTAAAATTAGCTAAGAACAAGAACCCACAGCTCCATCTCACACCGTTACAGTGCCCACCCGCAGACCACAGCTCAGCAGACACGCACAGGACAAGGTCAGTGGGTCACAGGTGCAAAGTGTCTGTGTCCACCTAACCATGCGTGAGTGCACGCGCGTGCACGCACACACACATACACACATGCACACACACATACGCACATACACACATAACACACATACACACATACACACATACACACACCCTTCACTGGCACCCTTTTGTTCAATGATTCTTAAACAGAGCTTTCTCTTCAAAACACAAGTGAGCCGGGCGTGGTGGCGCACACTTGTAATCCCCGCACTTGGGAGGCAGAGACAGGAGGATCGCGCAGGTTCGAAGCCAGCTGCGCGCACTGGCTTAGGAGACTCTGTTTCCAAATAAAAATGTAAAAATAGGTCTGGGAGTGTAGCCCGGAGGTAGAAGGGCTTCCAGGAACCCCAGTACCACCAAAAATAAATAAATAAATAAATAAATACCCACAAGTGAGTCAACATCAATTCATGGTTACTGTTGATGAAACACAGAGGTTGACAGGATGACCAAGCAGCACAAATAAGAACAAAAAGAATGAAAGGAAACAGATTATGTTCCTGAAATCTCCCAGGACAGTACGCAGAGAGCCAGTTGGGCCCCTTGTAGCACATTCTAGTCCGGGTTCTCTGGGGTTTCCTGTGGGCTCTCGTTCTCAGATACCCCAGGGTATCTCAGATACCCGAGGAAGGCAGCGCTCACATCCCTGGGAGTTTCTGTCTTCAAACTTGTGATAGTAAAACAAGTAGAGTGATCTTTTAAAAACAAAAGTCAACCCCGGGTGTGGTGGCACGCACGTGTCATCTCAGTATTGGGGTGGCTGAAGCAGGAGGATCGCAGGTTCACCCAGCCCACAACTTAGTGAGACCATGTTTCAAAATATAAAAAATTAGCCAGGCGTGTAATCCCAGCGTTTGGGAGGCTGAGACAGGAGGATCGCATGGGTTCAAAGCCAGCTCCAGCTACTTAGTGAGGCTCTCAGCAACTTAGTGAGATCCTGTTTCCAAATAAAATATAAAATAGGTCTGGGAGTATAGCCCAGAGGTAGAAAAGCCCCTGGGTTCCACCCCAGTACCAAATATATATAATAAAATAAGGCTGGCCCTGGTGACACATGCTTGTAATCCCAGCATTTGGGAGGCTGAGACTGGAGGATTGTGATTTTCAGACAGCCTCAGCTACTTAGGCCCTCCTCAACTTAATGAGATTCTGTTTCAAAAATAAAGAATAAATAATAGGGCAGAGGGTGTAGCTCGGAGGTCGAATGCCCCCTGGGTTCCATCCCCAGACGCACAAAAAAAAAAAAAAAAAAAAAAAAAAGGCTGGCGATGTAGAATGCTCCTGGGTTCCATTCCCAGTACTCTCCTCCATAAATAAATAAATAAATAAATAAATAAATAAATAAATTCCTTTTTCCATTTCAACAGTTTTTTTTTTTTGGCAATTGAATCCAGAGGCATTCTGCCTCCAGCCCTATTTTTATTCTTATTTTTGATGAGGCAGGGTCTCACTAAGTTGCAGAGGGCCTCACTAAGTAGCTGAGGTTGGCCACAAACCATGATCCTCCTGTCTCGGCCTCCTGATTAGAGGGATTACAAGTGTGAGCCACCACACCCGCCTGGCTTGAATGTATCTTTTTAAGGAACACAATTTGACCCACAATTGAAACCAGCTTGGAATGCATGCTCTGGATACCGCTCTTGGGCCCCAGCAGTGAGTCAGGCACCAGAAGCAGAGAGAAGCCAGCCCTGCTGTGCTCGGACCAGATTCCATTTGTGTGTGTGTGTGTGTGTAGGGGGGCTACTGGTGACCCCCGGAGCATTCTACCTCCGACCTACACATCCAGCCCTATTTTATTTTTATTCTGAAACAAGGTCTCCATAGGTGGCCGAGAGTGTCCCTGCTTGCCGAGGCTCTCCCTGAACCCATGATCCTCCATTTTCAGCGTCCCAAGTACCGAGATTACAAGCAGGTGTCACCACGTCTGGCTTCCAGCCCAGATTCCTGCCTGCTGTGGTCTGGGTGCTTGTGGTCCTCCCCACCCCGCACAGCCTTCGTATGTGGAGACCTAACTTCCAATGCAAGGGTGTTAGAGTTAGAGTTGGGGTCCTTGGGAGGTGATTAAGTCTTGAGACCGGAGCTCCCACATATGGGCCTTCACATAATCCGCGAAGGTACAAGAAGCTTATGGTTTTTTTTTTTTTTTTTTTTTTTTTTTTTGGTGGTACTGGGGTTCCTGGAAGCCCTTCTACCTCTGGGCTACACTCCCAGACCTATTTTTTTTTTTAATTTGGAAACAGGGTCACTTAAGCCAGCAAGGCTGGCTCTGAACCAGCGCGATCCTCCTGTCTCAGCCTCCCAAACGCGGGGATTACAAGCGTGCGCCACCACGCCCGGCGAAGCTTATGGTTTATCGACTACATTTTGGGGTGTGTTGCAGCAGGGCAATAACTTGTTGGAATAGGGGTAAATAGAGCCTGCACTTCTTGGCAGGACCCTGAAGGGGTGCGGCTGGGGGCGCTCTGCCGGCTTGTCACCTCTGACCTCTTCCTTCATCCCCACGAGCATTCTCAAAGGTCAGGGGATGAAGAATGACATTTAGTCCCCAGCCACGAGCAGCCGAGCTGAGATGCAGGGGCGAGGACTCAGAAATGGCCCAGCCACCGTGGTCGGAGCCTTAGCCCAAAAGGCCCTTTTATCACCCCGGCAGGTCTTCTCCTTCGAGAGCCTTCCCCTGGCCTGGCGAGGCAAGTGTTAAGCCACAGGCTCACAGAGGCTGGACTGTCCCTTGCTCCCAGCGCCTGTGCTAATGACAAATCACGGATGCGGCAGAGGGAAGGCCGAGGTACCGCCAGATCGGTGGCCAGAAACCAGCTTATAGGAAATTGCTATCGAGCGATTATTATTCCCTTTGTCATCCAGATCGGCCCTTCTTCCAGAGGTTGTGCCTTTAGCAAACGCTGGGTGTGTTTTCCATCAGCCCTAGGAGACTCTGTCCTCCTGGAGAGAGGGCTTGAACCTCAGGACTTACAGAAAGCGGGTGGTCATGGTGCTGCCCCTGCCCCCGGCCGGCTCCCAGCTGCCTCTACTTATATAGAGTACTGAGTTTCTTACCCGTTCTTGTCTTACAGAGTCAAAGAATGAAATCCACAGATGCAAAGAAAATGAAAGGAGGAAGTTTCTTCTCCTCCTCCTTCTTCTTCTTCTTCTTCTTCTTCTTCTTCTTCTTCTTCTTCTTCTTCTTCTTCTTCTTCTTCTTCTTCTTCTTCTCCTCCTCCTCCTCCTCCTCCTCCTCCTCCTCCTCCTCCTTCTTCTTCTCCTTCTCCTTCTCCTTCTTCTTCTTCTTCTTCTTCTTCTTCTTCTTCTTCTTCTTCTTCTTCTTCTTCTTCTTCTTCTTCTTCTTCTTCTTCTTCTTCTTCTTTTTTTTTTTGGTGGTACTGGGGTTCCTGGAAGCCCTTCTACCTCTGGGATACACTCTCAGACCTACTTTTTTTTTTTTTTTTTGGTGGTACTGGGGTTCCTGGAAGCCCTTCTACCTCCGGGCTACACTCCCGGACCTATTTTTACATTTTTATTTGGAAACAGGGTCTCCTAAGCCAGCGCACGCGGCTGGCTTTGAACCTGCGCGATCCTCCTGTCTCCGCCTCCCAAGCGCGGGGATGACAAGCGTGCGCCACCACGCCCGGCCAGGAGGAAGTTTATTCTAAAAGAGCAAGCCAAGCCGAGAGGCAGCTCACCCCTCGGGGCCTCTGGCACTAACTGCGTGGAGCCCGGACTACGCACCATCACTTGTGCCCGCCCTTCCCCAGACTCCACTCCATCCACCGAGAGTAGCCGAGTTAAAGTTCCCACGCAGGGGAGGGGCCCGAGATGGTAGTTGGTACTGGTGCTGAGCCTAGGGCTTTATGTATGTTCAACGCCCCTCCATGTAGACATCAACCGGTGAAGAAAGTCCCCATTTTTCATCTTTTCTTGGCTTAATTTTCCATCTATGGCTGTTAATTTCCCACGGTCATGAGACTGGTCCATATGTTTGTCCCCTGGTCTATGTAGGACAACACTACGGTTTTTGGTTCTTGACATCTTGGCTCTACTCCTCTGCGCTTAATTGTTCCTGTTCAGGTCCAATGAACAACATGGATCCACCTTCCAACCTTTATCTCCCTGGAGTCCCGTTCCCTCGCTGCCCACCCAGGGCCAAGCACCTCAGGTGCACCGTGCTCAGCACTGTGCTTCCGGTTCTTCGCGCCTGGGGTGATCCTCAGGGGCACAGAGCCGGGTTCCAGTTCCCAGCTCAGCCGCTGGCCAGCCGTATTCATCTCTCCAGTCCCTGAGTTTGGAGAGCTTCTCACATGCGAGGCCCTTGGCAACAATACTTCCCTGGAATTGTGGGTGTGAGAAGACCTGGAAATCCCAGACAATGTGAGAACATAATTCGATCTTTTCTACCGAAAGGATAGCTTGGCTTGGGCTCCATTTTGTACGACTGACATTGTGTAGCTTTACGGATGTTTGTATTTTTGTAAAGGTAGAATTTCCTGGAAATCCTGAGTGCCAACCCCTCCCCCGCATCCCTTTTAGCCAATGGCAGAAAGATCGAGGCTATGTTTCCACCAATAGGAGCACAGCACAGAAGTCCCGTGCTGGAAACAAAATGCCCAGAAATATTCCACCATGCTGCCCCCGCCTGCCTGACTCCCTGTTGGAGGGATCCCTTTGTGCAAAAAGCAAAATTTACCTCGCGGAGCTGCTTTCAAAGGTGTTGGTTTGTTTTTACAATGTTGTAGAAATTTACTTTTTTTTGTGGAACTGGGGATGGAACACAGGGTTATTGTACCTCTGAGCTATACTCCCAACCCTATTTTTATTCTTTTATTTTGCAAAAGGATCTCACTGAGTTGCAAAGGGCCTAAGTAGTAGCTGAGGCTGTCCTCGAACCAAGATCCTCCTGTCTCAGCCTCCCGAATGCTGGGATTACAAGCGTGCACCACCACGCCCGGCAGAAATTTACTTCTGATGACAGCGACTCCCCTGGCTGCTTCTGGCTATCGACAGTGTCTGCCCATTTCACCAACTCATATTGTCAGATTAAAAAAAAAAAAAAAAAGAGCAATGTTCAGAGCTGTGCAGTTAAAAATTCATCTAAGAAAGACACTCTCGTCCAAATGTGAGACAATATGAGTAATAAAATGACCCTCACAAGAATAAGATATGACACAGGGAATAAAAATAATCCATGGAAACAGGGGTGTGAACTATTATGGATTGGGGAAACTGTCCCCAGGGATCTGTGTTAGACCCCTGGGAATAATTCCCCGAAAACTCCCCAAAGAAACAAAAAAACAGAAAAAGAGAAAAAGAAAAAAACAGAAAAAGAGGAAAAAGAAATACAGGACATAGAAATACAGCCCCATGCCAAAATGACATGAGGGGATGACTCGAATGACCACACCAAAGGGCATACACGTGGACTCGGCCTTTTATACCCATGACCTCCATCTTGTTTGCGTGACTCTGACGTAGAGAACGTCCCTGTAAGGTACCTCCCCTAGCAAGGTGTGGCGAGGTGTCTCCTTTCATGAAGGTCGACCCCTCCTACCATCTTAGCTAGCTTATCCAATCATGTAGATCTGTCTTTAGAGAAAGGCCTAGTTCTCTCTTAAGATCTGTCTTTAGATAGAGACAGGCCTAGTTCTCCTCTCCTATTGACGGGTTCATTACTTTGAGCTAGGTTAATTTACATTGGAATAGCTGCCTATTTTAGGCAGAAATCAAGTCCTTTCTTTACCCATGTCTGCCGCCATTTTGATACAACTATTTTGAAATATACCAGTTATTTTCTTTTAAAATATATTAATAATCATAGCTTTCCCAAATCTTCCTAGGCCATTCCAATACTGGTCCATGAACAAATGCTTGCAAGCAGATGTTCATAACCGTGCTATAGATAGTAGCCAAAAAGCCGAGGCAACCCCAGTGCCCACCAACCCAAGAACAGACAAATACCATGGGAGGATATGCCCAATGCAATAGTGTTCAGCTGTGCCAAAGGAACGGAGCAATGGTACACATGACAACGGGCCTTGCAAGGAATATGCCAGATACACGTTGTGTGTGCCTGGCATGCGTGGAAAGGCAAATCCATCGAGACAGCAGCACACCGCTGGTTACCAGGGCTGAGAGGAAGACAAAGAGGAAACCGAATTTCTTTTGGGGGTGATGAAAATATCCTGGGACCGAGTAGAAGGGCGTGTGTGGAATGCCACTGGACCACGGCGGCGCTGTAAGAAGGTGACATTAGCTGGGTGTGGTGGCGCCCGCCTTTGACCCCAGTATTTGGGAGGCTGAGACAGGAGCTATGACCAGAGGGACAGAGACCACAGTGGCGCATCTACAAGCCCAAGTATGCCCAGGATTGCTGGTGACTGCCAGCTGCTGGGAGAGAGGCCCGAAGAGATGCCCAGCGTCTCCGGGAGGCGCCGGCACTGCTCGGACCTGGACCTTCATTTTGAATTTCTGAGCTCCAGAAGGGGGGCGCTCAGGGGACTCAGCCGGGCCGTGGCTTATTGGTGCCTCGAGTCTCTTTTCTTGTGGGTCCCTTGGGTCAGAGGCTCGGCTTCAGGATGCAACGCTGGTTCCTACGTTTACCTTTAGGGCTTAAATGCTACCTGCGCGGCGGCCAGCCCTCTCCCGCCTGTGCACCGCCTGCTGCCCGCCCGCCCGCCCGCCTCTCTGCTCTGCGTGCACCTGTTTTACTCTTTTCTTGAACCTGTGGACCTGAACATCGTTTTCTTGTCTTTGTTCTCCTCCCCTCTTCTCCCCTCCCCTCTCCTCTTCTCTCTCTCCTTTCCTTCCCAGGGGCATCCTGCCTTTAAGCTACACTCCCAGCCCTTTTTACGTGTGTGTGTGTGTGTGTGTGTGTGTGTGTGTGTGTGTGTGGTACTGGGGATGGAACCCAGAGGCATTCTACCCCTGAGCTACGCCCCCTGCCCTATTTTTATTCTTTATTTTGAAACAAGGTCTCACTGAGTTGCAGAGGGCCTCACTAAGTAGCTGGGGCTGGCCGCGAACCGCGATCCTCCGGTCTCGGCCTCCCGTGTACTGGATGAGAAGCGAGCGCCACCACGCCCAGGTGCTTTTAAAACAGGGTCTTTCTAGGTTGCTGAGAGTCTCACTAAGATGCTGAGGCAGGCCTCAGACTTGCGATCCTCCTGTCTCAGCCTCCCAAGTACTGGGATTACAGGCCTATGTAATCCTTGTTCTCTGGTGCTAGGAGGCAAGGCTCTTGACTGAAGGGCCCCAGGTGAAGGCTGCTGGAGGCTGTTTGTGGAATGAAGGCTTCTGCCTCCTCTCCAGACAGAGGCACCGTGCTCTGGACGCCCTGCGGGGAGAGAAGCTGCCATGGACGCCTGACACCCCGCCCACCCAGCAAGAGGAAGAGGTCTCTGTGATCCGCTGAGACCTGGATCGAAGCGTTCCCTTCTGAGATGAGCTGCAGAAGTCACCCTGTTCCCTCTGTCTCTGACTCCTGAACAATAATAAACATTTCCAGTCATCACATGCTTCTCTGTTCCTTCTCCTCAGGGCACCCCAGGGCCCTGGGAGGCCGGGGTGTGCTGGAAGATTCTGAGCGGCTCTGTCCCTTTTCAGTAGCCTGCCTCCCTCCCTCCCTCCCTCCCTCCCTCCCTCCCTCGCTGTCTCCCACCATTTCTTGCAGGCTGCTGGGGGTCGACAGAGGCGAGTCACTTGAGAATAGTCGCAGGCATCACCTGAGAATGGGGAGCTACGAGGTGGGGTGGGGATGCCCGGCCGGTGACCCTTTTGGGTCCCTCTCTCCCTTCCTTGCTGGGGACTGAACCCAGGGGCACTCAACCACTGACCGACGCCCCCATCCCTTTAAAAATTTTATTATACTTTGGTACTGGGGATTAAACCCAAATATATTCTATCTTTCAACTATATCCCCAGCTCCTCCCCCTTTCAAATTTTTTTTTTGGTGGTACTGGGGATGGAACCCTTCTACCTCCGGGCTACACTCCCTGACCTATTTTATATTTTATTTAGAGACAGGGTCTCACTAAGTTGCTGAGAGCCTCACTAAGTAGCTGAGGCTGGCTTCGAACCTGCGCGATCCTCCTGTCTCTGCCTCCCAAGCGCGGGGATTACAAGTGTGCGCCACCACGCCCGGCTTTAGTTTTCATTTTGAATCCGGGTCTTGCTAAACTGCTGAGGTTGGCCTCGAACCCGCCCTCCTCTTGTCTCAGCCTCCCAGGTACCTTGGCTGTTTTAATTGGCAATCCCCTAGGGCCATTCTTCAAACATTTCTATTAGGAAAACAGCACTCATGTAACTCATCCTTTAGAAGTGTATAGAGTAACAAATAATTATAAAGCAAACACCCATCTTATTGCCAATTGGTTCAAGAGGTCCCTACGTATTCCTATTTCCATCCTCCTTTGAAATGGCTATTTTCCTTCCTTCTCTGGTGTTCAGTTGTCTGCCTGCCCCAGACTCCATGCAATAATTTACTTTTGCCTGCTTTGAGCTTTAAATAGAATCACACCATGTCTATTCTGTTGCCTGTTTTTCTCTGTTATATATATATATATATATATATATATATATATATATATATATATATATATATTGCGTGTGGTATTGGGGGTCGAACCCAGGGGCATTCTTCCTCTGAGCTATAACTCCAGTCCTATTTTATTTATTTTGAAACAGGTTATCATTAGGTTGCCGAGAGCCTTGCTACGAAGCTGAAGCTGGCCTCGAACCTGCATCCTCCCATCTCAGCCTCCCAAGTCCTTGGATTACAGGTGTGTGCCGCCATGCTCCGCCGTTCAGCCCAGTATTATAAAATCAGTCTATGCTGTGTCCAGTGAACTTCATTTATTTTAATAGCAATAAGATATTTCACGGACAGCATTCGGGAGGCTGAGACAGGAGGATCACGGTTCGTGGACAGGCTCAGCTAAACTTAGTGAGGCCCTTTGCGACTCAGTGAGACCCCGTTTCAAAATATAAAGAATAAAAAACAGGGCTGGGGGTGTCGCTTGGAGATAGAACACCCTTGGGTTCCATCCCCAATACCGCAAAATAAAAGCTATTTCATGGAATGGACATAAATGATTTGCTTGTTCAAAATAAATGCGATGGGTGTTTAGCTGGTTTCATTTCAGCCATTTTTGCCCCTGTTTCTGCCAGTGTCTTAGGCTGTGTTGACACCACGAGGGGCAAAAACGATGCAGCCAAATTTCAGATGCCTGGACATCCCTTGCTGCGTCGCAGTGCACAGAGAGGCCGTTCTAGACTGCGCGCGGCCCGTCGGGGTGAAATGCCGCCCTAACGCGCTTGGGTTTCTGGGCTCCTCCCGTCGGGTCTCTTTCATTATGGGGAACGCGGAGCCACCTCGGGGGGCTTCTCGCTGAGCCGCGGTGACCTGGACCTCTGCGGCCGTCAGTGCGGGCTTGTCCTCACGGTGGAGCGTGGACCGGGGTCGCCTGGTCGGGGAGGGAGCCTTGGGTGTGGACGCCGGCCTGCGCGTCTCAGCCCCTCGTGTCCTCGCTGTACCGAGCAGGGGTCCAAGACGTGCGGTGGTTTGAGATGGGGCCTGCGATGCCCGACGTGGGAGGCTGGGGCGGGGGGACCCAGATGCAGAGTCAGCCTCAGTAATCTGGGGAGGCCGTGCCCCCCCCCAATGGGAGAAACACACACACACACACACACACACACACACACACACACACACACACACAGAAAAGCAGAACCTGGTGGTGGCAATTCGCTGCAGGATAGAGAAAAGAATGGATCCGCGCCCGGGGAAGATGGCGGCAGCATAGGGGAGGCCAAGGCAGGGCTTGGAGCACCTGGGCTGGCGCCTGCCTCGTGGGCTGCAGGTGACGGCCGAGCACCCCTCCTGACCGAGAAACAGGGCACGCTTACTCCCCACGCGTGTGTGTGTGCGTGTGTATGTATACGTGTATATATGTGTGTGTATGTGTGTATATAGGTGTGTATGTATGTGTGTGAATGTGTGTATATATGTGCGTATGTGTGTATGTGTGTGTATATATTTGTGTATGCGTGTATATTTATGTGTGTATGTGTGTATGTGTATATATGTGTATATATGTATGCATGTGTGTATGTGTGTATGTGTATATTTGTGTATGTGTGCATGTGTGTGTATGCGTATGTGTATGTGTATATATTTGTGTATGTGTATTGTGTATATTTATGTGTGTATGTGTGTATGTGTGTTTATGTGTATATATTTGCATGTGCATGTGTGTATATTTATGTATGTGTGTATGTGTGTATGTGCATATGTGTGTATGTGTATGTGTCTATGTGTGTATGTGTGTAGGTGTATATGTGTATATGTATGTATGTGTGTATATGTGCATATGCATATATGTGTGTATGTGTGTGTATGCGTATGCGTATGTGTATATATTTGTGTATGTGTATTGTGTATATTTATGTGTGTATGTGTATGTGTGTTTATGTGTATATATTTGCATGTGCATGTGTGTATATTTATGTATGTGTGTATGTGCATGTGCGTGTATGTGCATGTGTGTATGTGTGTATGTGTGTATGTGTCTATGTATGTATGTGTGTATATGTGCATATGCATATATGTGTGTATGTGTGTGCATGTGTGTGTGCGTTGGGGGCACCTCCCCATCCTCACCACCCCGAGAGTGGGCGGGGCTCCGGCCGGGGGTCATTCTCTCCCCCTCTTCCCAGTCTTTCGTTCTTTTCCTCCCTGCAGCCTGCCTTTCTCTTTTCCAGGCCACATACACCCCAAGCCTTCAGATCTCCCCACTATGCTTTGATTATCTGGCTCCTTTCATCTTGGGAACATTTTGCAAACCAAATCTAATTGGTGCTGGCGAGGGTCCCGGTCTCCCCAGGCTCCCGGGGTGCTCCTCCTGGGGGTGAGCTGTGTGATGGGGACCCGCCCTCCCAGCCAGCCACACCCACCCTGGCCGCACCCCCAGGCCTGGCCTGCTGCCGCACTGGTACATACACAGGTGGTCGCTGAGTCTCCAGCTGGCTAAGGGCAAGGGGGCATGACCCACACCACCTGGCAGATCATGAGGCTGAGGCTCGGAGATGCACCGTGCTTGCCTGGCGGGGGAAGGGGCGCTGGGCAGCTCCGTCCCCAGATGCCCACTGCCCAGCCCCTTCCGCAGCCTGCTGAGCTGTTGGTGTTTCTGCAAACCCCGTGGCTGTACTGTAATGGCTGGGCAGCAGGCGTTTCTGCAGAGCCATGGCTGGCTCTGGGAATGGCCGGTCATTAGTTCCTACAGTCCTCCAAGCCCTCCACCCTTTGACAGTCTCCTCACTCCCTGCAGGCTCAGTGAATATTGGCTGATGGAGGGCCAAGTTTCCAGCTTGACTTTTGCATCATTTTGAATATTACTGCTGTCCTGTGGGGGAATTTTAGCCATGGGCGAAAGGGTAGATTGTACAAAAACAACATTTTCGATTTCTCCTTTCCCAGCTGGGGAAAATATGTTCCAGACAGAGCAGGGCCGAGCTCTGCGGGAAAGGGAGGACAGGGTAGCTCAGGCAGGGCCGGGGGGCCTCGGGAGTGGGACCGGGGCTGGGCAGG
This sequence comes from Muscardinus avellanarius, assembly GCF_963383645.1. Lineage (NCBI taxonomy): Eukaryota > Metazoa > Chordata > Mammalia > Rodentia > Gliridae > Muscardinus > Muscardinus avellanarius. The sequence continues at coordinate 106,287,305 of NC_137796.1, forward strand.
AAGGGGCGCAGGCAACAAGGGGATCACCCCATCAACTCCTTCTCTCAGCAAAGAGGCTGCGTGTGGAGCTGGATGAGGAGGCTGGAGCGCTGGGATACACACAGCTGAGGACCCTGGGTGGGATACAGGGGGCTTGGTGTGGGTACCAAGGATGGAATACCCGGGGCCGTGGTGTGGGTACCAAGGCTCGAGTTTTGGAGTGGTGAATTCAAGTATTGACTCTTTTCCAAAGCTATTACATATGTGACTTGGGCGAGTTTTTAATGTATCAAACTCTCAGTCTCCCTCCCCTATAAAATGGGGGTTGAGAGAGCTAGGTGCGGTGCTGCACACTTGCAATCCCAGTACTTGGGAGGCTAAGACTGGAGGATCACATGTTTGTGGCCAGACTTGTCGCGTCCCTCGACCAGCGATTAAGACACGACACGAAGCTCTTCTTGCAAGCCGTTTATTCAGGATACTCATAATGGCGGAATGGCGAAGATCTGCCTCGCGCAGGGCATTATAAACATTAACTCACCCAATCACTTCTTGCCACATCTCACTCACTCACTGGCTCACGCTCGTCAGGTCACCACCACGTCATGTGTTACGCAACCCTAGCCTCCAAATATGGAGTTGCTTCCTGCACAGCCATGTGCCTAATCAAGCTCAGAGGCAGGAAGCCGGCGCCATCTTTCAATGGCGGCTCACCACACAGACTCAGCAATTAAGTGAGGTCCTCTGCAACTCAGTGAGACCCTGTTTCAAAATAAAGAATAAAAAATAGGGTGTGGTGGCGCACGCTTGTAATCCCAGCACTTGGGAGGCTGAGACCGGAGGATGGCGGTTTGCAGACAGCCTCACCTACTACTTAGTGAGGCCCTCTGCAACTCAGTGAGACCCTGTTTCAAAATAAAGAATAAAAAACAGAGCTGCAGGTATAGCTCGGTGGTAGAATGCCCCTGGGCTCCATCCCCAGTACTGCAAAATAAAATAAAATAAAATAAAATAAAATAAAATAAAATAAAGGCTGGGGTAGCCATGGTGTCATGCTTTGGACCCAAATAGACCTGAGTGCAAATCCTGACACACTCAGTTGTGTGGTCTCAGATGAGACTTTCTGCCACAGTTTTTTTTTCTTCCAAATAGAAATGAACTAAAAGTAAGTGCCTCTGGCACAGAGCAGTTGGGAAGTTTAAGTTTCTTTCTTTGCTTTGCTTTGCTTTGCTTTGCTTTTGCTAGAGATTGAACCCGGGAGCATTCAACATCCGGGCTACATTCCTAGCCCTATTTTATTTTTTTTTAATTTGAACACAGGATCACCCTAAGTTGATGGGAGCCTCGCTAAGTCTCCGAGGATCGTTTTGAACCTGTGATGCTCCTGTCCCAGCCTCCCAAGTCCTGGGATCGCAGGTGTGCGCTGGGCCCGTGGGGAAGTTTAAATGACCGTGTGTGAGTCTCTGGCACACAGCCCCTGGCACACGGCCAGCAGTGGGTGCCACGCGTACGCTGGGTGGCCGACGGGTGTTAGGAATCATGGCTTCCTGTGTCTTGGCTGGGGGTTATCCCAAGGACCCAACCGAGGAGCGAGGGGGCTCCTGAGCCCCTTCTCCTTGGCATTCTGCGGCCGCGGAGCTCAGTGTTGGGGTGGGGCTCGTGGTGGGACTCAGAGGGCCGCAGCCAAGTCCTGATTCCCAGCACGAGCTAGTAAAGTGTCACGGGCACGAGAGTCTGCGTTCAACGCTGCGCCTTTGGGCAGGTCTGCTTTCGTACCTGTCTCAGTTTCTCTACTTATAGAATAGATATAAAGAGAGCACCTTCGTCAGTGGGTCAATTACATCAACATAGCTGGAGTGTTAAGAACAGGGCGTGGCACACAGGAAGTACCCAATAAGGCTTAGCGGCTTTATTCTCTTCTTTTTATTTTTTTACAGTTGGGGATTGGACCCAGCCAGGGGCATTCTAACGCCAAGCTACACCCTCCCCATCTACCCCCTTGATTCTGTTTTTTTTTAATTTAGAAGCAGGGTCTTGTTCAGTTGCTGAGGGGGCAGGCTCTGACCTTTGCGTAGCGCTCGCTCCTTGTCAGGGGAAGAGCTGTTTTCCAGTCCTGCTGTCAGCAGCCTTCCGTCCTCATCACCTGAGCTGCCCTGGGGTTTGAAAAGGTTAGAGCAGACGGTGGGAGATGGATGGGCGCGTGGAAAAGAGGCGCATGCGCACAGGAGCTGGCCGGCCGGGCTCTGACCGCGGGCTGGCCTTTCCAAAGTCCCTCCGCTGCGATCATCACCGAACAGGGCGGCCGGGTGGGTGCAGAGGGACCCTCAGTCCCTTTTTATTTTCTAGTTTTTAAACAGGATCTCACTAGGTCTCTGAGGGTCTCACTAAGTTGCTGAAGCTGGTCTTGGACCCGCCATCTTGCTTCAGCTGCCCGGGTACTGGGATTACAGGTGTGCACACGCCACCATGCCTGACCTAGAGTTAATTTCTGTAGATGGTACAAGGTAAAGATCGAAGTTTAATATGACTTGCAGTGGAGCGCTGCAATTTTAGTTCAAGGGCCCAGGAAGGAAAAACGATACACTCAGAACGGTCGCAGCTCTAATAACAAGTCGTGTTTGCCCACCTACTGTGTGCAAGGAAGGCCCTGGGTAGGTGTGCACTTGCACTATTTCATTTGCGTCTCACAATGACCTGTGAAAGGTGGAACGAGACAAGTGGTGTGGCAGGAAGCGTCTGATGATGACAGGTCACCCTTGACTGAGCTGTCACAGCTCACAAGATGGTTTTCTAGGTTGATGGGGGGTGTGCAGATATACTACCACTTATGTAAAAGTGTATGCACACACACACACACACACACACACGCACACAAAGTTACATGTTTGCATAAGCATCTTTAGAAACATCCAAAGAAATTGCAAATCACGGTCACCTTTGGGTGACTGATCTCAGGAGAAAGGGGCGCTTTCCATTGGGTGGCGTTCCATAGCTTTTGTATTTTAAAACTTGGTTGCTGAGCACTGGTCGTGCATGTTTGTAATCCCAGTACTCGGGAGGCTGAGATAGAAGGCTCACAGGTTCGAGACTAGCCTCGGCAACTTAGCTGTTTCAAAACTGAAAAATAAAATCGGGCTGGGGATATAGCTTGGAGGTCGAATGCCCCGGAGTTCAATCACCAGTAAAACACACAGACACACAGACACACACACGCACACGCACGCACGCACGCATGCACACACATGCACACACACATACACTTGTGGATATATTTGCAACTTGTGCCAATATTACTACATAAGGAATATGGAAAGCCAGAGAAGCACAAAAAGCCCTGGCAGTCTACCTCCAAAGTCCGTGCCGTGGACTTCGCCGTGGTGACTTCCGTTTAGGTCTATTTCTATCTGGATAATCTCCCCTGCTAATTGGGGAGGATAAGAACCCTGCCTCATAGGATCGTCCTGAGAAATGGGGGTGATACACATAAAACACTCAGAGCGGGGACCTGCCTCACAGACAGCCCTACCAGTGCTAAAATTGTTCTTTTATCCATAGGAAAACTATTTTGAATAAGCTGGACGTGTAAGTAAAAGTTTCTCTGGTTGGGATAAGAGTTGACTTGCATTCTTCTTTTCCCCAGGATTTGAAAGCGTGATGTGAGTTATTATTATTTTTTTTAATCATGAACCGTCCTGCTCCGTCCCAGCTTGATGAGCCCAGGAGTCCTGACCACAGGTCCTCCGGGGGATTCTGTGCAGACAGTAGGTATCGGGCCGAGGCTGGGTAAGGACGGGCTTGTCTGGCCTGTGTCTAGACGTTTTATTTCCCTCGCCTGCTGTAGAATTCTGATCCTTCTTAACATTGGTAAATGCGTCTGACCAGAATGCTGGGTTCTGGTGATTGTGATGAATGGGAGTCCACCTACATAGCTCTCTTGTGGGGGCCATGGGTAACGGGGGGGGGGATGTATTGTGGGGAGCAGGGTGTGGGTGGGGTATTTCTGTGTCTTCTCTTCAGTTTTGCTGCAAACTTATAAACTGCTCTGAAAAAACCAAGCAGTCCATTAAAAACAAAACAAAACAAAGCCGTGCATGCTATCACACACCTTGAATCCCAGCACTTGGGAGGCAGAGATAGGAGGATGGCAGGTTTGAGGCCAGCCTCAGTAAGTTAGGAAGACCACCTTCAACTTGGTGAGACCCTGTTTCATAATAAAAATAATAAAAAGGGCGGGAGTATAGCTCACAGATAGAAGGCCCCTGGGTTTGATCCCTGGTAAAAACAAAACAAAACAAAACCAAGAGCCAGGTGAGGTGACGCACACCTGTAATCCCAGTACTTGGGAGGCTGAGACAGGAGGATAGCAGGTTTGCAGCCAGCCTCAACTACTTGATGAGGCCCTTCGCCACTTAGTGAGACCCTGTTTTAAAAATAAAGAATAAGCCGGGCGTGGTGGCGCACGCTTGTAATCCCTGCGCTTGGGAGGCGGAGACAGGAGGATCGCGCAGGTTCGAAGCCAGCCGCGCTGGCATAAGAGACCCTGTTTCCAAAAATAAAATAGGTCTGGGAGTGTAGCCCCGAGGTAGAAGGGCTTCCAGGAACCCCAGGACCACCAAAATAAATAAATAAATAAATAAATAAATAAATAAATAAATACTAGGGCTGGGAGTGTAGCTCGAAGGTAGAATGCCCCTGGGTTCAATCCCCAGTACCATAAAACAAACACCCAAACCACCAAAACAAAACACCCCCCCCAAAAAAAAAACAATAACAACAAAAACTCCAGGGAGAAGAAAAGAAGTGGGTCAGGGAGAGAGGACGTCAATATGCAGATAGTAACAGGTATCAGTTGGGCCCATTTTTCAGTCGGGAGACTGTTGATCAGAGAGGCCTCCCATTCAGATGAGTTGAGGGGTACGGGGGTGCCGCTCAGGGCTAGAGCTCTTGCCCAGCATGTTTGGGCCCTGGATTCCATCCCCAGAACAGAAAAAAAAAATAGTCACTCAAATGAGTTGGGGGATAGAGAGAGCCGCCTGGCTGGGGACTCTTCCACCGAGGTCATTTTGCCTTGGTGATATATAGCTGCAGGGGAAGCTGGCCGGGTGCGCTCTGGGGACACTGGTCGTCCGGTTTCTCTCCCAACGTGGCATGGAGAGTGGTGCTATTTTGAAAGTGCAGGCGGGTGCCTTCCAGCTCAGCCCAGAATGCCCTGTTTACCTTGCTCATTCCTCCCACCCCAAAGCCTTCTTTGGCTGGTCTGCTCGTGAGCGCCCACTGTCTGTTCTAGCAGAGTGGAGACTGGACCCCGAGCTCAGGGATCACATACCAGGGCTCAAAGCCCCGTTCCTTTTGTGTCTCTCTACTTTACCTCCGATGTTTGTTCATTTTCCACTACCGTAACGAAATGCCAGAGGCTGCTTAGCTTTATAAAGAGGTTTGTTGAACTTGCGATTCTGGGAGTTCAGGGTCTAGGAGCCTGCCTCCGCTGGGTTCTGGTGAGGGCCTCTAGGCTGCATGGTAAAGTTGGGCTGGTGGGGGCCCTCTTGGATCCTGCTTGGTATGCACAAAAAACAGTTACCTCACCAAATAAGAAGCCAGTGAGCTGGGTGGGGCTGGGCTGGCACTTTTTTTTTTTTTTTTTTTTGGTGGTACTGGGGTTCCTGGAAGCTCTTCTACCTCTGGGCTACACTCCCAGACCTATTTTATATTTTTTTAAATTTGGAAACAGGGTCTCTTAAGCCAGCAAGGCTGGCTCCGAACCAGTGCGATCCTCCTGTCTCAGCCTCCCAAGTGCGGGGATTACAAGCGTGCGCCACCACGCCTGGCTTGGGCTGGCACCTTTTATAGTAACCCTCCAGAAAGAGCTAGCTCCTTTCTGAGGGTGTGCCCCCACTGATCCAAGGGCCTCTTAAAGGTCCCACCACCTCTACACTGCCACACGGGGCCCCAGCTTCCAACAGAGACCCACATAGCACAAGACACGCCCAAGCACAGCGTCGCTCCCACCTCAGTGCCCTCATGTCTGACATGTGAGTGGTCGCGAGTCGCTACCTAGCCGGGGCTCCTGGGGGACAGAAGTGTGGTCCCCAAAGATATTCACATGTCAGTCTCCCAAGCCTGGGGCCGCCTTACCTCTCAAAGCAAAGTGGGGTTTGCAGGTGTGACTATACCAAGGATTTGAGGGTGGGGTTTTCCAGGATGGTTCAGGTGGGCTTAGTGAGATCACAGGGTCATTGGAAGGGGAGGTGAAAGCGTCAGAGAGTGAAGGGCAGCGCAGAGCAGAGGTCAGGCAGGAGAAGGGCGAGCGCTGGCCTGCCGGTGGAGGAAGAGCTGGAAGCCACAGAAGACAGCAGCCCAGGAGGCCAGAAAGGTGAGGTCGTCCTCCCCTGGAGCCTGCGGAGGACAGCCCCGCCCAGGGAGGACAGCCCCGCCCAGGCAGTGATGCTAGCTGGCTGATGGTGTTTGGACTTCAGACCTCCAGAAGCACACACAAGATAATCAATCTGTGCTACAGTGACGCTGATGTGGCACGGGAACCCCAGGCTGCACTTCTGAGCTGCGCCTGCGGCCCTAGTGTATTTTGAAATAGGGTCTCACCAAGTTGCCGAGGGCCTCACTAAGTTGCTAAGGCTGACCGCCAACCTGAGATCCTTCTGTTTCTGCCTCCCAGTACTGGGATTACAGACGTGTGCCACCACGCAGGGTCCCTTTTTCTTTTGTATTTTTCTTTCGTCTCTTTCTTTCACTTCTTTCTCTCCTTTCTTTCTTTCCTTCTTTCTTTCCTACATCTATCTATCTAATTGATATCTATCATCTATATATCTATATCTATCTATCATCTATCTACACCATCTAATCTCTATCGTCTATCTATCTATCTATCTATCTATCTATCTATCTATCTCTGTCTCCTATCTATCGTTTATTTTTGTGGCACTGGGGTTGAAACCCATCCCTCTATCTCTGAGCTACACCCTCAGCTCTTTTTAATTTTGTTATTTTGAAACAGGACCTGGTTAAATTGGCAAGACTAGCCTTGAACTTGTGATGGTCTAATCCCAGCCTCCTGTGTATTGGAACTTCAGGCCTGGCCACCACGCCCGGCTCTATCTGTCATTTTGAGCCACCACCTTTTTTGATAATTTGGCACAGCAACCCTAGGATCCTAACAGGCTGCTTTGAAGATGAGACTTCATCCGTGCACAACATTGAAGCCGAGAGAGAGAGAGAGAGAGAGAGAGAGAGAGAGAGAGAGAGAGAGAGAGAGAAGAGCCTGGCCACTCAGTGCCCTGTGTGGGAGTCTTTGGAGTCAGCATGGCACAGGTGCTGGCCAGCACCAGAGAGCTGGGGAAGGGGGCCCAGTGGCCTGCGCTGGCGGTTTCAAGGCAACCCCAGAGAGCTGGCTGACTCCAGTCCCCCCACCTCCACCCCTTGTGACGCTCACAACCTCCACCAGCGGATTTCTGGCGTGGCCTTTCTGTGCCCCAGCCTCACAGGGCTGTGGGGAGCTGGCTGGAGGCTGGCCCTGGGCCCGGTTGTGACCATTCTGGCATTTACAATCTGCAGAGAATTGCAAATGCGTCCAGGGGGCGGGGCGGGCAGGCTGGCAGCTGTCCGTGGTGCTGGGGCAGGCGACTTGTCAGACCTAATTGTCCAGATTAATACCCAGGCAGCGGCAACAGCCCTGTGTGGAGTCGGACCTGGCTCTGAATGCCAAGTCTGTGTCTGGCTGGCCGTGTGACCTTGCCGGGTCAGATGCTGGGCGGATGTGCCGCGTTTTGGACGGGGACCGGCGCTCGTGGTGGGAGCTGATGTTCACTGGCTACTGAGGGCCACCTGGAGTCCCCCTCAACAATGCGCGGGAGTCACTCAAAGCCATGTGCCCTGGGGCAAGGTCAAGACTGTCTTCATGCCTTCTCTAAAGATGGGGAAACTGAGGTTCCATGATGCTTCCCATCTGGCTGAGGCCCAAGGCTAGGACAGGTGCAGGAGCAGGCGGATCTGGCAGCCTGCCCCCGAGCTTGGAGCGTGGACCCCTGTTCTCTCTGACACCGGCCAAGTCCACCTCCCAGGACTGGGGTGCTAGTTGAACATGGTGGCGACACCTGTGTGTGAATCGGCTCCTTTGCTAAATAGCTGAGTGGTACTGGTTCACTCTCTTACCCTCTCTGAGCCTTGCTGTCGGTCTTCTTCTGTGATGTGATTTTAATAATCAGACTTATCTCTGGTTTGATTGATGTGACAGTTCAGATAAGAAATACATCTGTCCTGTCTGCTGCCAGGTTTTAATGATTCAGTACATAAATTTGCTGTTGCAGACATGGATTCTCAGAGAGGACTTATACTAATATTTTTGGGTTTTTTTTTTTTTTGGTGCTGGGGATGGAACCCAGGGGAATTCTACCTCTGACCTACACCCCCAGCCCTATTTTTTATTCTTTATTTTGAAACAGAATCTCACTAAGTTGTGGAGGGCCTCACTAAATAGCGGAGGCTGGCTGCTAACCTGCAATCCTCCTGTCTCAGCTTCCCAAGTGCTGGAAGTACAAGTGTGCGCCACCACGTCTGGCCATTTTTTGTCTTCTACTAAGAAATCGGGAGGCAGACAATTTGAGGATGGGTCAGATGTTCAGTGATGCTCTCGGGGACTCAGAGTCTCTATACCTTTCTGTTTTTGCCATTCACGAGGATGTTTATCCTCATGCTTACAAAATAGCTGCCATACTTCCAGGCATCATGTGTACATTCCGGGTGGACCCAAAGCCTTCTCCTCCCAAGGCCTGTGTTTTTATTCAGGGAGGTCCTTACCAATACACTGTCTTTTTCCTTCAGTGATCAGAATTGTGTTATATGGACACCGTTGGCTGGAAAAAATTCTCAAAGTGTGAAAATGGTTGTGGGTGGATTAGAATGGTGTACAAAGAGTCATCCTGCAGTGTCCATCCTAAAGACCAAGCGAGGCTCACAGTTCAAAGGAGTGGACAGGCAGGTAGCAAATGACTCCATCACTACATACTTGTCGATTGCCACTGGGAAGGGCTCATGAAGGATGAGGAGTGAGGAGTGCACATGTCCCGGCAAACCCCGAGACGAGGATTCTAGGGTGAGAGCTTTACTTGAAGGTGCCCGTAGGATGCCCTGGTTTGAGAGTGGGGATTGAGATGGGGAAGGGCAGGGGACGGAGACCTGTGTACGAGGTGCTCTAGCCGGGCGTGGTGGGCACACCTGTAGTCCCAGTACTAGGGAGGCCGAGACAGGAGGATCGCAGGTTTGAGACCGGCCTTGGCAACGTAGCGAGACTCTTGGCAACCTATCGAGACCTTGTTTCCAGATAAAAAATAATAAAAAGTGCTGGGTTTGTGCCCTGGGTTCAATCCCCAACACCACACACACACACACACACACACACACACACACGACATGATATGCTATATTTATTTATTTTAGGTCCTTTAGTGGTATGTATGTGTTACGTGTGCGTGTGCGCGTGCATGTGTGTGATCATATCACTATATATATATACATGTATATATATATATATACATGCCACATGCTCATGACCCATTTTCTGTCGATTCTTATTATTTCATACAGGTCCTGCTAGAACCACTTTATAAAAGAACCCACATTTTTTTTTTTGTGTGTGTGTGGTACTGGGGGTGGAACCCAGCGGTTTTCTACCTCCGGGCTATCCTCCCAGACCTATTTTATACTTTATTTTGAAACAGGGTCTCACTAGGTTGCTGAGAGCCTCACTAAGTAGCTGAGGCTGGCTTCGAACCTGCGCGATCCTCCTGTCTCAGCCTCCCAAGCGCGGGGATTACAAGCGTGCGCCACCATGCCCGACAAGAACCCACATTTTAAAAGGATAACATGCTTAGAAGCAATTACTCCCCATCCATTGTCTATGTAGAATGTATGTATTTATATAAAATACATATGTATTATAAACTGTTCTTATATATGTATGTTCATAGACTGACTTGTCTAATTTTTTTGTGGAACTGGGGGTCAAACCCAGGGGCCCTCTACCTCTGGTCTACATTCTCAGAACCTATTTTATATTTTATTTAAAAACAGGGTCTCACTAGGTTGCTGAGAGCCTCACTAAGTAGCTGAGGCTGGCTTCAGACCTGTGATCCTCCTGTCTCAGCCTCCCAAGTACTGGAATTACAAGCCTGTGCCACCACGCCTGGCTCTGCCTTGTCTAATTATAAATAATGGGTTCTATTTTATACACACTAGTTTTGTCTGTCTTGTATAAGCTTATATTGCATAATCGTTTGTATTACCTATAATAGTTATGTATGTAATAGTTTTACGTGTAATAGTGTAATGCAAACGACCACCACCGCATTTGCAGGACCTGCTACCCAGAGGCCCTTTCCGTGGGCAGGGACTGTCTCCCCTGGGCTCCTCCTGGGCAGTACACGCCTCGGAACTCAACCGGCCCCTAGGGCAGGAGGCTGCGGGCTGTCCACCCTCCCGCCCATCCGTCCTCGGCTGGGGGCTTCCTGAGGCGGGCTCCGCCTTCTCCCTCTGGGGGAGGGCCTGCGTGGAGGGCCAGGGCCACCGGAATGTGGAGCAGGAAGCCATGGACATGAGCGACCTGGCTGAGCCCAGACACACCCACGCCAGCCAGTCGCAGGTGCTTTAACTCGGGTGGGGTACTCACTGAGCCCTTTCTGAAAAAGTGAATTTTAAGTTCAGGAGGAGAAGGGTTTGGATCAGTGTTCCAGCCAAAGGGAAGAGTGGCGTGGAGGTGGGAAGGAGCACCATCCCTGTGGGGACATGTAGGCCCGGGTAGGGGCCGGTGAAGCCAGCTGGCTCCTAGCTGCCAGTCACCTGGGTGATCAACGAGCTGCCCAAGTCCCTGCTGGGCCCAGGGCCTCTAGACCCGCCCAGGGGCGGGGCTTCCAGGTAAGACTCAAACCTGTGCTCATGGGGTAATAACTGGTGAGTCTGTGTGTGTGTGTGTGTGTGTGTGTGTGTGTGTGTGTGTGTAGTGTTGGGTTTGAGCTACCACTGCAGCCCTATTTTATTTTTAAAGTTTGAAACAAGGTCTCACCAAATTGCAGGGGGCCTTGCTGAGTGGCTGAAGCTGGCTGCAAACCTGCGGTCCTCCAGTCTTGGCCTCCCAAATCCTAGGTGTGTGCCAACACGCCCGGCTAGCAGGTGTATTTTAATAGCAGGTGTAGGGGTGAGGCGGAAGCAGCCCTATGAGCTGATCCTATGCTCAGGCACAAGCCTACTATTGCTTCTGTCTCTATAACCCCTTGGTCCAGCGAGGAAGAAGACCATGGCTCCCTCCTCAGAAGGGGGTGGCCGGATCCCTATAGGTTCCATGTGACTGTGAGTTGAATGATGTCCCTCCTAATTCATGGGCACCCAGGACCTCAGAATGTGCCCTTCCTTGGAAGTAGGGTCTCTGCAGTCGTAATGCATTCAGCTGAGTTCACACTGGGCTGGGGGCTGGCCCTGAGCCAGGAACTGGTGTCCTTATATGGAGGCCTGGAAAGGTGCCCAGGGCAGAGGGCCCCATGCTTGGAGTGACGCCATCAAGCACCACGTATAAATAGGGAAACTGAGGCTCCAGCAAACACCACCTACTCACATTCATAGGCTGATAAGAGAGAGACGAGAGTCAGACCCAAGTTTCCCTGATTCAAAAAACACACATTCTCCATGAGACCCCACTGCCTTCCTCTACCATCCTATTTCTTTTAAATTATGCCAGGCATGGTGGTGCAGGCTTATGATCCCAGGACTTGGGAGGCTAAGACAGAGGGATCGTGGGTTCGAGGCCAGCCTCAGCAGCTCAGTGAGGCCCTCTGCAACCTAGTGAGACCCTGTTTCAAAACAAAAGAATGCAATAGGGCTGGGAGTGTAGCTCAGAGGTAGGATGGCCTTGGGTGCCATTCCCAGTACCACACACACACACAGAAAGCTCTCCTTTAACTGCTAAAATGTACTTCCTTCTCCCAGTGCTTTATATACACACATACACATACATATGCATACGTACATACACATACATATATACATACATATATGACTATATAAAATATACATGTGTAATTATATATGTATACATATAAAATATTTTCTTGTGTGGTGCTGGGAATTGAACCCAGGGACATTCTACCTCTAAGCTACACCCCCAGCCCGATTTAATTTATTTTTATTTGGAAACAGGGTCTCGCTAAGTTGCCGAGGCTGTCCTTGAACCTGTGATCCTCCTATCTCAGCCTCCCCAGCCCTGGGATTATAGGCATGTGCTACAACTCCCTGCTCCACCTATTTTTAATACGAACACTGGAGTGGCTCCTCAGACCATAAAGGACTTTTGTACCCATCATTCCATCTCCTCTTCATGTTGCTTGGCTGGGATTGGTAGGGAGGAGTATCACTGTTTTTTGGCTCACTCGGCCTGTCCCATGCCGGGGTAAGCTCAGCCTTTGGGGTATCTGTCAAATGCTCTCCTCTCCCTGTGCTGCGGTTTGTTGGGGTCCCGCTTTGGGAGCCCTGAGTTTCCTGCCGCCTCTTCTGTTGACTGGTTGATTGAGTGCTGATATTACACCTTGTTCGATGTGCTCTTTCCCTCCCTGGGATCATTAAAAAACATTACTTTCTGTTCGCTTTGGAGTGACTGAGCATGATTCAAGTAGATTACATTAAAATCCTCAGGAAAAATAGAATTTTCAAGACCCACAAAATTGTCTTTGCACAAGGGCCTGGAATAAGGTCTCCTTATGCAGGTGAGAAACGTAGGGTCCAGGGAAGAGGCATGCCCATGCCTGGGACCAGGGACATCTACTGGTTTTGCCTGCTACTGTCCATTCTTTTGGTTTTGGTAAAGACACCCTGATCTTCCTTTAGGAACCCAGCTAGGTTTGCCAGATAAAACACAGAACACCCAGTTAAAAGTAAACCTCAGATAAACAATACATTTTTAGTATATCTCAAGTAGTGCATGGGATATACTTATACTAAAAGGTATTCATTATTTATCTGAACTTCTGATTTAACTGGACATCCTGTATCTTTATTTGCTGTGTTTGGAGCCCCAAAACTGCTGAGTTATCCTACTTTGGCTCCAGGATTGGGCCAGGAATCCATGATGAGCGTGTGATCAAAGACAGGGAGATGAGCTTTATTTTGGCAATCCGGCTGCACCACTGAAAGAGAGGTTGTTTTTGTTTGGGTCACAACTGCAACAGCAGCATCTATGGCTCAGCTGAGTTTACTTGAAGAATAAAGGCAAGCAAGCGGAAAACAACCGAGAGGGGAGAGAGGAGGAGAGACCCGACGTCGAGGGCATCCTCAGGTGAGCGTTACCATCATCTGTGGAACTGAGGGTGTGAATTGTTTCAGGGATGGTGCAAGTGGAGGTCGTGGTAATCACACGAGGGGCTAGAAGCCAAGCTGCCAGTGGGGATGGCTGGGGAAGATCGGTCTTTGGCAAGAAGGAGATAGATGGGTGATGGAGGAGCTGGGGTGCGGGGTGGAGGGAGGCTGTGCTTGCTGGTGACAGCTCCAACAGCATGCTTCTGGAGCTCATAGAGCGGAGGAGGGCGGCAAAGGTCTGAAGATCAAGGCCGCGTTGGTAAGGAAGGCACTTACAGGGAAGAGATAATTCTCAATATCAGTTGATTCCCAGGCTCTATCAATTTCTTGCCCTCAATTTTTTTTTTTTGCAATACTGGGGATTGACCTACACCCCAGCCCTACTTTTTATTCTTTATTTTGAATCAGGGTCTCATTGAAGTGCTGCGGGCCTCGCTACTGAGGCTGGCGGTGCACACCTGCGATCCTCTGGTCTCTGCCTCCCAAGTACTGGGATTACAAATTGCGCCACCGCGCCCGGCTCCACCCTCTCAGTTTAAAAACACCAGCTCCCTTCCTTCCCTTGGCCAGTGTCCTTCTCATGAGCACTCTTTCTGTGCACTCACATCACTGTAGAGACTGAGGCTTTGGAAGTGAAGTGAGAGTTCTTGGCTCAAATCCATTTAGAGGCTGGGATTAAAACCCAAACTCCCACCAGGCGTGGTGGCGCACACTTGTAATCCCCGCGCTTGGGAGGCAGAGACGGGAGGATCACACGGGTTCGAAGCCAGCCTTGCTGGCTTAAGAGACCCTGTTTCCAAATAAAATATAAAATAGGTCTGGGAGTGTAGCCAGGGCTCCATCCCCAGTAACACACACACACACACACTCTCTCTCTCTCTCTCTCTCTCTCTCTCTCTCTCTCTCTCTCTCTCTCCAGCTGCAGCACCTTCCTCTACACCCCATCCCCTCTCTCCTCACTCCCCTCACTCTGCTGTAGACTGATTGGCCTCTTTTTAAGTTCTATGCACCAGACTCCAGATATGCTGCTCTCTTTCATGTCTCAGTATCAAGCACACTTCGTGATGTTGCTGATGGTGGTGGTGGTAGCGATGATCGTGGTGATTTGATGGTGGCGGTGGTGATGGTGGTGGTGGTAATGGTGATGATGGCAGTAGTCATGGTGATAGCGGTGGTGGTGGTAATGGTGATGCTGGCAGTAGTCATGGTGATGGTGGTGGTGATGATGTTGGAGATGGTGATGGAGATGTCGATGGTGGAATAATGGTGATGATGGTTGTAGTGATGTGATGGTGGTAACTGGCGGTCATGATGATGGTGGTGATGTAGATGATAGTGGTGATGATGTTGGTGATAGTAATGGTGGTGGTGGTGATGATGGTGATTTGATAGCGATGGTGGTGATGGTGACAGTGGCGGTAATGGTGATGATGCTAATAGTCATGGTGATGATGATGGTGGTGGTGGTGATGTGATGACATTGGTAATGATGGAGATGGTGATGATAGAATAATGGTGATGGTAGTAGTGATGTGATGGGGTAACAGTGGTGATAATGATGATGGTGGCCATGTAGGTGATGGTGGTGATGATGTTGGTGATAGTAATGGTGATGACGGTGGTGGTGGTGGTGATGATGATGGTGATTTGATAGTGATGGTGGTGATGGTGACAGTGGCAGTAATGGTGGTGATAGTAATAGTCATGGTGATGGTGATGGTGATGGTGGTGGTGGTGATGTGATGACGTTGGTAATGATGGAGATGGTAGAATAATGGAAATGGTAGTAGTGATGTGATGGGTAACAGTGGTGATAATGATGATGGTGGTGATGTTGGTGTTAGTAATGGTGATGATGATGGCGATGATGATGGTGGTGATTTGATTGTGATGGTGGTGATGGTGACAGTGGTGGTAATGGTGATGGTAATAGTCTTGGTGATGGTGGTAGTGGTGGTGATGGTGATGATGTTGGTAATGATGATAGAGATGGTGATGATAGAATAATGGTGATGATGGCAGTAGTGATGGTGGTAACAGTGGTGATAATGATGACAGTGGTGATGATGATGGTGGTGATGGCAATGGTGATGGTGGTAATGCTGATGTTGGTAGTAGTAGTGTTGGTGATGACGGTAATAGTGATGATGACGGTGGTGGTGGTGATGATGGTGACAGTGGTGTTAATGGTGGTGGTGGTAATGGTCATGGTGATGGTGGTGGTGGAGATGGTGATGGTGATGATGGTGGTGATGATAGTGATGACTTTGGTGATGGTGGAGATGGTGATGATGATGGTGGTAGTGGTGATGATGGTGATGGTGACAGTGGTGGTAATGGTAATGATGGTAATGGTCATGGTGATTGATGGTGATGGTGGAGATGGTGATGGTGATGATGGTGGTAATGATAGTGATGACTTTGGTGATGGTGGAGATGGTGATGATGATGGTGGTAGTGGTGATGATGGTGATGGTGACAGTGGTGGTAATGGTAATGATGGTAATGGTCATGGTGATTGATGGTGTTGGTGGAGATGGTGATGGTGATGATGGTGGTGGTAATGGTAATAACTCTGATGATGAAGAAAAGGCTTGGGTGGTATGTATCATATTATGGCCTCAGAAAATTTGGGCTACCCCATTGGTTTAAAAACTTTTAGAAGAAACAAGCCTGCCTTTTCCCTCTGTAGCCAGCGCAGAAAATCCTTTTGAAGTTGGATTCTGGAAACAGGGTTATGGGAAGCAGAAGGAGGGGCGCATTGCAGAATATCTGGGAACCCAGGCAGGTCTGCGGGGCTGCTGCTCCTACTTCCCAGGTGTGGGCAGGCTCCCCTCCCTCCCACCCCCTCCAGCCTCGGCGCCTGCCTGCTGGGCACCGCCCTCCATGCGCACTGGGCTGGGAGCTGACCTGTGGGAAGGGCTGGCAGATCCCTCAGGGCGGTGCGGGGGTGGGGTGGGGTGGAGGGCTGTACAGAGGTCTGGTGGAGATCCTGGCGGGAAGTGGAGGGAGCTGAGTCCAGAGTTGGAGGCGAGAAGAGCGGGAGCCAGGGGAGGCGGCGGCACAGAAAGAAGTCTCTGGAGGGAAGGGGCGTGGGGAGCCTGGCGCTGTCCGAGCGCCGAGCTCGTGCTCTCTTGGGGCGCAGGTGCGGGTCCGAGGGCAGAGCCGGTCAGGCGGTTCGAGTCTGGACTCGGGGAGGCCGGGTGGCTGGAGCCCGCCGCGCGGCAGAGGGGCCGGGGCCGGGGCCGGGCTGGCCATGCGGGTGCACCTGGGCGCGCTGGCCGGCGCGGCGGCGCTGACCGGGGCGCTCAGCTTCGTGCTCCTGGCGGCCGCCATCAGCACTGACTTCTGGTACATCATTGACACCGAGCGGCTGGAGAGGAGCGGCGGGGGTGCGCAGGACGGGCGGGGGGCCGCCAACCGCAGCCAGCCCGAATCTCTGAGCTCCCATTCAGGCCTCTGGCGGACTTGCCGGGGTAAGGTGCATGGGTGGGGGAGCGGGGCTGGGGCCGCGGACGGGGTCCCTGCTCGCCTGGGACTTGTTGCTTGGTGCACACCTTTCCTAAACCACAGTCCCCCAACTGCAACGTCCAGGGGTGCGGGGGAAGATGGCAGAGGGCTGGGGCTGGAGAGCCCTTCATAGATGCCCAGCTCAGCTCCAACTATTCCAGCCCCCCCCCCTGCCTCCCGGGTGGGACATTCAGGGCGACCACGGTCTGAGCTCCAGGGCCCCGCCCACTCATCCATCTGTCCGTCTGTCCATCCATCCATCCATCCATCCATCCATCCATCCATCCATCCATCCAGTGCAGAGCCAGTGCACACCGCTGATGAACCCCTTCTGGCAGGACGTGACAGTCAGCGACTCCAGCCGACAACTTCTCAGTGAGTCGGGGAAGGCGGACAGAAGGGGCGGCCCCCATCTGGTTCTCAGTTTGGGGCCCCTTCTGAGAATAGCAGGGCTGGGGAGCTCCAGGGGAGTCTGAGAAGGGGGTGGGGTCTCTTTTGCTTTACGTGTAATGTGTGGTTTAGAATTCATTCAACCAATGTGGACTGGAGGATTCCTAGGTGCCAGGCACCTAGCTGATTGAGGATTTATACCCCGGCCACGCCCTGGAGGGAGTTGGCTGGGGCCGGGATGTGTAAAGGCACAAGCTGCCTGGAGGAACCGTGGGATGCCTAGCAGGCACCTGGCCAGCCCCTCTGGGGAAGGGGGGGAGAGGGAGGGAGGGAGGGGAGGCCCTGCCCCACAATCCAGTGCCAGCTGGGCAGAAGCTGAAGGATTCAAGGCAGGCCTTCAGGAGTCAGGGGGAGTCCCCTCCCCAAGGTCCATGATGTCTATCCTGATAGTTCTCCAGTGCCTACTAGCACAGTGCCCTGCACTCGGGAAAGCTCTAACCCTGGCAAGACAGCAGCAGGCTTGCTGAATGAACACATGTGGAGAAGGGAAATAGCATACCAGTTGCGCTCATGGAAGCTGGCCACCTGCGGGACCTGGAGCTAGGTGCTTCCCACCGATGTCTTCATTGGATTCCCTGCCCACCCTGTGAAGACTCACTAGCTCCATTGTTACTTTATTATTATTTTTCAGTGAGGAAGCAGAGACCCAGGGAGGTGCCAGGGTGAGGTTCTGATGGGGAAATAAGGACTGGGCCGGGTAGACCTTCAACAATGTGGGCAGCCCTGGGTAGACTTAGTGATGCTTAAGGGCTTGCTGAGAACAGACGCATCGCTAACATGCCCACCCAGTCGGGGGCCCCTCCCTGGTCACCCTGGCCCTGGGGCACACTCAGCTTCCTCTAGTACACTCTTCCCTCTTCCTGGAGTCTCTCTGCCCCCATCCTGCCAGCTTGACTTGATGAATTCCTGCCTGTAGGATAGGTCATGTGACTTTTGAGGTTAAAATTGAACTCTCATTAGACCGAGAACCCCACAAAGGCAGGGACCAGGTCTCTCTTGCACTGTTGAAGTCTCAACATTTAGCACACAACCCAGTATGTAGTCGGTCATGAGTCAAAGTCTGCTGAACAAGTGTGGGAAATATTCAGCAACTGGCTTTCTGGAAAATAATATTTTTTTTTCAAAAAAAGCCCCTGATAGCAGGGTGTGATGGCGCCCACTTGTAATCCCAGCATCTGGGAGGCTGAGACAGTAGGATCATGGTTCGAGGACAGTCTCAGTTACTTCGTGAGGTCCTTAGCAACTCAGTGAGACCCTGTTTCAAAATAAAAAAAAATAAAAAATAGGGCTGGGTGGGATCTCAGAGGTAGAATGCCCCAGGTTTCCATCCATAGTTCTGCAAAAAAAAAAAAAAAAAAAAAGAGCTCCTGATAGGTAGTATTTGCCAATTTCTGTGGTGTAAATATTTCCAGTGTGGCAAATATCCAGCATCCCATGTGATGGCACCTGGTTCTAGGATCTTAAGTGATGCATGTAAGTTGATCTGTGCTGGCTCCCACTGGGGAGGGGGACACTGTTCCTGGAATAAACAAGAATCCCTCTGCTTCTAGCAAGGGAGATGAAGGCAGTCCTGGCTTGTGCCCTCACAGGGGTCCCCTGTGATCCTGGAATGTGTGTCTTCAGTTTCCACACTGACCAGAATGAGCAGTCAAAACCACAGTGGGTATGGTGGAAGGAAATACTCGCGAAAGACGGGCCTTATTGAGGACACCGGTGGCAGCTGGGTTGCTGTTGGAGCCCCCATTGCACATAGACATTGCTGGAAGGACACAGAGCATCGGCTCTCCTCTCCACCCCTCCTCCTAGACTGTTCCGAGCCACAGTCACATCTATGGAGTGCCGGCCCTTTGCCAGGCTGGGTGCTGACCTCCACCTACCTCATCCCGGCTCTGGGTAAACTGGGATGCCTAGCTGCGGTCGGCACCTGGCTGGTTTCTTTTTGAAAATTGCTCATGTAACAACCCTGCTCATTCCTGGGATTCTGAGAAACAGGCAGCAGTCACCCAGAGAGGCTGTTTATCTGTACGCCCTCAGTTATAGGTCTAAACTCCGGCTTCAGCACCGACTGGAAGTGTGTCCTGGTCGTTTCCTGCACCTTCCTGAGTCTCAGCTCCCTCTTGGGCAAATTGAAAGTAATTTTCATCCCTTCTTCTAAGGTTATTGTGAGGAAGAAATGGGAACACATCTTTAAAGAGCTTCATGCTTGGCCTCCATACGTGGCCAGGACTGGTAGCTATAGTTATTACCATTGCCTCATCTGAGAGAGAGCAAGACGCCCCTTCGGACTGTGTGTTCATTGCAGATCACCCCAGAGACAGCTTTCTTCCCAGAATCTCTTTTTCCCCAAAATGAATTCGGAGTTAGTCCAAGCTCTTTTATTATGTAAAGGCATTTCATTCCTTTAAGGATCTGCTGTGAAGGCCAGAAAGGGGAAGCTGTTGACAGGCTACATTGTTCTCTGAGTCAGTTTCCCAGGCAAATCCTGGTGGGGTGTATGGGCAGAAACCTTGATTTTTTTTTTCTTTCTTTCTTTTTTCTCCAAGAAACCCCAGCAGGCAGACCACTTCAGCACCCAATTATGTAACATGGAGATTGCTTGCTACCCCAAGAGCTCTTAGGCAAAACCATCACCCAGCTCATGAACAGATGCACCCCACACCCTCCATATTTCAGCTGGGAGATGGGGAGGTCGTGATGGAGCAGGGTCTGTGGTGTTACTTGGGTGTTTGCTCCTTCAGACAAGTTTTGGGGGCATCTTGGGTTTGGTGCCTTAGCCAGGGACAGGACTGATGGCCAGGAGGCCATGCAACCCAGCATAGTGGGGATTGAAGAGCCAGAGTGGAGAACCAGACAGCCCAGCGGCACCAGCCAGAGATCCTTTGGTGGCAAGTGACAGAAACCCAAATTATACTGGTTTAACTAAGAAGAATTACTGGTCCAGACAGCTCTGCCTTCCCTCTCCTCTGTGGGGTGTGCTCTCTTCTGTGTGAGTCTGGCTTTTGGCTAAGTCCTCTTGCACCTTGAAACCCTAACAAGAAGAGATTTTTCCATTTCCCAGCAATCCCAGGAAACTTCCAGCCAGGCTTGTCATTGGACCAGATCGGATCACGTGCTGAGTGCTGAGCCAATTGCTGTAGCCAATGGGGTAGACTGTGCTGATTGGGCAGGTTGAGTCATGTGTCCACTTGTAACAAGGGGCGGGAATCATCTTGGCTGAGGACTGGGAGTAGGAACCCCTGGTCATCACTTAAACAGCTGTGTGACTTCTTATGGGTCAACTGTCTCCATAAATTGGCTTTTCTGGAAAGAAATGAGATGGCACACACACAACACACACACACACACACACACACACACACACACACACAGGATGCAGCCCTGCATGCAGTAGGAGCTTAATTAATAACTCTTCCTCCTGCTCTGACGTATTGCCTCCTTGAGCCTCAAGCTTCTCATCTGTAAAATGGAGCTCCTGATTACAGACCCAGCAGACTCATTTATTTACTTTTTACGTATTTCCTTCACCTCGCTCTGGGCTAGCTGTCTGCATAAGCAGATAGAACTGTATCAGTTGATTTAATCTTCATGAGTTTTTGAGGCAGACACTGTTCTTATTATCCTCAACTATTCAGGTGAGGACACAGGGCACAGAAAGGTTTGCACAGATCTGGGGTTCAAGCCCTGACGGTTTCAATTCAACCCCTGGGTCTATCCTATTGGAAAGATGCTACGCCGAGTGCATTTTCAGTATACGATGTGCATATTTTTTAATGTGCTTTTATTGGTGCATTATAGCCTCACATCATAAAGTAAGTCATGTTGACAGTGACGTACATGCACACAGCACTTGATGCCCCCCGCCTCTCCATCTCCCCCCTCCCCAGGACAGAGCACTGAGATTGCTGTTGGTATACTCACATGTGTACACATAGTCGATGGTAGTATTTCCATTACTGAACCTCAGTCTTCCCCCTACCCTTCCCTTAGACCACCTCCTTGTGTGTACATTAACATCAGAGGCCATGGCAGCCCAGAGGAGGGGCTCCTGGCCTGCTTTTGGGGGTTCAGAGTCTTGCAACCCTACCATGCTTCCTTTGGACAGGGAGTCAGAAACCTGCTTTCAAGGAGGAGCTATACAGCTACCAAGTCAGGCAAGGCAGGGCGGAGCTGGGGGTGTGGCCAGCAGGTCTGAGAGTGGGGCAGAAAGTGCTTCCCAGGGTTCCCCATCTTTCCGCACCCTTTCTCAGCTGTATCTCCTGGGAGGAGGCTGGTCAGGCTGCTCAGAGAAGGATACCAGACCTGGAGGGTCAATGCTCAGCCTGGCACAGCCCACCAGCAGCAGCGGCGAAATTGGGAAATGACAAGATGGAGTTTGTAGTCTGTCTGGGGGCTGGGCTGGTGCAGCCGTGTAGAAAATTAAAACCAGCCCTCCCACGATGCCAGGTGCAATTCAAGAGTGGAAATGGGGAGAGGGGGCAGACACAGAGAAGAGACTGAGGACCTGACAGGCAGCAGCCTGGACCCAGGAGGTAATTCTCGGTGTGATTTATGCAAAGCTGTGTTGCAGGCAGGAAGGGCAAGAGAGGGATGGAGGCAGATGACTTTGGCCTGAGCTCCTAGGGGGATGGAGGCTTGGGCTTCAGGATGGCTTTCTGGGGTGCCTGCTGAAAGTTAAAGACACTTTTCTTTTTCTTTTTTTGGTGCTTATACACAAAGTGATTCCACTTCTAGTATCTTCCGCTTGAAGCCTCTAAGTTCACCACACCATTTGGAAAAAGTAAATAACAAGATATGTCAGGTATAGTGACCACGCCTGTATTTGGGAAGCTGAGACGGAAGCATTGGGGCTTTAAGATCAGCCTCGGCAATATAGCAAGAGTCTCAGCAACCTAGTGAGTCTCTGTTTAAAAAACAATAAAAAGGCCGGGCGTGGTGGCGCACGCTTGTAATCCCCGCGCTTGGGAGGCGGAGACAGGAGGATCGCGCAGGTTCGAAGCCAGCCGCGCTGGCTTAAGAGACCCTGTTTCCAAATAAAAAATAAAAAAGTATAAAATAGGTCTGGGAGTGTAGCCCGGAAGTAGATGGGTTTCCAGGAACCCCAGTACCACCAAATAAATAAATAAATAAATAAATAAATAAATAAATAAATAAAGGGCTGGGGATGTAACCTGGAGGTAGAATGCCCCTGCCCCTGGGTTGAATCCCCACTACCACAAAAACAAAACACGCAAACATAAACAATACAAGATACAACCTCAGTACCCATAATGGAGAAATACTAGAAACTTATATGCATAGACCCATTTTAAGAAGTATTATACAGCAGGTGAGAAGAAGATAGAACACTAAGCTGCACTGTCAAATAAAGTAAATAAATGACTGCATGTGGTGGGCATTTGTTATCCCTCCCCAAAGAAACCAATATTATATCTTTTCTATGGGCATATGACAAAATTTAAGATGTACTCTAAGTTTATGTGCCTCTAAGACAGGAAAAAAATACCACCAATTTTGCCTGTGAGGGACTGTGGATGGTCAAACACCCTGCTTCAGATAAGTGTAAAGTATGATCAAGTGGGCATCGTAGAATTGGAAAAATATGCATATCTACATAAAATACCTAAATACAAGAGGAAAGGCTGGCGGGAAGTGCACCAAAGCCAATCGGAGTCTATCTGGGGAGGACAGGAAGAAACAGGAGCTGGTGGTGGCCACATCTGTCTTTTAAAAACTTCTCTCAGAAGGAGGTTATCCTTGGCGCCATGGCGGTGGCTGGGTTTCTTTTCGGGGTGGCTGGAGGGAGGGTGATCTGTGACGCCTGGAGGTGAGGTCCATGTTGCATTGGCATCTCCTGGCTCTAGGCTTTGGCACAGCCTGCCCCCCATCTCCGGCTCAATTTACACCTCCTGGACTCACCTCTAGTCTCAGCTGGGATTTCTCTCCATCAGGAACCCTTTCCCAATGGCTCCCTGGGCTGGCCAAGCACCCTTGTTTGCTGTCCCATGACCCCTGTGCAAAGCCCCTTTGTCCCTCCCCCATCTTGGGCAGCTGACCTGATTGGCTACCTTGAGCCTCCATTTTCCCATCTGTGAAACAGGAATTAAAGACCCGGTAGAGGCAGAGGTGTGCAGGGATGAAGAAGAAACTCCTGTTCCCCCATTTTGGGGGCTCATCTTAACTCTACAGAGTCAGAGTCTATGTCCAGTGGACAGCTGGGGAGACTGAGGTTTGGAGAGACAATGGTCTTGCCCAGTGGGAGGCGGGATCAGGATATGAGTCCAGCCTTGGACCACCAGGGACATGCTTGCCACGGAAGCAGCAGGGCTCCTGCTCATTGCACCGCAGGAGGACACACACCATGCAGAACTGTGGTCATCCCAGAAAGGGGGTATTGGAAGAACTTACAGGATTTGGGGTTTGGCTTGTTGATTTTGGGGAGGGTCCAGGGAAACAGGGTTTGAGCTGGACGTGGTACAAGTCTGTGTTGGGTATCTCAATAAATCTCATCTGTAGGAAGGTAGAGAGACTGGTAAAGCGGTTTCAGTCTATAAGTCAGGAGAAGGGGGTATTTGGTCTTTTGTGGGTGACTCAGAGACCTTGTTTTTTTGTGTGTGTGGGACTGGGGATGGAACCCAGGGGCATTTTATCTCTGAGCTACACCTCCAGCCATATTTTTTTATTCTTTATTTTGAAACAGGGTCTCATTGACTTACAAAGGGCCTCACTAAATAGCTGGCCGCAAACCCGGATCCTCCTGTCTCAGCCTCCCAAATGCTGGGATGACAAGTGTGCGCCACCACGCCCGGCTCAGAGATCTTGTTCTGTCCATGCTTAGATCCCACTGTGACATGCCCTAGCCTGGCCTCTGTGTCACATTTCACATGACCTCGCCTGACGTTGCAGGTCCATGAGATCATACCCAGAAGTGCCACGGCTAGGACACGTGCCAGGCTAGCTCTCAGACACTGGGGCTGTTTCTTTCTCTCCACCTCAGTGGAGACTTCTCCGAGGTTTGCTGCAGGATGAGCAGCAGCTCCCAGGGCCTCAGAGCTGAGCGTTTGAGGCCCAGGGTGTTGAGGAACAGAATTCCTGTATTGCTCCAAAGTGTGTGGGTCTTCATGCCCACTGTGCCCTTCAGAGAGCACGGTACCAAGCCCCCACAGCTGCAGGGACGATGTCATCGGCGCTCACAGGAAAGATGTGACAGCGGGGCTGTGGTGCGTTGGCTCTGTTGACACATGTCATTTTACACGTGCAATTTGAGAGGATGGACATTCTCAGTATTTCCATTGACCCGATGGCAAAGGAGGTTTGCAAAGTTGCCTGGTAGGTTCTGGGGCTGACTGTGTGGGCCTGGGCCTGGGACAGCAGGTGTTGGGAGTGTTGGGTTTGGACGCTAAGTCGTAGGGTGCCTGTCAGTATACCCACAAGGAGGAACTCCCTGCGGCCTCTTCGGCTTTGTCCCTGTGCTCAGCACAGAGCCGGGTTCACAGCAGGCATGCGCCCCACATCTGCTGAATGTAATAAGTCTTAGGAGACCCCTGGACAGGGCTGCTCCCTTTTCTCATTCTTATTTAATAGAGGCTCAGAGTGGTCCAGCCATTTTTCCAATGTCACACAGCTTGTCCATCCCAGGGGTCTCTTAACAGCATCCCAGCCACGTCTCAAACATCTCTGCATCCCATGGGCACATCTTCTCCCAGCATGTCCAGAGTTACGGCTGGAGACGGTGACATTTCCAATAAACTCGGAATCAATATTCATGTTCCAAGACCACGGTCCGGAAAAGGGAAAAATTAGCAGAGTATGGTGGAGACACACACACACACACACACACACACACACACACACACAGAGCTAAAACAAACTTCAGCAGGAGATCTGACAACCCTCCCACTGGATCCTGATCTTACCCAGACATTTAATTGAATGCGCGTCAATTCGGCTCGCCTTGTCTGGGGACTCACGCCGGGCCGCAGGGGCCGAGCCGGCTCCAGGAACCTCATTAATTTCTACATGAGAAATGACTCCAGTGCTCAGCCACAGTCCGGGGGCAGTGCCGGGTGGGGTCGGGGCTCACAGGGCCCGGGTTTTGCACCTGCTGTTCTACTTGAGAAGAAAGGAAGGAGGGAGGGATGGAGGGAGCCTGGGTCTTGGCCACAGAGTGCCCTTCTCCTCAGGCGTCCCTGGGGCGGGTGTGTGTGTGTGTGTCTTGGGCCTCCTCTCCTTGGCTTGGCACCGCGGGTGGCACCTTGAGGGGGTTGAAGACAGGTCACGTGGTCGGTCACAAGGGAGGTGGAGGCTGAATGATGGATGGTCTCCAATGCTTTTATTTTGATAGACCATCAGTTCATTTTCTGTTGTCCATAACACAGGACCACTGTCTGGGTGAGTTTTAAAGAAAAGAGGTTTCTTTCAGCTTATGGTTCTGTAGACCCCTGGTTGAGAGCCACGCCTGGGGCCACTTTCTTGCTGGCCGTGTCCTGAGATGCGCAGGGCATCGCTGGGTGAGAGACAGCTTATGTGTGTGTTTCTTTACCTCTGTGTGTGTGTGTGTGTGTGTGTGTGTGTGTGTGTGTGTGTGTTACCTCTGAGCTGTATCCTCAGCCCCTGCATTACTTTTTAATTTTTTAATTTTTTTGCGGTCCTGGGGATGGAACCCAGGGGCATTCGACCTCCGGGCTACACCCCCAGTCTTATTTTTTATTCTTTATTTTGAAACAGGGTCTCACTGAGTTGTGAATAGCCTCACTGAGTAGCTGAGGCTGTCCGCGAACCGCGATCCTCCTGTCTCAGCCTCCCAAGTCCTAGGATGACAGGCGTGTGCCACCACGCCCCACTGGTGTCTACATTTTCTCATCTCCCTCTTCTCACCGAGTCACCAGGATTCAGCCATGGGGGGCTCCACCAGGACCACCTTAACTAACCCTGATCGCCTCCGGAAGGACCCACCCCTGAACACCACAGCTGGCCCAAGCTTTCCACACTCTTAGTCCCCCACCGTGGGCTAAATTTCAACCCATGGACCCGGGGGGACACTCAAACCACCTTGGAGCCCCAGAGTCACAGGACACAGCCCTGAACACCGCCCCGGCCCTGCACACTGCGGCCCCTCTCTGCCCAGGTCCTGCTGAAACACCACCCGGTCCTGCCGGCCCTGCCTCCTCTATGCTCCAGCCCAGACACATCCTTCAATTGTCACTTACTTATTTATTCATTATTTTATTATTTTCTGTTATGTGTTCCCATCTCCCAATTCTTATTTACTTATTTTTCTTGCCTAACACCACGCACTAGATTGTCGGCCCATGAGGATCCTGGTTTATTTGCTCCCGAATTCACACTGAACGCACGAGTGACTGAGTAATAGTACTTCTTCTTATCATTAGGGGTAGGGGTGCTGGCCTATCGTGGGCACCTAGAATTGTCTGTTGATTGAATGCAGGGCCTTAGCAATCCTCTGCGGCCGCTGTCCTCTCTTTCTCTTCCAAGCCATGCACGGGACCTTTGTGATTCTGCTGCCGCTCAGCCTGATCCTGATGGTGTTCGGGGGCATGACGGGGTTCCTGGCCTTCCTCCTCAGAGCCTACCTCCTCCTCCTGCTTACCGGGGTCCTCTTCCTCTTGGGAGGTAGGTGTCCCATCTTGCTGGGCCCCCGACTCCAGGAGGGGCTGGCTGGAGGGGGGCTGCCTGTGAACACTTAGCACATGCTGGGGAGGGGGCGCTCTAATCCCAGGAAAACAGCAGGGAAGGGAACAGCTTCCAGGAGCCTTTCTCAGAGTTTTACCACAGAGCCGCACCTGGGCCCACGCAGCAGTGGCTTTGGGGCTGCGGCCCGGCGAGGCCCCGCTCCAGCACCCTGGTTCTGTCTGCCGCCCACCGGCCCTTCTGCAAGACGTTGCTGCGTAGATTATTAAAAGTCAGGCATGGCCAGGCGTGGGGAAGCAAACAGCACCAGGTGTGGTGTCAGGAAGGGTCCGGAGGCTGTGGCTGGGTGCTGCAGGTGCAGGCGAGGGGCCGCAGGACGTCAGCCAGGCAGGGGAGCAGGTTCTGGAGGGCTCTGGCACCTCGTGGGAGCGCAGCTGGGCACGGCGCGCTGTGCCCTGGACACTGCCAGCCTGGCGACGCCGAGTGCGTGAGGCCACAGATAGGGGGCAGCCAGCGGAGCCATTCCACAATGTGAGCCGGAAGTACAGCGATTCTCACTTGTCCAAAACGACGCACAAAGAGAACCAGAACGGAAGGCTGGGGCAGGGGCCGTGGCTGGGCTGCCCTGCCTGCAGAGTGTCAGCTTCCGAGAGACGGAGCCAGCCCACCGCGGCCACCGGCCCCGAGTGCCTGGTGTGTTGAAAGGGTTCCACATTACCAAGGACGAGCTGACGCCATGCACATCTGGAACCCACGGAGGGGAGAGGGAAGGAGCCTGCGGGTGTGGAGATGGTGCCAGGCTGACCTCCAGGCCCACTTCACTATCACCATGGGCCGTAATGTTCGCCCAAGGGCGAATTCTCCAAAGCAGCACCCTGGTAGAACTCTCTAGGATGGTGAGGCCCCGGGCCAGCTCCTGTGGCAGAGCTGACGGGAACTGGGAACTGCGCTGTTCACTGACTTGAACTTGATGCCGAGAACCCTGCGCGGCCCCGTCTAACGTCAGCGGAGGCCACTGCACGCCCTTCTGGCGGCAGCTTAGGGCGGGCAGAAGCGCCCACAGCCCTGGGGACAGGGAGCCCCTAAGAGGCCCAGAGGCCAGACGGGGCAGATGCGGGGAAGACCCTGGGCTTTGCCTGCTCAGGCTGGCTCAGGCAGAGTGTGTGCTGGGCCCAGAGGAAAAGGGGCAGGGGCGGGGCGCCAGGCGGGCCAGGGCCCAGGGGCCCAGAGTGGACACCTGGAGGCCCGAGCTGGGAACGTGAGGAGGAGGAGGAGGAGGAGGAGGAGGAGGAGGAGGAGGAGGAGGAGGAGGGAGAGGGAAGGACTGGGAGGAGGAGAGGAGGCGTAGAAGGAGGGGGGAAGTAAAAGACCAGGAGGAGGAGGGGAGGAGGAAGGAGAGGATGACAGGGAGGAGGGGAGAAGAGAAGGCCCTGAGGAGGGAGAGGAAGAGAGGAGAGGATGGCAAGGAGGAGGTGAAGGAGGTAAAAGGAAGGACGAGGGAGAGGAGGAGGGAATAAGAGGGGGGATGAGGAGGAGAGGGAGGAAGAGGAGGAGGATGTTGGGGGGGAGAAGGAAGAGGAGGAGGAGGTTGGGAGGAGAAGGGTAGCATTAGAGGAGGGTGGAGAGGAGGAGCGGGAGGAAGAAGTGAGGAGGGGGATGGGGAGGAGAGAGAAAAGAACAGAGGAGGAGGAGGGGGAGGAGGGAGAGGAGGAAGAGGAAAAAGGAAGGGGAGAAGGAAGGGGAGGAGTTGGGGAGGAGGGAGAGGAGGAGGGGTAAGGGACAGGAAGAGGAGGGAGGGGAGGAGGGAGGAGGGGAGGAAAAAGGGCAGGGAGGGGAGGAATAGAAAGGTGAGGAGGAAGATGAGGGAGGGGAGGTGGAGGGAGGGAAGGAGGAGGGTGGGGAGGAGGGAGAGGAGGAGGGGTAAGGAACAGGAGGAGGAGGGTGGGGAGGAAGAAGGACGGGGAGGGAGGGCAGGGAGGGGAGGAATAGGAAGGTGGGGAGGAAGAAGGTGAGGAGGGAGGGGAGGTGGGGGGAGGGAAGGAGGAGGGTGGGGAGGAGGAAGAGGAGGAGGGTAAGGGACAGGAGGAGGAGAGAGGGGAGGAGGGAGTAGGGAGGGCAGGGTGGGGAGGAATAGGAAGGTGGGGAGGAGGGCGAGGGAGGGGGACGGAGAGGAGCGGGCGGAGGAGGGAGGGGAGGAGGGCGAGGGAGGAGCTGGCCGGGAGCCCCAGCGCCCGCCCCTTGCCCCGCAGCCTTGGTGACCCTGGCGGGCATCAGCGTGTACATCGCCTACTCGGCCGCGGCCTTCCGCGCGGCGCTGTGTCTGCTGGGCGAGCGCGCGCTGCTGGACCAGGTGGACATCCGCTTCGGCTGGTCCCTGGCGCTGGGCTGGGTCAGCTTCGCGGCCGAGCTGCTCACCGGGGCGGCCTTCCTGGCGGCGGCGCGCGCGCTCGGCCTGAGGCGGGGGCAGGAGCAGGCGGCGTAGCCCTGGGGTGTTCAGCGCTGTGAGCTCGTCCCGGTGTCCATCCCCGACCCCCATCGCCTGAAATAAACAACAGCCCTCTAGCCAAGAGCGCATTATTCTCAGGTGTGTGACTCAGGCTCTGTGGTTCATCTTCACCCCTTCTTCTTCACCTCTGTTCTTCCCTCGGTCCCTCTTTGTTAAGAGACGTTCAGGGCCATCAGAGAGGTTAGGTAACCCGTGGGAAGGTGCACGGCACCCCAGTCCATCACAGCCTCTTGCAGGCTCAGGCCGGCTGCCAGGGTCCTGGGTGCCCAAGTCCCCAGCTCAGCCCCTGCCTCGGCTTTCTGCGGCCCAGGCCCCAGGGTGCGGTGGGACCCCAGCGGGAGGGTGCGGAGCTCTGGGTGCTCAGAAAGGAGGGAAGGGGTGAGGAGGAGCAGAGTATCTCCCCTGTCATGCCTGGGGTCTGCGCTCATCCTCCCGCCTGTCCTGAGCCTCTAGAGACAGGTCCTCTCCAGTCGGTCCTCCGCTGGGGCTCCCTTCTGGAAGTTTACAGCCATCCCAGAGAGGGAGGGCCCCCATGGTCCCCGGTGACCAGCACATGGGCGCCTGTGTCACCTCAGGAGGTCAGAGGCCCCTGGGAGGGGCAGCAGGGCCTGAGGATCGCAGCCACTGACCACACAGCCATCTGGACTGCCTCCCGCCCACGGGCCCCGTGCAGCTCCGTCCCCTCCAACCAAGCAGAGTGCCCCAGGCCCAGACCTCAGACCCGAGTCCTGAGGCCAGGAGGCAGGGAGGCAGGAGCCTGGGGCTCGGAGCTGCTGGGAGGAGAGGCTGCTGCAGCAGGCTGGGGCCAGGGCTGATCCGCCTTCAACACGGTGATGTCAACCTCCCGCTGACATTGCCCCACCACAAGGCCACCATCGTCCCCGTGACGTCACGGGCCTCACCCTGACGCCAGCATCAGTTGGCGGCCGGTGGTGCTTACTGTGCATCTGTGCTAATCCACGTACTGCTCACTTATTCACTCAACAAACACTTACGGGAGGCCACTGCCTGCCAGGACGAGGCTCTGGCTCTCGGGGACCCAGCCTTGCTCTCTGAGCAGCCACTTAACCGAGGCGAGAGAGGCAGGTGAAGTCGGGAGCTGCTGATGAGGGCTGTGCAGATAAGCAGCAGCCTACCGGCAAGGAAACCGAGGTACAGGCGGCTCCTTAACTGGCCCAGGCCTCAAAGAGCAGAAGGGATCCAACTCGGACTGAAACTCAGAACCAGCAAGAAGACTGTCTCCTCACGCCAGTGCCCAGGGCGCTATCTGTTCCTGGGCTCCTGAGCTAAGGCAGGGAGTGATGGTCACTGGACAGGGAGAGCAAGATTTTGCCAGGAGGAGGGGGCCATGCTGCGGAAAGGGCGGTCTTTGCCGCCACCTGCTGGCCACATTGTGGAACTGTGTCAGATGACAGCCATTCCCAGTCAGTAAATGACATTTGTCTCAGCTCAGATTCCCAGTGCCTGGGAGCTGAACACTAGGGGCAGGGTCCTCCACTGGGGTGCCTCCCCTTGCCCAGGACACCTGGCCACATCTAGAGACAGTTTTGTTAGACTGGGGCAGAGGGTGTACAACTGGCATCCAGAGGACAGAGGCAGAGGGATGCACTGAACAGCCCATGTGCCCCTCGACAGCTGGTCCCTCCTGTCGATAGAGCCTAGGCTGAGAATCCTGCTAGGGGAGCGAAGCAAATACTAACAAAACAGAGCACGCGTGCCTTCGAGGGACTGACAGCATAGATGAGAAGAATCACATTCATCCATCCCTCCATCATCCCTCCATCCCTCAATCATCCATTCAACCATTCATCAATCTGCCAGTTCACCTACTCATCCACCTACCCACCTACCCACCTACCCATCCATCCATCCATCAATCCATCCATCCATCCATCCATCCATCCATCCATCCACCCATTCATCCATCCACCCCACCTATCTACCCATCCACCCACCCACCCACCCATCTACCCACCTATCCATCCATCCACCCATCCAATTATTCATCAATCAACCAATTCATCTTCCCATCCATCCATCCATCCATCCATCCATCCATCCATCCATCCACCTCACCTACCTACCCATCCACCCACCCATCCATCTACCCACCTATCTATCCATTCATCCATCCACCCATCCAATTATTCATCAACCGACCCATCCATCCATCCATCCATCCATCCATCCATCCATCCATCCATCCATCCGCACACGCAGTCATTCATTCATTCACTCACTGATTCATATAGCCATCCACTCACTCACTTCAGCAGCAACTTATCTGATACCTGATGTGCCAGGTGCTGCTTGAAGCCCCAGGGGTGAGCAGTGAACACAAGTGACAGAAACCTCCCCAGTGAAGCTGGCCCCTGGGTGTGAGCGTGGTGACGCACAGAGGGAAGCCTGGCATGTGTCTGGTGAGAAGTCCCACAGGGCAGGCCTGTGGGGTTTGAGCCTCGCAGGGGCTGTGCTGTCCATCTAGCCCTCTGCTGCACGGGCTCCAGAGACCAGTAGCTCTTCCCCCTTTTACCTGGCTAGGTGGTTCAGCACTTACCAGGCCCCTGCTGCAGCCGGGGAGGGGAGTCAGCTTGGGGCCCATGGTCAGGGGTCACTAAAGACCTGGCCTTATTCTGAGGCTGACTGGTGTCTTCCCTGGGGGTGAACTTGGGGCCCACCTGGGATCCCCGCACAGGAGGGGAGCCCCGGAATGCTCGCAGCAGCCTACTGCCACCTAGTGGCTGCAGAGGAGAGCGGGCTGTGGTTTCTGCTTTCCCCTCTGAATTTCCACTTGCTTTTCTCCCAGCCATGACACCCAGCAGCTGGGGCACCGACATCGGCCTCCAAGGACACTGTAGGTGGACTCACAAGCCTGACCCTCTTCCAGCAGCAGCCTGTGTCTTGGCTAGTATTTACATGTGAGGGTCTGTCTGGGGCAGGTGGCAGGGCCTGGTGGGAAGAGAAAGGTTGAGAGATGGGTACACACTCATGGGAAAACAAGAAGGAGGAGAGATATGGCGACCCAGTCATGCGCTGCTTTACAGGATGGGGACGTGTTCTGAGGAATGTGTCTGGGTGGCTTTGTCCTTGTGTGGACATCCCCGATGTACCTACACAACCCTGGGTGGGCAGTCCCCGCACACCTGGGCTGTCTGGGGGCGGGTGTTGGTTTAGGCTGTTGCTCGGAGGGTTGTGATGGGCTAGTTTTACAACTAGCACGAGACCTGGCACCACTAGCATGAGAAACTAGCACGAGAGAAAATTGTGCAATCAAGAGACGCAGTGAGCCTGGCGTGGTGGTGCACACCTCTAATCCTAGCACTTGGGAGGCCGAGACAGAAGGATGGCAGGTTCAAGGCTAGCCTCAGCAACTTAGTGAGACCTTCAGGAACTTAGCAGGACACTGTTTCAGAATGAAAAAAGTTATAAAAAGGGCTGGGGTGTAACCCAAAGGTAGAAAGTCCCTGAGTTATTCAATCCCCACTAACACACACACACACACACACACACACACACACATACACACTCACACACACATAAATAAAAGACACAGTAAACACGAACTGTGTGAGGCTGTATGTAGGT
Source organism: Muscardinus avellanarius (assembly GCF_963383645.1). Classification (NCBI taxonomy): domain Eukaryota; kingdom Metazoa; phylum Chordata; class Mammalia; order Rodentia; family Gliridae; genus Muscardinus; species Muscardinus avellanarius. Next base: position 106,320,330 of record NC_137796.1, read on the forward strand.
GACCTGACATAACATGCTGTTTTACTGTAGACTTAAAAAAATAAGTAGAAGCCGGGCGTGGTGGCAGATGCTTGTAATCCCAGCATTTGGGAGGCTGAGACAGGAGGATCGCAGTTCTTGGACAGCCTCAGCTACTTAGTGAGGCCCTTTGTAACTCAGTGAGACCCTATTTAAAAATAAAGAATAAAAAACAGGTCTGGGGTACAGCTCAGAGGTAGAATGCCTCTGGGTTCCATCCTTAGTACCCACAAAAATTAGAAGGATTGCATGCTAAAATACTGATAAAAAGTAAGGCCAGCTCAGCCCACCGAGGTCTTGGGAAGCAGTGGGTCTCCTGCTTGGTCTGGACACCACTACACACCCCAGAGAAGAAGCCCAGCCCAGGCTGCACCCTCCACCTAGCCCCTGGGGCCCAGGGCCATCCTGAGACCTTGAGAAGCAGCCCGTGGATACCAGGGAGACAGGGCGAGGCAGGGTCCAGGCACTTGGAGGAAGGCGCCTCTCCAAGGTGAATGGGTAGATGGCACTTTGTCTTACTGATCATGTTCACCCAAAGCTTGGCCCCTGGAGAAGAAAAGAGCCTTCTCTAGCAGACACTAGATCTCCAGAATGGCACTTCAGCCCCAAGGAGCCATGGGAGCCTTGGGCAATCATGGTGGGAGGGGGAGCAGAGGGCAGGAAGCAGCCGCTGTGCCCCAGCTTCTAGCGTTTGTGATTCTGGCTCCATGGCGTGGCTCTGGGGAAGGCCTGTCTCCCTCTGGGTCCCAGGCTTCTTTTCTGTAGCTAGGTCCATTGTTCTCTGTCTTGTATCCCTCCCCAGATGGTCCTGTCCCATTAGTGTCTCTTGGGAGCTTTCTCTGCACTGAGTCCTCCACTAGCTACTAGGATACAGGAGTGATGAGACAGGTTGTCACACTGTCCCAATAAGAAAGCAGTTGTGGATGTGGCTTGGGGGTCTGGAAAGTCCTGCTTGGGGGAGGCATCATCCTGTCCTGCTGTTCTCCAGGGGACAGAATTATCCTGTCCCAGGGGCCCTGACTGAGAGGGTGAGAAGGGGCTGGTTTAGGGAGAGGTGTCCTGGGGTAGAGTGGGCAGGCAGCCTGTGCCTGAGGACTTTATCTGCTTCCCTGTTCTGTGATGGAGAAGGCCCTTCCCCTGTCTGAGTCTCAGTTTCTCCCCTATGCGATGGCACATGCCCGGATCACAGAGGATGGGTAGATGGCCGCAGGATGTGCGTGGTACCTCTGAATGCCATCACTGTTCTCAGGGGTCCCGGGTGTTGTCACCATCTGCCCTGGCATCTCTGGGGTCTGCTGAAGCCACTGTCCTTGGTTCTGAAGCAGCTGCCAGAAGCTCAGTGAGGTCACATGCACCCAAGGTTACTGGCCGCCAGTGGCAGAACTGAGACTGTGATCTGTCTCCTGGTTGCTGAGTGGAGCCCCCAGCTTCCACCAACCACCTTGTGTTCCTGGGTCCCCAACCTGGGGTCCAAAGAGCCCCCTGGACACCTGGCCACTGTCCTGGCAGTGCGGCTGTCATGCAGGGGGTGGCCTGGGTCTCACTCGCGTGCATGGCTCCTCCGCCTGCAACCACACCACTCCCTTACTAGGAGGACACAGGGCTCTGTCAGAGATCCCACATTTACTCCATATTCATTTCCATTTCCTCATTCAAAAATACTTAGTTTAGTAGGATGCTCAGAACCCCAGAAGAGGAGCATCCATTTGACGACTAATAAAACAATAATGTACCAGCTGGGTGTTGGGGTACATGCCTGTAATCCCAGGCTAAGACAGGAGGCTAGCAGGTTTGAGAAGAGCCTCCGCAACTTAGTGAGGCCCTCCACAACTTAGAAAGATCCTGTTTCAAATTAAAACCAAAAACCA